>NW_022196904.1:42982448-42986823 GCF_008632895.1 Mastomys coucha | reverse complement strand
ATTTCCATGATTAGTTTTACTTCTACCTTTTTCCTCATTTATTAAAAATATACCTTTGCTCATACAGCACATCCTGATTTCACTTTCCCCTCTCTCTCTGTCCATCCAGTTTTACTGCATCCCTCCCAAGTGGATACAATTCCTTTCAGTCTCTAATTAGGAAAAAAAAAAAAAAACAGAAGAACCAACAAAAATAATAGAAAATAATGAGAAAAAAATCAAAACTATCATAATGAAATTGGACAAGGCCAACCAACAGATGGAAAAGAGCCCAGGAGAAATAAAAGGATTCAAAGACACACTTGTTCATTCATTCAGAAATTCCATAAAAATACTATCCTGAAAGCTATAATACCTTTGCAGAAGATTTGATAAGGAGCTGTGTAGTCCCAGTGCTTGCTGCTTCAGTCTCTGTGAGCCAATCTCAAATGATTTAGAGGACTCTGTTCTTTTTGTGTCTTATATCTCTTCTGGTTGACTCTAACATTCTTTCTGCCATTTCTTCTGCAGGGACACCCCATTTACAGCTATGTTTTCCAAAGACTCTCTCTCCTCTCTCTCTCTCTCTCTCTCTCTCTCTCTCTCTCTCTCTCTCTCTCTCTCTCTCTCTCTCTCTCTCTCTCTCTCTCTCTCTCTCTCTCTCTCTCTCTCTCTCTCTCTCTCTCTCTGCTATGGGTCTCTATTTGTTCTCATCTGCTGCAGGAGGAAGCCTTTCTGATGATAGCTGAATAGGGCACTGATCAATGGGAGTAGGAGAATAACATAAGGCATTATTAGATTGTTACTTTATTTTTATTTTTTGACCAGTGTATATTTTTAAAGTAGGTCACTGGGTTAGATAGTCTTTGCTTTTTGATCACTTAAGCAGTTTCAAGTGTATATTCTGTCTCATGGAATGGGCCTTGAGTCAAATCAGACATTCCAAGGCTACTCACTCCTAGAAGTTCTCAGCACCACTGCTCCTATCATAACTTGCATACAGGACTTGTTTTAGGTTAAAAGTTTTCTGCTAGGTTGCTGTTTATGTTTCTCTTTCTGTAGCCTGCAGAGTACCCTTCCACATTAAAGACACTAGAACATAAGGATGAAGGCTTCATGTAGGCATCAGTTCAACTTCACTTGTATGGGTGTTGTCCTAGGCAATGGGAGAGACCACCGTGTCAGTTGGCACAGGGCAAACAATTGTCCTAGCAACAGCCTGGGTTGTTTATGTATTTCCATAGAATGCCCTTGCCTCCCTGTATTTGAATCCTCTTTTGGTGACAAGAGATGGCCAGTTGGGACTCTGTATCCCCCATCACTATGAGATGTCACTACAATTGCCTTCACATATTTTATGTTTACATGCCATATATCACATGTCCCTTAATTTCTATCTTCCCTAGGATTCTCTCCCTCTACCTTATCTCCCATCCTGCACTTCACCTAATTCACCCATTCCCTTCCCTTCCAGGCTACCAGTCCACCTGTAAAGTCTATTGTACTTCTAAAGTCCCATGGAGATCCATGTTCCCCTCCTAGTTAATTTCTCTATACCTAATCTCTGAGTGTATTGATTATAGGTTGATTATTATTATTTCATGACTAATATCCAGATGTAACTGGATATATATATATATAATATTTATATGTCATGGTCTTGGTTATGTCACTAAGGATGATTGTTTTCTATTTCTATCCATTTGTCTGTAAATATCATGATGCCATTTTTTTTAACAGCTAATCTGCCATTGTGAAAAAGTACATTTTCCCCAAAAAGTTTTCCAATCATGGTCCTTGAATACTACTGTCACTTTACTGCTTAAATGACAAACTCATGGAACTGTCTTCTTTCACCCTAGATGCTGTCCCTCCTTCTTCTTCCACTTCCTGATTTGAATGAGAGTGGCCCCACAGGCTTACATATTGGTGTTCTTAGTCCCCAGTGATGAACTATTTTGGAAGGCTTAGAAGGAATGGTCTTGCTAGAGTATATTGTGCCTACTGGAGGAAGTATGTCACTGGAGGTGGGCTTCAAGGTTTCAGATGCCATTACCAGCACCAGTCTATCTCCTCCCCTTCTCTCTCCCTCCTTCTCATACTCTTTCTCTGTCTCTCTCTCTCTCCATGCCTCCTATAGTTCAGTATGAAAAGCTCTCAGCTCTCTTCAGAGCTGTGGTATAAGGTCTACTTCCTGAGGTGACATTATTAATGACCACTTGTAAGAAATATGTGATATCCTTCCTGAATTAAGACTCTTGGAAAGAGGAAATGTTGTATATGGGTTGTGTGCTTTAAGCTGTCCACATTACAGCCACATAAGGCTGCTCTAGCATGGTGATTACTATTGTCTTTCACCTGCCTTATGACATCATTCTCCCTCTCACCCAATCAGCAGCAGTAAAGACTTAGGACTACCATGGAGCTGAGTAAACCAATGTGGTTCAGTGTTCAGTTGAGCTGCATTTTTTTTTGTGAAATTTTTGTGATTTTTTTAGTGAAATCCAACAACCCATTATCCTTTGCCCTTATGGTTAGTCTATCTGTACCTTTCCTCATATACGTGCCTCTATGATGTCAGGTAGGAAAAGAACTGTTAATGTTTCATTTAATTTGACAGTTCTCTAAATTTGGAAGCATCAAAATAATGTGGCATTAAAGGGAACATGCTGAATGACAAAATGGTGCCCTCATCATGGTTTTCTTTCTTACATTTCCTAGGGTTGTGACTTTGGACTGAAGATTTACTCACTCTCTTGGAGGCAGGATCTGGGGATCTCTGGGGTATTGAATAGTAGGGTATAGAGAAGGAAACCAGAGGGTTTTTTAGAATTGTTTATTTGAATCAGAAAAAGAACTGGGCATAGAGACAGGAAAACTGAGGGCCAAGTTGTTTCTCCTCTGCTGCCACCCTCCACACAGACTTCCTGAACAGTACTTTACAGTTGTAGCTGTTCAACAGTAGTGTTGAGGATATTCAACATCTCCCACTTTTAAGTCAGCATCTAAGATTGGCTGATCTTTGCAAGCTAGGCAGATGGGCCTTCCCCCTCCATGGCTGCACATGTGTGTTCTCTGAAGATGTGGTATAGAGGAAAGTCTTCTCACTCTGACAGAACAGGACTGTTTGGTACAGTCAAAAGCACAGGGGGAGCTGTGCTTTTTCTGATGCTGGACACTGTGTGAAAGCAGGCACATTACTGATGGAGGAGGATGCCAACCAATTTTGGTAAATGGTATACAGATAGCTATACAACCATGATTGATAGTCCAAACAAATTTGTAATCTGATTATTCAAACACCTGTAATTTCAACCCTTGAGAGACAGAGACAGGATATCCAAGGAGACCATGAAAATCTCTTGCTCCACAGTGACTTCAGGGACAGTCTAGGTGCGTAAGACCACTCCTCAAGAAAAACAAATGAAAACAGTAAATTTTTTAAAAACTAGAGTCCCAATATGTGGATTCTTCTGTATAAAGAATACTAAGAAGAGAGAATCACACATCAGTAAGCAGGCTGATGATCTTGGGAAGGCAACCTGTGGACTATTTATAAAGATCAGGCCATCTAAATGTAGAGACAGTGAAGAAAATAGAAAAATGAGGCAGGGGTGGGGGGATGAGAGAAAATAGAAGAATGGATGAAAGGAAAGCGTAGAACCCAGATGTGTTAACCATTAAGATAAGAAGCTTAGCACTGAATGCTGAAGGGAATCAAAAGATGATATTGAAAAACACATTTAAAAAGACACACTGAATAGAGATATCTCAGCACAGGACAAACAGGAGGGTTTAGTGAACAGGAGGGATCCTGAGGATGTGACTAGGAAGTCTAGCTTATCAGGAAAGATGCCTTTGGGTATTAGTTTTCCTCTTCCAAGTCCTTGAATACTAGTGGTGCTTGACAACTATGAAAATGAGCATGCTGATACATGTTGTACCAATTCTTAATTCAGTATCTGGTCTCAAGGGTGAAATTCTAGCACCCAGGTGGCTGAGGCAGAAGGACTCGTGCTGGCCCATGGGCATTCTAGGATGAATAGTGAATTATAAGTCAGCTGTGGCCACAAAGTCAAAATTATTAATGAAAACAAAAAGAATTTTCCCTGTTTACATGCTGCTGATGTCTCACAAAGTGCTGACAAACAGTAGTGGCACTTTTCTTTCATTCTGACCGTTGGGGAACACATAAATTAGAGAAATCATAATGACCCCGTGCCTCTTCGGGATCAACTGTAAAGCTAAAGCTGATTTCCCATTTTCTTCATTAAGCATATTACAAACTTTGTAACTGTAAGGAATTATACTGCTACAAATAAAAGATAGGAAGCAAGTAAAACTCAGGTCTGCATCACTAATTATCTGAGGTTTTTTTTTTTTTTTTTTTTTTTTT
>NW_022196904.1:42976597-42982435 GCF_008632895.1 Mastomys coucha | reverse complement strand
TTGTTATTGTTTAAATAATCTTTGCCTGGAGCTACCTGTGCAGCTTTATGATATCATTCTACATCCTAGCCTATCAACCCCTGAATGGTCTTCGGGTCTTTATGAATAGCAAACCTAATTTTCCCTCAGTGTCCAGTTTCTCTAATTCTGGACATGTGGATTTTTTTTTAATCTGACAGTGTTCTTAACCTTCTGTCTGATAATTCTTTTTTCATACTAACCATACAACAATGTGGGAAGCACAGCCAGAATTACCTTTGGCTGACTTCTTCCTGGTGATTAATCATGAATGAGTCTGCTCACACCTGCCTTTGTTTTTAATTAAAATGTGTGCTATATCCTGCCAAGTTACTCTGCTTACATGTAAGTCCTTGAGAGACTGTCCAAGCCTGAAGAAAATGGGCTTAGTCAAACATAGATACTATGTACCATAAACTTGCTATGTAAGCATTTGTGGTCATTATTTAACTTTCTGGAATTGGACATGCTTTCTGTTGCTTGCCTTTAAAAGACAGAGAATTGCACTTGCTGCTGGCATGGTATTGACCTTCACCCCTACTATATTTGTCTCTTACATCATTTTTCTCCCTGTCCTATAATCATCCTCATTCTTCCAGTCATGGTTTCTGTGTTAATTGACCAACAGGTTCCAGCAACCACCATTCAGTATGAAGGCTTGACTACAAGGGATACAGTAAAGGATGCCTCTAGAAGTGGAGCACTTTGGAAAAGTGAATGTGTTGGCAGCAGCGAATAACCTTTGGGAGTAACATTCTTAAGAAAACATAGATAAGAGAGCTCAAAAATGTAAGGGAGCTAAAAAAAAAAACCACATAGAAAAAGGAAAATGAGAGAAGAAACAAGAAAAATGGGACAGGGAAATATTTGCTTACTTTTTGATCATATGCTCAGAGAAAAGCTTGGAATACAGGGGCCTAAGATAAACCAGCATCAGTTGCTTAAGTTTTTAGACATTGTAGAGGTTATATGTCCTTGGCTCTCTGAAGAAGGGAGCATAAATTTAAAAATCCAAGTAAAGGAAGGACAAAAGATGCATGATCATTATGATATCTATAGGCCTAAGAAAATCCCTATGGATATTTTTAGCTTGTATGCTTTAATTAAGGACATCCTAAACCCTAGACATGAGAAGGAAAAGGTCCTCTAATAGTGATTATTCATAATCCTAAATTAAATAAAGATAGGGCTACCAAATCTACTGCCCTTCCTCTTTATGATAATACTAAAAAGGCTATAATAACACTGAAAAATGAGCCTCTTGATCCTGAAGAAGACTTGGAGGAAGAAGCTGCAAAACATCACAATGAGGCCTGGCCTTTACAGGCTTTTGCAGAAACTAGAAGATATAAGGATAAGGAGAACAGAAGGAGCAACTTCACATTCCATACAAGGTCTTACCCATTTAATGGAAAAAAAATTAAGGAAGTTACAGACTGAAAGAGAGGAGGAGAATGAGGAGAAGGAAGAGGAGAATATTATCCCACCTAGTGTTATAGTAGGTTAAATCCATATATAAAGAGACAGGATCCTTAGTTGCATTGATGGACCCTAAGATGGGGAGAAAGGTTCTTGCGCACAATGAAAAAAAAAAAAACTCTCCATTGCAGCATGCTCTAGACAAGGGAGATGTACAAGGATTCCAATTACAGTGTCCTGTATTTGAGGAGCAGTATGCACAGAGAAATCTTGTTAAAGTTCATTGACCTATACTTTTTAAACAGTTGAAGGAATTAAAAGCTTCATGAGCCAAATATGTGCCTACAGCTGCTTTTGCTATGGCTATACTTGAGAATTTAGCTACAGATACTTTACCTCCTAACATTTGGAAGCAGATGGCAAGAGCTTGCATAAGTGGAAGGGATAAATTACTTTGGAAAACAGAATTTGCAGATCATTGTTAAAGAACTTCTGAACTGAATGATCTGCTAATAATGCTAGAGTAAATTATGAAATGCTACCCAGAAAAGGACAATATACAGGAACATACCAGCAGTTGATGAATAGTCCTGGAGTCTATGCACAGAATAGTACCACTGTACTTAAAGCTTGGAGTGCTTTTCAAGACTTATTAAAAATAAGACAAGGGCCAGATGAGCCTTTTTGGGAATTTGTGGATCAACTCCTGAAAGCTACTGGCAGAATTTTTCATGATTCTGATGCTAGACTTTTACTAGTAAAGGAGCTAGCCTATGAAAATGCAAACTCTGTTTGTTAAACAGCAACTCAACCACACAGAAAGAAGGGAAATATTTCTAAATATATCCATTTATACATGGGTATAGGACCATCCTGTGCTCAAGATTTAGCTATGGCTGCTGCCTCCCAGGGAAAAAAATATTAAACAAATTTTGTTTCAGCAAGAACGGCCTCAAATTTTGCATAGAAATCCTGGACATCCAGGGAGTTGTTTTGGATGTGAAAGAATGAGGCATTAATTAAAGCAGTGTCCAGAGAGGAGTGATAATGTCAAGTCTAATATTGTTCATGTAAAAGATCCAGGTTTGTGTCCCCATTGTAAACGAGAAAAATACGGTATAAAGAGTGTAAACCTAAGAGAGATAACCTGAGTAACTTTCTTGGTAAATGGAGGTAGGGGCCAGGCCCAGACCATAGAACCACACAGTCTGTCCCACAACATAGAAATCCATTTGAGACATCTGTTGGGTCACCAGAGGAAGCCTAGGACTGAACCTAGGTTCCTCCACCTACACAGTATTGACCTCTGAAATGGATATGCAAGTATTGCCTACTTGTATCTATGGTCCTATCCCTCAGCAAGCAGTAGGTTTGTTGTTAGATAGAAGTAACACCACCATGAAGGAAATCATAGAAGCCCCAGGGGTTATTGACTCAGATTATGGAGGAGAAATAAAAATTATGACCTCCTCTCCAGGGACCATATCTGTGCTGTAAGCAGGGCAAAGAATAGCTCAGTTACTCCTATTACTCATAATAGATACACGTAACAGAATTAAAATAAAATCCAGGGAATGCTGGTTTAGGATCCTCTGATGCCTATTGGGCGCAGACTATTTCTTCTCAATGACCAGAGGTTATTTTAAAAATTAATGGGAAAATTTTCTCTGGTTTTTAGATACTGGTGCTGATGTATCTGCCATTGCTGCCAAACAATGGCCTGATATCTGGCCTAACAGGCCACTCTGACTCAGCTACAAGTGATAGGGCAGAGCCAAAGTCCTGAACAAAGCAGAGATCTCTTAAGTTGGGAGGATTTAGAGGGGCATAGGGAGGCAATTTCAGCTGTAGATTGTTGCATGACTGCTTCTAAATTTATGGGAAAGGGATATTATGAAGGAACAGAGTATTATGTTGTTTAGCCCTAATGATGTAGTCACACAACCATTCAACCAGGGCTTTTTACCAACAAGAAGTCTATGAGTGCAGGACTAGGGCAGAAAGGACCCTATTATACCTGGAACTTGGAGATCTCAAAGCAGGTTGGGAGATTTTTCAGTAGAGGTCACTGACCAACCTGCAAACCATGCTGATAAGATTGCCTGGATCAATCATTCATCTGTATAGGTGGATCAGCGGCCTCTTAATGAAGAAATAAGTCACTGCTGCAGACCAATTAGTGCAGGAGCAATTGACAGCAGTCATACGGAACCCTCCAATTTTCCTTGGAAACGTCCTATATTTGTGATTAAAAAGAAATCTGGAAAGTGGAGACTTTTGCAAGATCTAAGAAAGGTCAATGAAATTATGGAATTAATCTGGGGGCTTTACAACCCAGATTACCTATGCTCTCTGCTATTTCCTCTAATACTTAAAAGATTAAACTAGATTTAAAGGACAGCTTTTATACCATTCCTCTTTTTCTCCAAGATTTGCCTTTAGTCTTCCATCTACCAACTTTAAAGAACCTATGAGGAGATACCATTTGAAATTTTACCACAGGGAATGGCTTATAGACATGCTTTATGCCAAAAGTTTGTAGCTCAAGCAATGGCCACTGTTTAGATGTTTATATCCACAGGGGTATATAGTTCATTCTATGGATGATATATTGTTAGCTGTCAAAAATGAAGGTTGTTTGCTGCAAGCTTATGCCCAATTACAACAGTCACTGAAGGAAACAAAGATTGGTTATTGTTCCAGAGAAAGCTCAGCATGAGCTCCTGCTATAAGTATGTAGGACATGAATTTTATCCAAAAACTATTTTACCTCAAAAAATACAACTGAGAAAAGATGAATTTAAAACTTTAAATGATTTTCAGAAACTATTAGGAGATATAAATTGGCTTAGACCATTCTTAAAGATAACTACAAAAGAATTAGAGCCATTATTTGACATCTTCAAATGAGATTCTGATCCTTTATCTCCATGGTCAATAACTGAGGAATGTCATCAAACATAATCTATAGTCAGTAAGACTATAGAACAACAAGTAATTCACTATGTTGACTATTCTAGGCCATGGGAAGCTTGGATTTACCCACTTCACATACACCTGCTGTGGTGTTTTGGCAGAATGGACCCTTACTCTGGGTCTTTAATGCTAAAATAATGACTCCTTACTATGAAGCAGCTGCCATATTAGTGCAACTGTACAGGGAAGAATTACGTAAATATTTTGGAAAGACTCCCAATGAAATCCTTGTGCCTTTTACTAAATTGTAAATTGATTGGCTCTATCAAAATACAGATGTTTGGCTTAGGTATTTGCTAATTTTTCAAGAAAATCAATAATCATTATCAGCTGGGGGCTAGCCTCTGTGGGATCTTCTTTCTTTTCAGTTATCCTTGAAGCAGTAGTGGAGAAAGAGTATCAGCAGAGGGTAAAACTTTTGTCTTATGAGATACTTAAGGTTGTTCTATAATAATAAAAGTTTACTTACCTAAGTCTAAGTTACTTTGCTACTGTAGCTGACCTGCCTTATGGGTTCCTCTGAGGCCAGAAACTCAGTCTCTGGCACTTAGCACCCCATCCTAAAACAGCAGGAGATTAAAGGATTAATAGCTAGAGCCTTTTCCCTTTTGTGCAGATGCTTCTTGTTTGTCAGGCTAGGGGGAAGTTTGGAGCAATAAACTATTGAACCAGGAGAAGAGAATCATGCTTGCAGAAGAAAAAAGATTTACACAAGCAAATATGGATTAAACTCACATAAATTATAATTTACATATAGAGATCATTCATTGACATTTATATATTTTAATTCAAAACAGATGTGCTCAGCTTCTTACTATTTTATAATTACATACTTAACATACTATTTCATAATTACATATGTATTTGGAGCAAAAGACAAAGCACTAGTGGAGAAAGAACTCACTCATTCTGAATGGAAAATGAGCTCCAATCTTTATTGAATAGAGAAAGAAAAAGCTTTCACCCATTTAATGTTTAATAAATTAAAACCATGTTTGTAAGAAGAAATCTTTGTTCTTTTTAATAAAACTAAGCCTATCTTGTTAATAAGAAAAGACCTGAAGCCAGGCAGTGGTGCTGCACACCTTTAATCCCAGCACTTGGGAGGCAGAAGCAGGCAGATTTCTGAGTTCAAGGCCAGCCTGGTCTACAGACTGAGCTCCAGGATGGCCAGGGCTACACAGAGAAATCCTGTCTCAAAATAAATTAAAAAAAAATACCTGTTCTATCCCATAGTAAGGAGAAGCCTGCCTGCTCCTTCTGCTCTCTCTGCACCTTCTTCTTTTTTCCTCTTTCCTTAGCATTCTGAACATCACTGTCTTAGTTTGTAATGTTACCTTATAGGTTATAAGTTAGTTCACTCTGCATTCTCTTTTTTAATCTTGCTCTCAACCCCTGCTCTGATATCACAATAATACTCTTACT
>NW_022196904.1:42957754-42969437 GCF_008632895.1 Mastomys coucha | reverse complement strand
GCCTCCCTGTTGGCTGCTCCCGGCTTAGGAACTCACCAGAGAGAAGATGGCAGCTCTCACTCAGCTCTTCTTGAGTTCAGTTTTGTCTAAAATTTTCTCTTGTGTATTCACTAAAAAAAATCCTCAGTTCTGCTCTAAAAAGTTATGCTCGGATCTATCTAAAAATTGTTTTAACAAGTTCTCCTCAGCTTAGTTCTGTCTCTTCTTTGTCCTCAGCACTTATACATCTTTCAGAAAATATGATCACATTGTAAAACGTTTATCCCAGTTTACACAAAAATTCAAATCATAAACTGAAATAGGAGTTTACAACAGAGAATGTTTACCTGCATATCCATTAGGAGTAATTATCTGCATAAACATCCATCTCCTGTCATAGCTCCCTAGGTTCATTAAGAGTTAAAAACATAACTAAGCTATTAGTGAAGATTTGCATAGATAAACAGTCAACATTTTACCTTCTGTCCTAGAACCTATAAATCAATCATTAGTTCCCATTAACCTTTGGTTAATGGTCTTACAAACTTTCAGAATGTACTCTGAGTAGTAGTAGCAATTAACTGGTGACAGAGACTGGCAGAGTTATAACTTCCATTCTGACTGTCAGAAAGGACCTTATAGCAGTTCCACTATAAAAGAACTAAACAAATACTAATAAAATTTTATATTATAATATAATTCTTATAGGGCAATTATTAAGAATTAAGTCATCTATTTGTCTGTATAGCATCACTACAAGACAGATCTTTGTATATCTGCAGAGATGTGCCTAGAAGAAAAATACCTAGTGATTGTTACATTTGTTTAATAATAATAACAAGAAAATAATATTAATACCAGGAATCACTTCTAAAATTACTTTCTCCTGGGACTTGCCTACGGTAGCAAATATATTGTGAATTATTTTAATCAGAGGCAGACTATCTCAGGAAGATCACTTGCTAGTTATTAGCTTGTTCTATGTCAGCTCCCCACAATTATCTTCTCATAAATTTTTACAATTTGTTAGTCTTCATGAGTTTGTATTTGCCCATAATGTGAGCACTATTCCTATAAAACAAGCTGCTTTAGTCTTTGGATTCTCTAATAGAAGTGCTGTCTATATATTGGATTCAAAAAAGGTAACTTAGCAATTTGAACCTATATCTACTCAGGTCATTGAATTAAAAGTGGTTACAGTTGTGTTCAAACTTTTGAAAGAGTCTCCTTTTAATTTATATATAGATAGCCAATACATTGCTTGAGCTTTACCAATGCTGGGGACTGTTTCTTCTCTAAGTTCTCAGAATAGTCTAATTTTACAATTGTTTCAACAAATTCAGTCTAGAAGAGGGAACAGAACACAACCATATTATATGGGGTACATCAGGTCCCATACTGGTGGGACCTGGCTCCATTTGAGGGATATTCACAGCAGATGTATTAGCTCATATTGTTGCCATTTCTCTAACAAAGTTTGAGCTTGCTCGATGATTATATGCTCTTCATCATCAGAATAGCAACAGTTTAAGAAGGCAATTTCAAATTTCTTGAGAAGCTGCTCAAGCCATTGTTAGATAATGTTCTCAGTCCCCATAACATCTTTCTATGGCCCATTATGGTGTGAATCCATAAGTATTAGTGACTAACCATTTCAGAAAATGGATATTACTCTTATTTCTAACTTTGGGAAGCTAAAGTATATCCATGTCATGGTACATACATATTCAGGATACATTTGTGCATCTACCTTGACAAGAGAAGCAGCTAAACATGTTATAACTCATTCCTTGAAATACTTTACTATTATAAGCATCCCTAAAATTATAAAAATTGGCAATGGCACTGGATATACTAGAAAAGCCTTTCAAACTTTTTGTAAGAAATTCAATATTGTCTACATAGCAGGAATTTTCTATAATCCCAAATGGCAAGGAGTGTTTCTTGCACAAATATCTCTTGGAGTACTGAAATTACTAAAGATAAAAAAAGGGTAAAATATACCCTCCTCCCCATACAACATATCTTCATCGTGCTCTATTTTAAATTTTCTGATATTGGATACAACAGATAAATCAGCTGCTGAACATTCCTGGCATCCTCAAACCCAACATGATTTTGCTTTTGTTAGATGTAAAGATCCTCTGAAATATTTATGGCATGGGTTCAACCCCATATTATTATGGGGATGTGGTCAAATATGCGTTTTTTCACATGATGTTAAAGGAGCACAAGTTGTTATCAGAGTGATCGGTGAGATGTGCTGATACTGGAACAAAGAATAATGCAGACCATGATCTTGCTTACTACCCTGACAGTGCAACAGGGAAGCTGTTCTGGGCATATGTTCCTGACCCACCTTTGTTACATCCTTCTGTAAGGTCAAGGCCAGAAGTACTTGTGACCTCTAATAACACTCAGCTGTTAGGATTCTCTTAGTCTGAGGGTAAAGGTATTTCAAATTAGTGAATTAAACTGCTGTGGGTCAGGGCCTACCAATATGGTTTACTAGAAATAGTACCAATGATGTATGTGTTTCTGTGGACCCTCCAAACTGGAAGAAGAATATTTCTAAAACTTTAGTCCAAAGCATTAAGATGGGATTGTCAATAACTCAGAATCTACATGATGCTTTGCCTCAGGCTTTTAGACCTTGCAGGACAGAGAACATAGAGACTATAGAAAAATTAATCAAATGGAAAAGTTGTTATGATGACCCTACTCTTTCCTCATTGGACCAGTTATTCTGACTAAATCAGGGACTGGCCTGAAAACCAATGTAATATTGGACAAAAAGGAAATGACAGTGTGCATTTGAAGGGCTGGTTCTGGACATTTTCATAGATATATTTGCAAATTGGCAGCTGCCTTGTATGATGTTATGTTTGTTGTTGATAAAAATGGAACATGTACAGGGGTTAAGGTAAGTGTAAGATCCTGTGTTACCCCACCAAATCTTTTACTAATTGGGATTATTGCCTTTGTTCTAGGGTATGATAGTGAGCTCAATGTTTCTTGGTTTAATTGTCCTTTGTACAGTTGTGTTTCTATACTGTATGATGGTCATTAACTAATGGTAGTACATTAACCAGTTTTTATTACGATTCCTGTAAATTTACCTGAATTCTAGTATTTTGAAAGATTTGGAAGTATTAGAATTATTAGATGACACTTTAGCAAAGAGCAAACATATGGTTGTCATTGCTAGTGTTGCTGCTTTATAATGCTTACAACCAGTGCTGCTACTACTGCATTAGCTTTAGCACAAGAGGAAGAAACAGCTAGTTTTGTTAATCATCTTGCTGAAAATGTAAACAATGTCCTGTGCATACAAGAGGATTTAGATAGATGGCAAAGACAAATAATTAATGCCTTATATGAGTGTAGATCAATGAATGAAAGTCAGAAGCTATTTAGAATGTCATGCTCAATATCTATGGATTTCAATTCTTCCAAAATTATATGAGAGTCAGCATAATTGGTCCAAAGTAAAAAGGCACTTCAAGGTATATGATATAATACTGATACTTCTTTAGATTTATTAACCCTGTATTAGGAGGTTTTATGTTTAAGAAATGCATAGTCTTTGTCTTTTGACATTGCTAACATTGCAAATGATATTCTGAAAATGTTACAGGCTGTTTTTCCTTCATGATCCTCATTTACAACTCTCTTCTTGGGCTTGGTAGGACTTGGCTTTATGATTCTTTTTATGGCATGTCTACTACATATTATAAGAGGGGTAATTAGAGCTTTTACAGATGTCAAACTACATTTTCAAAAATCCAAGCTCCAATGTCATCTCTAGCAGAATTTGGTAGTCCATGATGGGTAAAATTTTCTTAAAAGCCTTCTCAACCTAAGACAGGCCATGAATACAAGATTATTCATATGCTAATGACTGGTAAGAGCTGTGTTTTCAGATGGCAACCTGAAACTTTCTGCTTCATGACTGATAAGGTGCTAGGTCCTTATAGATTAAAAAGTCTGGTGAGATCTTCTCAGAGGTACTGAATCAACCTAAGACAGGTCATGAATGTGAGGATTCATTTACCAATGATTGGTAAGGTCAACACTTCTTGAAGGATTGTCTGCAACAGACACAGTCTTTCCACATCAATCACAGAGACTGCTTTGGCTTATATAGATAAAAAGGGGGGGGGAGGATGGCATTGAGGAGCACATCCAGAGTTAACTTTGACTTGTTCCTCATAATTAGTCATGAATGAGTCTGCTGACATCTGTCTTTGATTTAATTAAGATGTGTTATATCCTGCCAAGTTCCTCTGCTTACTTATGCATATGTCCTTCAGAGACTGACTGTTGAAGCCTGAAAAAAAAAATAGCCTTTGTCAAACATAGATACTGCATCCCATAAACTTGACACATAAAGATTTGTTGTCATTGTTTAATTTCCTGGAATGCTTCTTATTGCTGAATTTTTAAAAAGACACTGAGAAAATACACTTGCTGCTGGCATGTTATTGACCAATAGCACTCTTATATCTGTCTCTTGAATTTTCTTTCTGCCATTTCTATAATCATGCTCAATTTTCCAGTTGTGGTTTTCATGTTGACTGACTGGCAGGTTCCCACACAATAATATCTGGTAAGGAAAGAAATTTAAATATTTCTTTCATTCAATTTCCCATATATTTTGAGATGTCCAGACAGTGTATGGAAGCATGAGGAAGTTCTGACGTAGAATCTGATGCCCTACCATCAGTCTTGGTCCTGATATATCTGGGCTTATGATTTTGGACAGAGCATTTCCTCTCCCACTAACCTGATCTTCACATTCCATAATATAATAACTGACAGGCTGGCATCTGGGCTTACTGAGAGGTTGAGTGTTTAGGAGAGCACAGTGTAGAGAAAACACTTATGGAGTTTCTGACAGGTTTTCCAGAGAAACAACGAGAAAGCTGGACAGGAGCACTCATAGCCAAAATGCCATCCTGTGATAGCCATCCTCCACTCAGTTTCCCCATTAGCATTTGAATGTTAGTGCTGTTCATCAGCAATGATGGAATGTGAGGAAAATGGCTGCCACATTTGCCAACCCTACAGGAGCAGGGTTATCCTGGCTGACCTCCTAATTAGGGAGCTGTGTCCTATTCTTGAATCAGTGTGCAACCCTCATGGACCTGGGGTTTCTGGTTAGAATGAGACTGTGTTTCTTTTCTAGGACACAGAGAAATTGTGTTCTGTGCTGTGTTCCTCCAGACAAACTCTCTAAAAGTAGTGTGAGTGTCAGGAGTGCTTGCTTAGATATTCCACCTGAGCACTTGGGACCATGGAGATTCAGGATTTTAATCCTGCAGTTCAATGAATGAAGCAGGATGATAATCAAAATCTGCATTACAGAGTGACAAACTTATAATTTTAATTGAAAACTTAGGATTATATCAATCCTTTTTTCTCTAAGGATTTACAGTGTAGGCCAATTCAAGATGTTGCAGTAGTTCTTACTTTAGCAATGCTTACATTATAATAAATTAACATTATTTCCCAGAGAAGCAAAGGGTTTCCTTTTCTAGCTACTTGTTTATCTTGTGACAGGTGGGAAACCTTGTGATACCTTGGCACTCAACCAACAGAGTCTAGGTAATAAGGGACCTGTCTCTACTGAAATAACAAATGAGTTAAGTATCATTAAAGTTGCAAGTAAAGGTAATTTGCATACAATCATATGTTGCATATTTAAAGCCCAGTGTCCTTTTCTGTGTTTAAACTATGGAACTTTCCATTTTTTCACCCAAGTGGTCACATAACTTTTCCTTTACATTTCCAGTGGGATCACAGAAAACAGGTCAATGAGTTGACCAGGTAGTCTTTAGAATACATTGCACTTCTGCCCCAAAACACCATGACTCTCCAGAAAATTCAAGAAATGTGAGGTTTGAGGTACTCCACAGTTCTCAAAGGTTTCTTGCCTACTATTCTTTCTTAGCCTTAGTTCCTGAAATCCTTATACAGTAAAAGCTGACTTTTCCTTTCTCATTGTTGTTCAAATGCTCTTGAAGACTTGAGTATCATGAATAATAATTAAATTTCTGAGGGTCCATATCACAAAGGCTTTTCCTTTAGTTGGGATTGCTTGTGGAAGACATGAATAGGGTTTCTTCCCAGCTGAGATGTCCTTGATGATATCAGGAAAAGCCTTTGTGGTGACTGCTGGGTTTATGCATATGTACAACTGTCCAATGTATAGAAAACTATTCATATCTATTGACTTTTTGGTGCTAATCTCTTTATACAGGCTGCTTGTAAGGACTGCTCAGGAAAGAAAGCAAGAGAGGAGAAAATGAGCAAGAAAGGAGAGAAAGAAAGCAAGAGAGGGAGGACAGAGACAAAGAGTAAGAGAGCAAGAGAGAGAGTGAGGAAGAGCAAGGGAAAGAGGAGGGGCAAACCGCCCCTTATATTGTGGGGCACAGCATATATGGCTTGTGGTCAGATGACTGAGTGGAGGGTCCAGCTAGAATGCTGGGAGCTTGGGGCATTGTCTGCCTGATAGAATAGACATCCCCTGTGGGGCAGCTGTGAGGGGTTGTGACCAAAACAGGAAACAAAGACTCAGGAGTTATTGCCAAGCTCCTTCTGCCCCCTGCAAGCATAAAACTGCTAACAGAGGCTCCAGAGCTCAAAGCAAATATTTGGCTGAGCCTAAGTTACCTAAGCAGATCACTGCCCCACACTGCCCTACATTTTTCAATGAGTCCATGTACCGACACAAATTTCTTTACCAAACAAACTTCACAACCACATCCAGAAATATTGAATATTGCTCCATCTATTCCAGTTGTAAGTAAAGTCCGTTGTCCCAGATCTCAGTCAGCTTTGAGAATAAACTCTCTGCCCAATTTGTAGTTCCATCTTATGGAGGGAGTTCATGGAGAGAATCCCAAAAACTTAAATTCTCTCCCAGGATTCTAGGCTTAGTTCTGCTTAGGGACCCTAGGGCCTGCCACCTCAGACTTTTCTCTCTTCCAACACAGTTCACACCTACAGAGGCCTGTGCCAGGTGGTCCTCCCTCAGGATTTATGTGAGGAATTCCTTGCTTCAGCAATAAAAACATCAAGAAAGGAAGCAAGACTTAGGATATCAGGTGGAACCCTGTATAAAAACTCCTTCCTGACTGAGGCTGTTTTTCTCTTCTTGGATTCTCATAACTCTCAGGAACATATTCAGGGGCTGAGTCCACATATATATCACCCTCCTTAAAGAACTGCTTGTGACAAGATCTGGCCACCTTGAATCTGATGATATGGTAGTTGGTTACTTTTCAGAATCCTTTGAACAATTTGCTTCAATGCTATCCTTAGAAATTTCCATTCTAGTGGTGGTTACTAGCAGTGATTCAATTCACCAGCAAACTAAAGCTGGAGGCTTCCTGCAAGTTCAAACCAGCCTCACAGACAGAATGAGACACTGTCTTGACAGAAAAGAAGGCAGATAGCAAATAGGGAGGCAGAGAGGCAGACAGGCAGGGATGAGGCATGGAGACAGGCCTGTTGACAAATTCTAAAAGGAAATGAAGGCTCAATCTCTTTGGGGTCCTGGTGTGAGCACCTTCTCTGGTAAGCCTTGGAATAATTATCAAAGCACGTCAGGACTCCTGAGAAGACTTGCTCACTGCTAAAGGGAAGAGCCTAGGCTCAGGATGTGCTAAGATGGACTTCTCAGGTTCATCTCAGCATCTATTTATCATGTAGTACCCACCAAAGTATAGGGGCCCCAAAAGTTGTAAAACCTTGAGGGCAGGGTGATGGATAAGAGTCACCCATTGGGGTGGCCTGGGGCTTTACTTGTGGTATGAGAAAGTGCCATTAAGACCTCCAGAGAATTGTGAGGAGTTGTTTTCCCTTGGCACATCAGAGAGGCATCAGAGAGGATTATCACCTTACACACATCATCATTCCTCTCCAGAAGGGAGGCCTGGATTTTTGTTATGCTCACAATGAGGAAGAACTCTTTTTCATACAAGTAGAACTGGAACTTCTTTCATTAAGTTGGATTCATGTAAGCAAATAGAACTCCTTGATGGTTGTGCCGTGCCGATCACCCTGACCAGCAGGGAAGAAAGACTAGCACACCAGTTCCTTCCAGCAACAGTTTACTCAGGAGCTGTTAATTACATGAGATTTGAAGGTGTGCCCCGAATGGTCCATGAGTGCTGCTTAAATACCCTTTGGAGGACTGCCCATGAGCCCATACCACGTCTTGCGCTATCATTGGCTACAGAGTCATGACAAAAGATCAGGCCACTGGCAGGTACAACCCTCTTGCCAAATAAGGACTTATTTACTCCTTAGCAGAAGAATGGCAGGCACCATCTTTAAGGTATGGCAGCAGCGCTCCACAGATGGTGGTCTCCTCTTGTCTGTCTCTTAGAAAGAGCCTGACTAAATCTTGATCTGCACAGAGTCAGTCCTTTCCAGATCAGCATCTCTGAGCACATGCAATCAATAATGTTCAGTGTGAGTGAAAGCAGCATTTCCTAGGGCTTTTACAGCTCTTCTTATTTTATGTCTTACTCAAAATAATTCTACCAAGTTCCAATTCCTTGTGATTCTTGGTGGAGTATCTTAGCTTGCCTGGATAATGAGAACATGGTACAGAGACCATGTACCTAAAAGTTGCATAAGTGATACTATTTTAAATAAGCCAAGAGTTCTTTCTAATGATTGCATCATGTAATTATAAAGAAGCCCTTCCTTTGTGCATACTCAAAGAACACCCACATGCAAAATTTTCAAGTTTGCACATGCTGAGCCTTCTCTGGTTTTCAAGGAAATATAGTAACTTGCATAGAGAGTTCTTCTGAATGATTCTCTCATTTTCAGGGACTGAAGCACACAGAATAAGCATCTCTTCTTGTAACAAGGGAAGAATAAGCCACAACCAGGTGGTTTATTTGTAGGTTTTGAGAGCACACATTCATTCTCAGATACTGGGAAGTGCTGATGTGTGAAGCAGTCTCCTGTGACTTCATGCTCCTTAGTTCAGTTGCATAAATTCTTACTGCTTTGCCTAACTCAGTAATATACTATGCCCACTCAAAATGTGGCCCTTTGAGTCTAGGGCCACAAATGGATAATCACACAGAAAATGAGCCCCAATACACCATGATTTTGGAAATCATGGAAGGACCAGTTGTTGAAGCTCCTTGGGCCTGCCTTCCTTGCTAGATCAGACATGACTGGCTATGCTCACTTGGAATTCTTGGCTTCTTTTGTCCTTACAAACCATCCAACACAGACAGCCTTCTTATCAAATATAGACTTACACTCCCATTTGGAATACCAAAAGATGCTGCCTGAATACACCGTAGTGGTGTGTGCCCCCTAAAAATGAACAGTGAGTATGTAAGAATCAGCTCTGGAAGATACAAATACAAAATGTTTTAAGGCTCAAAACTATTTAAAAATTATCTATGTACAGAATGTCTTAACTGATTGCTACAAAAGCCTCCCTGTAAAGTACATATTCTAATGACCACCAGCTGTTCTTGATAGACATGCTGTCACCACAGCTGGTGTTCTAAGACAACCTCTCAAGGAGTTACATTAAGAGCCAATGTATACAAGTGTCATTACTTTTTGTTGCTGATATCATATTATTCTAAATTCTTCAAACAGATGTTTTGGAAAAAGCAATAAATCATCCTGCTTTCTTTTATTTGTACACCTTATATGTTGTCCTACAGGGAATAGAAGATCCTGGTTTTAGCGTTTTGTCGCTTGTTCCTCACAATGGTTGGTCTGAATAGACTTAATTCATTGCTTGACTCTTTTTCTTATTTATTTCTCCTGTGAGTTCCTCTGCCCAATATGTCATTGTGCAAGAAAGGGATACAGAGTGACTGAGACCAAGAGAGGAATATATACACAGGCAAAAGAGGAGGAGGAAAGGAAGGAGGAAATAGAGCAGAAAAAAGCAGAGGAAGAGAAGGAGAAGCAGGATGAGAAAGATCAGGAGGAAAGAAAAGAAATAAAGAAATAAGAAGGAATAAAGAAAGAAAGGAAGAAAGAAAGAAAGAGAGAGAGAAAGAGAGAGAAAAAATGGAAGAAAGAAAGGGAGGGAGAAGGGAAGAAAGAAAGGAAGAAAGGAATAGAAGGAAAATCAGGACTAGGAAAAGGATGACAAGGTCTAGGAGGAGGACAAAAATGACAGTGATGACTAGGAATAGAAGGTAGTCCACAGGTTTGAGAAGAAGGGGGAAGCATTGTGCAGAGCAGAGAAGGGACAGGAGGAGAAGATAGGGGTGGGGAGAAGTGAGAGGTAAAAAGGAAAGAGGGGGAGGTCTAAGAAATGAGAGGGGAGAATAGGAAAGGAAAATTAAGAGGAAGAAATGAGGAGAGAGGTAGAGAAGTGAGAGAGAGGAGACTTGAGGACAGACCTGCCTTATGTTTGCTGAGAACGTGGTGCAGATCTCTGTAGGCCATGTGCTTGTTGCAGCATCTCGGGGATCATATAAGCTTTGTTCAGTGTATTTGAAAGGCTTTGTTCTTGTGTCCATTACCTCCTTTGGAAATTACACTTTTTGCTGCTTCTTCTTCCTCTCCTCCTCCCCCTCCTCCTCTTTTTTTTTTAATTGAACCAATGCTCTTTATTTATATTTTTCTGCATAAATATTTTTTTAGACTTTTATTGCATTATGAGGAAAGTTACATGATTTCAATTTATCTGAATTTGTTAACATTTAAAAACATATTTTAATTAAATAGAATTGAGTCACATTCTTGTTTCCCTTTTGTACCACTGCTCCTCCCATAGAACCCCCTTCAATACCTACAATATCTTTTTTGTCATATTCCTCAAAACTTATAAAATATTATAACAATAAAAATAAGTATTATAAAAGTTGTTTGATATAAAACAACAATCAATTTAACAGTCTTATGTATATGCTCATCTACAGCAATAGTGAAAATACATTTCTTTCAATATAAATTTTAATTAACTCCAAACATATTAGCTGTATTCTTAAAAATAATACATCACTACTAGTATTTTCTTAAATGAACATGAATATATAAAGTCTTTTTGTTTGTTTTATATTTAGTAGAGTTTAAAATCTTGGCTCTTACTGTGGTACAAGCCCAAAATAAGGACAATTTTTAGACAATGGGTTTCATTGTAATAAGGCTATATTTCAATGACCCTCACATCACCAAAAGATTTTACCTCGATTGTAGCTAAGCTGAGAGTTGATAGTTCTGTTGCACCAAGAAATGAATTGGAGGCTCGATTTTTGGATACAGACATCCTGCTATGGTCAAAGCTATTTGACTTGAGTGAGTGACTTCATTCTCAGCCCACAGAGAACAGGTTACATTCATTTAAGAAGTGGTATAGGTATTAAGATGGTCTATCCAAAGTCATTCATGAACTGTTTCAATGAACAATGGTTCTGCTTGGCGGGTGGCACAGACATTAGGTGAGGGTAAAAATTTGGTTCATTAGCTGTGATAATTTGGAAAATCATTCATCTCAGAGAGAGTAACTTATAAAGTCCTCTTCTTCAAACTTGATACAAGAGTTACAAATGTTAAGCAAAGCAATCAGTTTCACTTTGTTGTTCTCTTACAAGCCACCTCCCTAGTTAATTGTCTATGTTTCTTTTGGGTATTATAAATACTTTTGAAATATATAAGCTGCTCTGAAAACCATAGTATAGTGTAAAAACATGAAATAAAC
>NW_022196904.1:42956747-42957132 GCF_008632895.1 Mastomys coucha | reverse complement strand
TGGTGGGAGAATTGGGTTCTGATGATGGCAAGTGACCTTGGTTTGTGTTGTTTATTTTCTTATGTTTGTCCCCAGCCATCTGGTTAACTCTAGTGCTACCTGCCCTTGCTAAATCTGACTGGAGCCTGTCTTTCCTGTGATCCTGGTTGTGTCAGAACTCCTCAGAGTCAAGATGCCTCTGTGATCCTGTGATTCTGGGATCCTGGGATCCTGGGCTTGTTAGATCACCTGGAAGTGTGGCTTTCTCTGTGTGTTGTGGGACTGGCTGCAGAGGTTGCGCCCAAGGTCTACTCTCTGATCCTGGGTATCCAAATAATTCCTCTTTGAATTCTGGAAGGAAACGAAGGAAAATGGCAGTAGCCCATAATTGTTTTAGGAGTATCGT
>NW_022196904.1:42867375-42956300 GCF_008632895.1 Mastomys coucha | reverse complement strand
CCTCTGCCTCCTTCTCTTATTCTTCTTCTGGGTTCCCTGTGCTCTGGGAAGGGAAATACGATGGAGATATCCCATTTAGAGTAATAATCTCCTCTCTTTCTCTCTCTCTCTCTCTCTCTCTCTCTCTCTCTCTCTCTCTCTCTCTCTCTCTCTTTCTCTCTCTCTCTTTCTCTCTCTCATTGCCTACATGATGACTGACTGTTGGTGTCTGTATTTGTTCCCATTGGCTAGAGAAGATTTTTTCTCTGATGGTGGCTGAATAAAGGCACAGCAGAATATCATAATAAGCCATTATATTGTTACTTTCATTTATGTATGTATGTATGTATGTATGTATGTATGTATGCATGCATGTATGTATGTATTTTTAGATTTGTAGCATTGGTTTTTAACCAAGGTATCTAGCTAGCTATTCTCTGGGTTTTTTTTTTTGTTTTGTTTTTGTTTTTTTTTTTGGTGGCCTAAGCCATGTTGGGTATGGGTGTATTCCCCTTGAGGCTCAGGAGCTTCCAGGCCCCTCCCCTGTGGACCTCCAACTGCCAGATTTGGCACACAGAACACTCTAAATGCCCTAAAGGCTAGCTTCAGCCCTACTTGAAATTCCACCAATTCCCACACTGCAAAGTTATATATTCTTCCCCAAGAAAAAACTATATAAACCCTGTCTTCTGCTCATTTCTCTGCTGCTTCTCATGTGAGCAGCCACCCCAGTAGAAGTCAGGTTTGGTTCTTCCTTCCATTTCCATGTTCTCAGAAATAAGCCTCAGACTCAAAATGTGTTTACAAATACCTTGGGCATATAGCTAGGTTCTTCTCTGACTAGATAATAACAACAAATAACCCAATTATTCTAATCTGCAATCTGCCACATGGCTGCTTACCTGTGCTCAGGTACTATGTGTCTATCTCATCCCATCTTCCCAGGCAAATCTTCCTCCTAGCACTCTCCTGGAACCATTTCTGCCTCTCAGATGTCTTTCCTCCTACTTTCTGCTACTTACACCCACAAACCATGTAGTTGAGTTTGTCTCATGTGTGGATACTGCAGAAGCCAGCACATCCTGAGTGCAGTGAATGAGCTCCATGGAAAAGCCACTTTTGTGGTGACAGTCTTTTCTCTGCAGTTGAATATACAATGTCTCTCTGTTTTCTCTCTGAGAATTCCACCAGAGTTCTCCATGACATGTTGTGCTCATGTCCTTGCCTATGCTCTGAACATGGCCTCCATGAGGGGATATTTTAAACACCTAACTGTGTGCTGGGGTAGCACTGTTTTCACTGGCTTCCTCCTTGGTCCTCAGGCTTTTCTGGGTTTTCAGAGTACAGATAGTACATTGTTTTTCAGCTTTCATGATTATGTAGTCAATTATTTTAATAAATATATAATGCCCATTATGAAAGTTATGTGTGCTTACATTTATGTATTTGTATTTTACATGTATATGTATGTATGAACATGTGTCTGTCTATACAAGTATGTGTTCATGAGTGTATGAATTGTATGTGTATATTAATGTGTGCTTTGGTGTATGCATAGGTGTATCTGTATGTGTGCATGCATATGCATGAAGGCAAGTGTACATTTAGGTATGTATGTGTGTCCATGTTTGTGTGTTTGTGTGTGTTCATATGCATATTTGTGTCCCTTCATTTGGTTATATGTATGTGTGTGCTGTGCGTATATAAATTTCACATGTAAGCTGTGTATATGTATACTTATGTGTGCTTTTGCATGAATGTATATGTGTGCGTATGTGTGTTTATGTGTGTTTTTCTCAGTAAAATTGACTGATACACCAGTATACAGACAAACAACTGAGCTTCTGACTTTTCTAGAGTGGCCTTGCATCTGTGGTCTTGGTAGATTCACTTAGTATTTCCAGGAGGACTTTTATGTTGTTGAGGGTACTTTCTTCATAGACTTCAACTATTTCTTCAAGCATTTGAGTTCCATGTCTTCTTTCCATTTTCTACTTTTTGTCTTATTCATGGTTTGAATTTCAGGACTAACTGAAGATGAAGGAGTGACAAGAGAGGACATCCTTTCCTTCCTCACCATGAAGCATGTGGTTGATAATAGTCTTTTATAAACCAACTTGTCCTTTGGCAGAAGTTGACTATTTTACCTTGAGTGCATATTGAGTTTTATCAAGCACCATTCTGCGTATGATCATTAGTCATTTTCCTTGCTGGCTTAAGAACCTGATGCAGCCTTTGCCCCAGAAATGGGTCTTGTGCTTCAGATGAAATTGCTTATATTTTCTGTTTCCTCTCAGATACTCATTGTGAGAACCATCCAAGGATGGTTAGGGATGAAGGGCTAAGGTCAGCCATTCAGCAGCTCCTACTAGTTTCTGGTACCAATAGTTTCTACTCCAGGTAAGAAGACTTGAGTTATGAAGAGGAACAGCCTCTTCATTCAGAAGTGATTCACCACATAAGAAAAACTAAAAGAAACAATAAAATTCTCTACAAAGTTAGCCACAAGTTCAATATTCTTTAAAAGCAATCACCACAAAACATAATCTTTAAAAACAGATTAAAATCATTCCACAAAAGGAATTTACAACAGGATTATTGATTATTTATTCTTCTTTTGAAACTCAGACATAACTAAACTTTTCCCATCTATGTTTCTCTCCACAAGTTCATCTTAACCCCAAAGCAATAATTGTTTTGTTGTTGATTATCAAAGTTGAAGCAAGCCAAGCTATAGTAGCAAGTTTTTTCAATTCTCAACAAAGGACAGTTTGTATTTACCAAGAAATAGATCATCTATTTACATCTTATTTTTGAAGTCTTGGTTAATCATCTATTCTCCTTCTCTACTTATAATAGAATAATTTACTTTTTGTTCATAACCTTGCCTTTTCATGGTGCACAGCAAAACATGTAACATACCCCTAGATCACAAAATCCCAGAACTCAGACCCAACCTAGAGTGAAATATTTTCTTTGATCATTAACTTGTCCCAAGCCTACTTTTTCTTTTCCTACAACAGACCAGCTAATTAACTTTACCACCAAACATTACTGTATGTTCACACATTTCTCTTACTGAGTGAAATTTTACATTTACATAGGCTTAATTTATTTTGTTTGTACACATGCCATAGTGCAGGAGTAGAGGTCAGAGGACAAGTATGAGGACTCTGTCTTCTACTTTAGCTATGTGGGTCATGAGGATAAAGCTTAAGTTGCCAGGCTTGATGGCAGGCCTTTATCCTCTGAGCCACCTCTCTACCTTTCATTCTATTAATTCATCTATTTATTTCATTACACAAGGGTAAAAATCCTCTTGAATACTTATACATTTAAACTGCTTATTGTTCTTGTTTTCTATTACTTCTTCAATGACTTAAACAACTTTCTTACTCTCTACCAGAGTGGACTTAACTGCTATCCAAAATATAGTTAGTGTTAAGCACACAGTGTCTGTTAAGTTGTGGGGATAGTTATACTGGGAAACTCCAGTGCTGTAGCACAAATTGGCCCGAAGCTTTGCTTTCCCAAAGGTGATTCTGGAATAAGAGGCACAGCTTTCCTGTAGTAATCTATCCTACACAGGTGGCTCCTAATGTCACAATGTAATTTGAAGAGGGTTACACAGTCTGTGGCAATGCCTGAAGCCCTGCAGCTGAGTCATGTTCTATAGGGTTTGAGCACAGCATTGGATTTGGGCTGTTACTGAAGTCTTCCTGCAGACTAAGCTTCTCTATGCTCAACTCATTTTTAACTTCTCCATCCTCACTATGGCTATTCCACCTTTTCCTCAAACATGGATGAAATTTCTAAGCTCATACATTTGTCTTACTGGTCATGCTCAAAGTCTGCACGAAGAATTTTCTTTGAAGGGAAATTATTCCCTGGATAGATTAAATTGACTATTGACTTAATAGGCAGTAGGGGGTCCAGTCAGGTACCCAACAAATATTTCATCATCTACAACTTGGTACTCATGTAGGGATTTGAAACTGAAAGCCATCTTCAACTATGATAAACCCAGTTTCAACTATGCAATACTTTAGCAACATGGTGAAGTTCAATAAATGAAATAAGGATCCTAGACATGAAACAGCTCTGGTACAAAAGCTGAAGTGTCCACCTAAGAAAAGGTTTATACAAACTATGATTTAAATGTAGCCACAGATTTATCAACTTAGTTAATTTTGAATGTAAAATTATTGTGATTGGATGGAAGCTAAGTAATTAAATTTAACAAGGAAGAAGCAAGCCTGAATCTAATTATGTTACTATGTTAATTATGCAAACACTGACCTAAAATCTACATATATTTTGTGTTTCCCTTTGACTAAACTACTATTGGTTTCAAGGAAAAAGAATAAATTAGTATTTTTTATTTAACTTTTTATTGATTCTTTGTGGATTTCACATCATGGTCCCCAATCCCACTCCCTTCTCTGTCCCTTTGTATCTACTTTCTGCTCTTCTTGTTGGAGAAGCTGTAGGATGTCACACAGTGTATCTGTCACACAGCATACCCTTTTGTCCATGTAGCTTTACTTGCAGATTTTTATTACAAGGAGTTACAGGTCCAGTTTGAGTCCTCTAGCTTCTGCTACACTATCAATACTGGATCCTCACCAGGACTCTTCTTGGATATCCTGTTATTGCCCTGGGTCATGGAGACTCTGAAGCTTTGGATCTTCAGAAACTGGCCTATTTACATGCTCCAGTAGTTCATAGATGGGCTAGATATTAGGGTGGGCCAACTTGAAGCCCTGCATCTGCACTTAGATTATAGCTTAGCTTGTCATTCCATCAGCTGTCCTGCACCCACACCACCAGGATGAGCTTTCCAGAACTGCCCTGGATAGCTCACCCAGTGCCATAGCTAGTAAGGTTCAGTGCCATGTTCTTCCAAGAGGTGCAGCTGGCTAGAGTCAGGAACAGCTCTCCTGTAATGCCCAGGCATGGGGTTAAACAGCTCTGCACAGGCCTCAGACATCAACTTGGCTGCAGCCAGCAGCCCAGATCAGGGATGTCTGACTGGCCTTTGGTGGTAACAGATCTTCACTGCTGCAGGGCTGTGGACCCAGACTTGGCTGTCAGCAGTAACATGGGCCAGGACCTCACCATGACCATCAGCAACTCATATCAGACTGTTCCTCACTACCCCGAGTCTCCAGCTCCACCTCTCTTCATCATGCACCCATCCTTCTGCTTCTGTTTCTCTTTTGTTTCTCCTCCACTTACTTGATCATCTTAGTGGCACCCTGGTACTCTAGGTGTCTGGGGTCATCTCACCTAGAACCTGTGGCACTGGGTGAGAGTTGTCTCAGGCTTGCTCCACCCACCTCAGGCAAAAATAATGAACACTTCATGTGGAGGATAAAGAGAGTCTGATTAAAGCTGTTGTTAGCATGGTTACCTTGAAGAATGCTAAAGTGATACATTTTAATTTTTAGAAGGTAACTTGAGCAGGAACTACAATGTTTAAATGGCATTAGTAGCTAATGTTTGCTTGTTCATCAGAGTCAGTCTCCTTGTGTTAGTGGACTTAACCTTTGAAGACAGATGTATTAAATTCCACTCAGTAGGTGAAACAATCAGGTAGCATCAGTATTGGCCATTAGCCTATCTCAGCATCAGGTGCCTGATGTCCCAAAGTCCATTTCCTCCTGTGTGCAGGCTTAGTTTATTATTTTTTAATGTGTGGCTTCACCCGTATTAATGTTCTTGTATGATTTTAATGAGTGTGTTTGTGTGTGTGTGTGTGTGTGTGTGTATGCATGCGCATGCATGTGCATGTGTAGATAACCATGGCAAAACCACCATCTGATCCATTGCAGATAGAGTTAATAGCAGGTATGGGTTCTTGGAAGCAAACTTGCAAGAGCAGCAAGCACTCTTGGTGGCTGGTTTCTTTCTCTGGCCTCACTCTTCTATACATACTGCATTCATTGTGGATTTCTAGTCAACCAAATCCATATGTCATTTCTCTTACTCAGTGTTATTCCTTGGATATAGTTATATATTTTATTAGTTTCCCTTTCACAGATAGCTAAAAGAAATCAGACTATCCATTATTCACTTAAACAGACTTTGAGAGTCTTGTATTTGAATGTGTTTTCATCTGTTCTCAATCAATTTCTCTGCAGTTGGAATCCAGCTTTCTACAGTGAAAGCTACAACCTATTTCACAGTTACTTTGTGTTAATGATATTTCTTTTTATATAGAAAAAAAGTCAAAGCAACAAATCAGAGATCAACAGCTCATTCATATCACCCAGATAAATTAAAGAGCAATTTCCTAAAGGACAAATGTCAATAAAAAGGGGCATGGGTTGCAGCATCCAATGATTTTTGCTTTTATGGAGGGAAGGAGACTATCTTTCTAACACATTCTGTTAAAAACTTCATGAATACACATCATTTATAGATGCATGTACTTCACTGTATTGGTTTTTAAATTATTCATCATACCACTGCAAGTGTACCATATTTATTTTGATACTTAAAGTAAATATATTTGTTTGTACTGTGTAAGGAGTAATTCAGAAGCTTACTGGGCAGGGTTCCCTGCTAGTCTCTGGTACTGATTATAGTTTTTTCATCAGCAGCCATATCTACATCTAGCAAGGCTTTAATGACACAAGAAAATCATAATCCCTACAGGATTTTCTTTGAAAAACATTGAATTTAAGACAAGCTAATATCACAGTTAATGGGCCTGAAGGGAAAAGACTGAGGAGACTAAATCTTATATTAACAGAGCAAGAGAAATCTACAAATGTCAAGATGAAAACTAAATAAACTAAGTAGCAAAATATCTTGGCTCAGAATCCAATGGGTTGGATCTAACTCACAATGTGGACAATATCTTTAGATACCACTGGTTACTACATAACCAGTGAAGGGGTGAGATGTTAAAGCAGGAGAGTAGAGGGGAAATTAGAGGCCATAGCTGCTCAAGTCTTACACTTCACAAACAGAAGCAAGAATCAAATAAGTATGTACTGCCTCTTCATGAAAATAATCTGCTTTAGATATGTGAGTTCATCATATAGTTATGTGATGCCCCCAAAAGTCACATCAGCATTTACAGAAAATAACAGTGGGGAAACCATCTTGTGAAGCTCAGTGCCTGAATCAGCAGTAAGCCATGAGGAAGGACTTCTATAGATTTACAAGTTAAAACATGGAAAGGGAAGAGTGGTAAATCTGATCGTCAACTTGTAAATCCTTCTGTATTGTGCTCCATGTTAAAAGAAAACCTCAAACATATTCTATATTCAAAGTCATAATAAGGCAGTTGAAGGGAATTTTCCAAAAATGAGTGTACCCTTTAACAAAACGGATGTGTTCGTTTGGTAAAAAACATAAGGAGAAGTAGACCCTGGTTATTCTATACTTTTAAAATTTTACTATATTTCTTAGTCAGTGTTCTATTGCTGTGAGTAGACACAATGACCACTGCAACTCTTATGAAAGAAAATATTTATTTGGAACCTGATTACAAGTTTCAGATATTTACTCTATTATTATCATGATGGGTAATAGAGCCACATGCGGACAGGCAGGCATGGTGCTAAGAAAGTACCTGAGAATTCTACATCCAGATCTACAGGCAGAAGAAAAAGTGAGACTCTGGGCTTGAAATGCTGTTTTTGAAACCTCAAAACCCACTCCCAATGACATACTTCTTTTAGCAAGGTCACACCTCTTAATCCTTTCAAATAGTGCAGCTCCCTGGAGATCATGTTTTCAAATCTATGAACCTGTGGAGGCCATTCACATTCAAACCATGGCTCCCTTTTCCCCCATAGGCTTGTAGGCATGTTACAATGCAAAGTGCATTTAGTCCAACTTCAAAAGTCCCCACAGTCTTATCATAGTCTCAACACTGCTTAAAAATTCAATCTCTTGCCAAGCGGTGGTGGCGCATGCCTTTAATTCCAGCGCTTGGGAGGCAGAGGCAGGCGGATTTCTGAGTTCAAGGCCAGCCTGGTCAACAGAGTGAGTTCCAGGACAGCCAGGGCTACACAGAGAAACCCTGTCTTGAAAAAACCCAAAATAAATAAATAAATAAATAAATAAATAAATAAATAAATAAATAAATAAATTCAATCTCTTCTGAGACTCAATGCAATATTTAAATGTAACCCCTGTAAAATCAAAATAAAAAAGCTGGTCACATATTTCCAACATACAGTGGAACAGAATATACACTATCATTGCGAAAGGGAGGAAATACTGAATCAAAGCAAGACTGGAAACAAGCAACTAAACTCTGTATTTCCATTTCTGAAGTCAAAACACTTTTCAGATTTCAACTTATTTCTGCTTTACTTATTGCAACACAGTTCTCTCCTGGTCCCATACCAGGTCTTCAGCTTTGCTTGGTAGATTCCCCATGACTCTGGCATCTCCAACATCTTGAGGTCTCCAACACAATGGAGGCTGCATCTTTATAGCTTCACACAATTACCTCTCTGAGCTTTGCCTTGGCAGCATTTTTCAGCCATGAAGGGAGATTTTACAACCATTTTCTTGTATAATTGATTCAGTGTTAGAACTGCATCACTAAAGCTGCCAAGTTCTGTTCCCTATTGGATGTGGAATATGGCCCTCTTCTTCAAAGTTGCATCAGCTCTCTGTTGTTGATCATTTCCTCCACTGATTAGGATTTTCTTTAATTCCTTTTCACAAGTTGGAAGCTTAGATGAGTGGTGTCTTCCCCTGAGGTCTCTACTTCCTTTATTTCATCAAGTATCAAGATTTTCGTTTAATTTTTTGTATCTCTTCAAAAATGGTTTAACCCCATTTTACCTCTTGGTATACCTCAAACTGTACATTTTGTGTTTTTTTCTTGCTTACCTTGCACTTTTTCATTATAAATCTGCTTGAGAGTGACTAATATTCAAATGGCAAAGTCAATACTTGGCTGACTTGAAATCTCCTCTGCCAATGTCATTAATCTAAACTTCTTCAATTTAGCCTTAGGCAGAAGCAGATTTTTTTTTTTTTTTTTTGAACAAGGGCAGAAAGCAGCCATGTTCTTCACCAAAAGAATGGTTTCTTGGCCAGTTATTAATATTCTTACCCCCAGAAACTTCTTAAACTGGACCATCATAATTTATATTGCTCTCAGCACTACTGACTTTTGTGCTCCTACACTATGTCCCATTAAGACCCACTTAAAGCCTTCAATTTCTTTCCTAATTTAAAGTGTCAAACTCCACATTTCCCTAAGAAGCAGCATGGTCATACCTGTCCCAGTAGTATCCCATTCCCTCTTACTGAGTTCTGAATTAGTTTGCTATTGCTCCAAAGAGATGACACCATGACCATGGCAACAAAGCACTTAACTGGTGCTGGCATACAGTTTCAGAGTTTTAGTCTGTTATCATTATGGCAGGGAACATGGCTACATGCAAATAGACATGATGCTGGAGTAGTTGAGAGTTCTACATCCATTTCTGCAGGTAGCAGGAAGAGATACTTTGGGCTTGGAATGGGCTTTTTGAAAGCTAAAAACCCACCCCCAGTGACACACTTCTCCAACAAGGCCACACCTCCTAATCCTTTCATTGACACTCCCTGCTAAAAAAGTATTCAAATATATGAGCCTATGGGGACATTCTCATCCAAACCATCACACTATATAGTATATCTTATGAAAAATAACATGGGTAGCAGTGATTCGTTTTGTAAAATGATATTTAACTAGAGACAGGTTTCCCAACTAGTATCTCAGAATATCACAGGCCACAGTCATGTTTTGCACACTCATCCTTAGAACTTGTTAACTTTCAGGCTTCTCTTTTGGGTGATGGATCTGAAAGCAGATGGGAAAGCACCTCATCAGAAACTAATAGACAGAAGGCTATGTAGACTGGCAGGTATGGAGCAAGCTCTTTTTATTTTCATTGACATTATTTCTTTGAGTTCGTCTACTTTTAAACCATGACACAGCATGAGTTTAGTGGAAATCAGAGAAGAACTTTCAGGAGTCTGTTCTCTCCTACCAACATAAGGTGACTGAACTCAGGTTATCAGGCTTGCTGGCAAGCTCATTCACCAGTGTGGATCTCTGTATAAATCACTACGCATTGTAAAATAAAGGTTATCTTATAATGGTTATGGTGCAGTTTATTATTGTGTCTATTAATCAAAGTAATGGTAGTAGGTTCTCCTGTTACATCCTTAAATCTAAGCCAGCCATGGATTTTTGGCCCAGTTAATGGTATCAGACTTGCATTCTGTCTTGTGTAGTGCATTTTAAATCTAACTAGAAAATGGATTGCTATGCCTATAAAATCCTTGGCATATGCATAAATGGCATATCCTGCCAGGCCACTTATTCTCATGACTCACAGGATTAATAGTTGGGCAATTATTTTAGTTTCCTAGTAATAAAAGTAATACTTTCCAGTACTCTGGAATCTAGATAGTAGAGAAGCTTCAAGGTTGATTTCTTAATTTCTCAAGGTCTTATGATTCAAGCATGTGGAGTCTTCAATAATAATGTCTTACCACCAAGTTCTAAAAAGTAACCAAAGCAATGGCAATGCCTTATAATGGGTGTGTATATGTGTGTGTGTATCTGTAGAACCCCACTGAAAGACAACACACAACAGGCACTAGGTCTTTTATCAGATAGCCTGTGGCATCAGAGAGAAACACTGTCTCACACTGAATGGAAAGTCCATTCAAACTTTGTCTATATATATATATATATATATATATATATATATATATATATATATGTATGTATGTATGTGTATGTGTATGTGTATGTGTGTGTGTGTGTGTGTGTGTGTGTGTGTGTGTGTGTGTGTGTGGTTTTGAAAGCATCTACAGTGGTAGACTTCTGTATGGCTTTTTCAGAGGTCTTTATGTAAATTATCCTCCAATCCCTACATCCTCTTGACTTCCCTTTCCCACTTCTTTTAACACTTCTTGTTCTATTATCTCCCTCTTCATATAACTTGTGTTCTATTGCATTCCCTTACTAGTTTTATGACTTGAGATCTAAACATTTCTTTCACTTCTATTTGAAAACACCCTTGTGGATTAAATGTGGTCCCGCATCTGCTCAGGATGTGAAAGTTTTGACTGCTTGTTCTCACACTGTCGCTGGTGGGTGTCCGGCTATGAGAAGCCACAGAATCCCTGCTCTGGGGGTGGGAAAGTGCAGCCTGAGGTCCCCAGGGATAGCTAGGCTGGCTCTGGGGTCCCCGGGACCTGCACAGGGGCCAAAGACATCAGGTTCTCATACTTTGGGGCACCATAGATGCCACTCGATGATGTGGAAGAGCCAAGAACAGAGTGGGGACCTCAGGCTGGATCTTGCCTGGGCTCAAAAGGAAGAGGGCAGGAGGAGGGCTCCAGCTGGGTCCCAGAGGGAGGGTAGAGTCCTTTGCTTGCTTGGGAGGGTGGATTGGCTTGGTGGAGACCGTGGCTGAGAACACAGAGAGGCTTTCTGCAGGAGACTAGGCAGTCACTTTAGACAAAGGGCTGCTCCATTGCTCCCCATGGTGGATCGCGATGAAAAGAGGCAATCCATGGTTTTAAAGCATTTATTGTCATGGCGGAGAGTTGTAATGAGTAAAACCATACCCCAGTTTCTCAGGGTGGACCTGAGGTTAAATAACTTTTGCAGAGGGGAGTGTCTGGGAAGGGGAACTTAACTGGCGAAGCCCTTCGGACCTTTAGGTGTCTCATTAAAATGGAGATTAAAATCTATCTTGAGCTCTGTGATCTGTGGTCATGTCCTCTACCTGTGGAGAGGCTTGGGCATTGCCCTTGTGTGACTGATTTCCACAGACCTATGAAGTAGAGGGCTGCAGCCTCGTGTCAGGAGCCTGGTGTTTAGGAGCATGGCAAAATGCCTACCATCCCTTGCAGAGTTATCTGCGGGATCACCAGGGTTTTAAACCTAGCTCAACCAGAAACCAGTCTTTAACAGTCCCACACAGCCTGAGTAATTTCTGATTTGTATTCAGCTAAGTATTCTCTGACACTAGTCATATGCCTGGTGCCTTCTACAAGATCAATTTTTAATAGGTATGAACACATCTGTAGAGTCAGAGATAAAGCTTTGTATGATAGGCAGGACCTTTAAAATCATTTAATAATTAGCCTTACTCCAGAATATGATGTCATGACTTTGCTAAAGGAAATACTAAACACTTGAGGTGTAATAGACTATCAGAAAGCCAATTGTCCTTCTAAAGAACAACCAGACAAGACAATAATAACAACCACTGTATTCAAATACTTTAGACAGATAGTGCACGAATAAATAGACGTAGTTCTGCAGTGTGGGAGCACAAGGTAGAGATTGCTCTTTGGAGAACTGAAGTAACCCAGCATATAAAGAGAGAGTCTGAGAATGTTCCATTGGTTGTGTTCTTGGTCTGTATCCCTAATGTGAGGGTGGTATGGTTCAAAAGCAAAACACAAATGACAAGAGCTGCAGCTGAGAGGGTTCAGTAGTTTGATGTGAGCCTAGCCCAAGGGCTGGAAGGCTTGAAAGAACAGTGGATATGAAAGGATACAACCCTCAAGGTTCATATCATAGGTATGCGAAAATTGTCTTTAAGTGAATGAATACAAAACAGCAACAAAACAACATCCTTATCCCCTTATTCTTAAGAAAGAAAGAAAGAAAGAAAGGAAGAAAGAAGGAAAGAAGGAAAGAAGGAAAGAAAAAAGAAAGAACAATAGAGAGAAAGAAAGAAAGAAAAGAGAAAAAAAGACCTCACATTTTTAAAATTTCATATCCCTCAACCACCACTACATAGATCAACATTGTGTAATATCTGCTCTATTAAGGAATCAAAGAAACCAACCCCTGTGGCTTGGCAGAACTGATTATCTAACATCACAATGTGAAAAGAACCATCCTAGCTTTGCCTGGCCCTACTGGCATAACAGGTGCAGTTAATTCTTGATTGCTCAAGGTTCTGCTTCAAGTTAGCTTATCCACTTGGCACAGGTCTCTTTCTGACAGCCATTCCTTCATCATTCTGAATTTCTCATTTCACTTTTACCCACTGCAACCATGACCCTCATGGGGAGAAAAGTATTCATTACTCCCTTCTGAAGACAGGAGTGGAAGATTCAGGTCCTTTTGGAAACAAACACAGGGTCTAAATATAACAAGAAGGGAAGAGGGACATATCTGTTTGTCCAGAGACATGAGAAGAGGGTAAGGAGATTGTGTGCATGACCGTCATTGTCTGCAGCACCATAATTTACACAAAAGCAACAAAAGATCCCAGCCTGGGCTGAGTCCTTATTTCCCCACCTTTTCCAGGGCCTCTGATTCTCTTTGCCCACAGTTGAGAGTATTCAGAGCAGGAGAAGAGAGGAGAGGACTTTTAATATGAGTGACCACAAAGCTAAAACATAAAGATGTTTTTTAGCTACCTTGTGAATGTTCCTGTATGTTCCCGAAGACTGGAATTAAAAGTACCCATTTCCTATAGCATATACTTGAAGTGCAAGGAACAGTCCTTCTGCAGAGTTCATAAGATTCTCTGAGGGATATTGTGTCCACATGTACATAAACTAGCCCACATATGGTTTCCCACATGGCATATAATCAATGTTATTGTAACAGGAAGAAATGAAACACTTAAAGTCTGTGTGGAGCCAGAACGTGTATGGGATGACAGAATGTTATTAAAATCTATAGCAGCAAATATAATCTACATAAGCATATCTAGAGAAGAAAGTTTGTAAATGTGGCAAATAGTGTAAGACTAAATTCCCTTAATATAAACAAATAAGGGTCAGACCCTGGAATGAAATATAATCAATTCCAAGAAATTACAAACACTTCCTGGAAGAAACAAAAACAACAGGAAAATGGTGGGTCTGTGGACATCACCACTATTTATGAAGAAGCATTCTCCTATAATCATACAGTCAAATGAATGCCATTAAACTTTCATCTGAAGGTAAAAATCAAAATCAAAAGACAATATTCCTCTTTCAGAGGGTTTTCCTAACAGGCTGAATTTATAGAAGCAGAAGAAAAGGATACGAATAGAATTTCCCCGTAATAAATCTACCTTGACTGCAGTTGTTAACTGCTGAGAAGAGCAGGATTTATAGTTGTAATTGCCACAGAAGAAAAGGAAGACAATTCCACATAACCCTTTCAGAGTCAGTAATGGAAATGAAGCTAAAGTCAAAAGAAAACATGTAGCTACCTTCACTCATCTTGTGGATTTTCACATAATTCATACATTTGTAGGACCAGCATAATTGTTTTATAATAATGTCAGTCATTTTACCACTCTTTTGCTGCATGTTGCACATATGTATGTGTCCATGTGTGGGGGTTAGTGCACATGTATGAGCAGTTGTGTATGTAAGTGGGGGTCAAGGATGACCTTAGACATTATTCCTCAGGTGTCATCCTCTTTTTTTTGTGATATGGGACCTCTTGATGTCATGCTGCTCATCCAAAAGCCAAGTCTGGGCAGTCCCTGAGACCATAGATATGCTGCCCTTGTTTCCCTGGTGCTGAGATTACAAGTGTGTACTGTGGTGCTGCGAGGATTTACATGTGTCCAGAATGTTAACTCAAGTCCTCATGCTTGCAAGGCGAGCATTTTACAGCCATCATCTCAGACTTAACTATTCAATTTTTGCAGGGAATGTTTGTTAAAAATTTAGTTTTCCTAAAATAATAAATACTTATTTTATCAGAATAAAAACAGTAGGATCTGTGTGTCAATATAATGTTTGGTATTCCGTCACTTGTGAGTTGTAGAGTCAATTCCTGTTATATGGTGCACAGCTTAACACATGAATCAGACTGGAGTTGATGAGTACTTGAGAAGAAAATGTCATCTGCCTCAAAAAACTAAAATCTTGCACATGACCTATTAAAGTTCCTAAACCTCTCCTTGGACTAAACTTCAAATATTGGGACCACCTCCTAGCCCAGCCACTCCTGGGTATATGTGTAACCTCCAGTATACCCCTTTCTCTCAATGCCTGTCTCTATTCATTCTCATTTCTTTGGCTCAAAGAACAGTGATTCACATGTTTATCTGCTCTATTCCCAGATCTATTTCAAATACTAATGAATATATCACTACTTGGCCTGTTAATTTCCAAAGTTGATGTTTCTTCCAGATGAATGCTTAAATGGTATGGTAGTTTGTATATGATAGGCCCAGGGAGTGGCACAATTAGAAAGTGTGTCACTGTGGGTGTGGGCTATAAGACTCTCATGCTAGCTGCCTGGAAGTGGGTATTCTATGGCAGCCTTTAGATGAAGATATAGAACTCTCAGCTCTGCCCACATTATGCCTCCCTAGATGCTGCCCTGCTTCTATCTTGAAGATGATGGACTGAACCTCTGAACCTGTAAGCCAGCCCAATTAAATGTTGTCCTTTATAAGACTTGCCTTGGTCATAATGTGTGTTACAGCCATAAAACCCTAACTAAGACAAATGGTATCTCTTGAATATAAATGCTTATAGCATTATTGTAGTAAACATTTATTGGGCAGTTACCACCTAAAGTTTTTATTCAAACAGTAATTATCTTGTTAATTCCCACAGACCCACAGTAAAGCTAGATACTGATAATTCTTCATTCTTATAATGCACCCAGGGACAGTGAGAATTTCCATCTAAAGTAAAGCAGCCAACTTTGGAGCTATCAATCATGTCACCATTGTCCCTATGGGCTGTGTTATATTCTCACATAGCATGTACCAATTACAGCAAAGGGCAGTTTTGTTTTGGAGACTCGGTTCTTCACAATAAAACAAGAGAAGGGAGCCCTTATAAATTAAATAATATGTTATCCATTTTGGTGAAAAAGACCAGTGTTAACTTGACTAATAGTCCCATAGCTCCCACCAGATACTGTGTTGTCTTGTTAGTATGACAAAGTATGTGGTAAAAGCAACTAAGGCAAAAGGTTTACTGAGGCTCCACATGCCAGGGGACACAGCATCATGGTGGGGAAGGAATACAGCAGGGGTGGGGGGTAGCTGTTCCCATTGTGTCCGCAGAGAAGGAAAGCATGTGAAGGAAACAGGGACAGCTATAAAACCTCAAGGCTCTCCCAGAAGAACCACTTCCTCTAGATAGACTCTGCCTCCTAGTGTTACATGGTCTTCCCAGATAATGTCACAGGCTGGAGACCAGCTGTTCAAACACAAGAGTCTCTCTCTCTCTCTCTCTCTCTCTCTCTCTCTCTCTCTCTCTCTCTCTCTCTCTGTGTGTGTGTGTGTGTATGTTTGGTGGTTGTTTCAATCTGAAACAACAGCAAGAACAAGATACTCATGGATGGGAATGTTTAATATTCATGACCATTAATGGAAATGTGTTCAGAAGTTCCAAAACCTTCAAAAATCAGCAGATGAAGATTTTGACATTAAAGAATATAACCCTTCACTAAGGAAGACACTTGCTATATTCTATAATGCTGTAAAGTTTGATGAGTCCCAGAGTTTTTTGCATATGGGAGGACTCCAGGTATGGATCCACTAGAGGCCTGATTCTTTCTATAATGAATGCTCAACGTATTTATAGCAACACTCCCAGAAAATAGCCAGATGATGGAAGAGCATAAGCATCTTTGAATTAACTGTGGTTGACTACAGTGTGTGGTTTTTATATTTATACTAGTGACATAAAGCTATCCAGAAAAAATACAATCTATTCTCTATTGAGAAAACATATAATCAAGTTCTCTATGAAGTCATGAGATTATTTTCGTGGGGATAGAGAAAACGGAAAATGTATTTATCATTGAGCAAACTTTAAGCCAATGTGGGATATTCATCACAAGTTGAATGAGACTGTAAAGATGGTAAGACTGTAAAGACACAGGAATCCTGTCCCTCTAATGTATGTTTTGAAGAATATAGAGATATTACACAAATGAAGATATAGGTTTAGTTTATTTCCTATCAAAGTAGTAATAACTTTTTGGCTGAAACAGCAAAAAGGAGCAATTCTAGAAATTATCTGACTGGTCCTAGGCAGTTTGTATGTGTGTATGTGTATATAGGGGGGTTCAGAATATCCAGATAGAAAACCAAACAAGAAAAACAAACAAACAAATAAATAAACAAGCAAACAAACAAACCCAGAAGCATCACATTATCTGACTTTAAAATATAGTGCAAAGTTATGGTAACCAAAACTCTATACCACTACCAACAAATCATAAACATAGCCAGTGGAACAGAATCTCTGTGTGGTACTAGGAAAACCTTTCAGCATAGAGACAAGCCTCGTTGTTTATAGTTTGGAAGTGATCCAAAGGATTTTATGCATTTTGCTCTAGTTTGTATCTGGCATACTCAAGTGTCCACATGTACTTTTTCCTTACATGGAAGGCTCAGAAGTGCAGGACACTAAGGTGCCTTATTACTTGTGCAGTGTTAAGTCATTTGCATATAACTGGAATGATTGGCCCAGACTCTCTATTTCCATGTTCTTTGTTTCCTGGCCTCCAGGAAGAACTATTATATCAGTAAAATAGCAAAGGCTACTAAGACAATAGGCATTGTATTGAAACATATAAAACTGTGAGAGTATGAACTTTTATACTTCTGTTGACTATACGAGGTATTATGTTTCAGTAATAGAAAATTGACCAATGAACAGTTATAGGACCTGCCTTATATGTAGGAAATGTATAATGGGTTATTGTTTTCAGGAGAAAGATACTACAAAGAACAATGACCTTGGCATTCATTGAAGTCATTCATTCAGAGATAAAATTGGATAAAGATACATTGTTGAAAAGGGAATGGGAGAAAAGAGAGATCAAGAATTATGTGATTATTAGTCAATATTTTCATTTGTATGTTTTTATTAGCTGTTCATAAAGCCAGTCAAGGTCATTCTGAGATGTATGCTCAGAGGGTGAGGAGACCACTGCTCATTTTGTATGAGACTTGTACTCTAAATTACTTGTGCTATTTATTGCTCCTCTATTATTTACTAGGCATCTGGTGCCGACATTTAATTTTCTTAGATGGAGTGTTTTATTTACTTATTGTCTTAACTGAGAGAGCATTATCTCATAGGAATTGATAATATCTTGTCAGTCTATGAAGGATGCTTTAATTATATCACTGTCATGACTAACTTCACAGAGATTTTAACTGAACAAATTCAGACTTAGAACAGTGTGAACATTCTTGTCCATGAAATTCTGGATTGGGAAGATCCAGTCAATAACAAATATCTACTACAATGTAACCACCTTCAAGGATTCAAAATGCTTTCCTTAAGTTATCTCACCCAGGTTTTCAAATACAACTGAGAACAGTCTCTGAACACGTGGTGAAGTTCAGAACTTCAACTTGACCCCACATTTCAGATTTGGCTCTTCCTCCACCTTTTTGATGTCTCCAGTTTCACTTTCCACAATGAGATCTTTAGCCTCAAAAACTTACAACTCTCCTTTGACATTTCAGGATCTCCATCCTTGCTGAATCTGTTCCCTCCACCTAGAATGCATTGACCTATATGTCTAGTAAAGCAGTTTTTAATGCTGTCTCAATTCCATACTTCTCATGGAAGTCCAGGGATATGATTTAGATCCAGTTGCCCCTGGACAATCATCTGCCACCTGGTCATTGTTCCATCAGTCTGTTGTAGGACTGAGAGTTAGTTGGGCCACAGTGTTGATAAGGAAATCAACTGGATTTCCCTCCACTCTGAGGGCTACCAAGGGCTAAGGGAGGGAAGCCAAACCCTGATGCCATTAGTCCTTGTCCCAGGGCTAGTGTTTTGGAATTTTGCATTCTCTTTGAGCATTGGTCTTTCTAATGGCCCATTTCATTGCAATAGGCACATTGATTTCTCTTAATAATGGTCAATCTTGCTATGGTCTGAGGTGGCAATGCTGGTGAAGACCCAAAGGACTCCTCTTTCAAGGCTTCTCTCTCTGCCTGATGATTGTGCACAGGGTGAGATTTGCCTCTTTATGAACATGGATAATGCCAGTCATTTAGCAGCATAACAATGGAATACAATGCTATGTGAACACACTCAGAGCAGTCTCAGTCCTGACATCAATTACATTCAATCACAATCTGAGAGATGTGCTGATGTAGTGGTTGCTTCATGGTTTTGGGCTAATAGTCTGGGTACTACATTTGTTTAAAATAATGATATTTTGTTGCATTAGAAAAATCAAACTGTAAAATCAAGGCAAAGACTCAGCTATATTCATCATTTTGGAGTCCAGCATTATTTGATGACAATAACATCCTGATACTACTTCCTAATTCTTAGTAAATGTCTTTTCAAACAATCTGTGTTTACTATTATTCCATTTCTTCCTGAAAAGTAAGAATTTGGAAATTTTTTCATGGAATGAGCCATTCTTTGCTATTAGTCATTGATAAAGAACAGAGTAAAAATGGCATCCATAGTATAGCCAAACATCATTCTTCCATGTGGATGCTATCATCACTCTTAATTTTAGCCAATGCATAGACTCATGCCTTTCTACCCATTAGATCCAACACAGAAACACACAGGTATTTTGTTTAAGTGAAAATATGATTTTCAAATGCCTCAATTATTCATTTGTTTCAGAAATACAACAGTCAGTTTGGGAGTGATGGCTTTGCGCTTGAGAGCATTGGTTTTTTTTTTCCAGAATACCTAGGTTTTATTCCCTGCAATCTGGTGATAGTTCACGACTCTAACTGACTTCATTTCCAAAGTATTTGATGCCCTCTATTGACCTCCACAGCCAACAGTCATACAAATGGTGCCTACACATACATTCCAGCAAAACATGTATGCTCATAAAGAAAAATAAATAAATCTCAAATATATTTTTAATGTCTTGACTGCAAATATATGCTACTGCAATGGTGGCACAAAACATGTGGGAGTAACTGTACTGGCTGGTTTTGTGTGTCAACTTGACACAGACTGGAGTTATCACAGAGAAGGGAGTTTCAGTTGGGGAAGTGCCTCCATGAGATCCAGCTGTGGAGCATTTTCTCAATTGCCCCTTGTGGGTGGTGCCATCCCTGGGCTGGAAGTCTTGGGTTCTATAAGAGAGCAGGCTGAGCAAGCCAGGAGAAGCAAGCCAGTAAGGAACATCCCTCTATGGCCTCTGTATCAGCTCCTGCTTCCTGACCTGCTTGAGTTCCAGTCCTGACTTCCTTGGTAATAAACAGCAATATGGAAGTAAGCTAAATAAACCCTTTCCTCCCCAACTTGCTTCTTGGTCATGATGTTTGTGCAGGAATAGAAACCCTGACTAAGACAGTAACCAAACAATCTGAGTTCAGACCATGTCACATGAACCCACTATACATGTTACAGCAAGGATAGAAAAGTATCCTCTCAGAAGGCAAGGAATACCTCAGAGTCACACAGCACAACAAGCCTCACACAAGACATTTATTGGGATGGAAAAACCCAGGGTGTGTATAGAAAAAATACCTTGTTTCAGTATGGAAGTGTTTCCTGTCAGTAAAATATGATTTCTGCCCAGGTGTCCTCAGTGCACCCACCCCTCATTTCAGCAGCTAGGTTCCAGGGAAGGCTGTCTATGGAAAATACTAGAAGTTTTTGTCTACTAAATGCAAGTCAACAAAGCCAACTTGAAGCTTCTAAGGGAAACATAGTTTATTCAAATCAAACATTGAAAAATTTTTATTTTCTAAATTCAGAGCATTTGTGGGTGCATACTGATTTAGTAATTGAACATGTATGTACATGCTTTTTCTAGTTAGCATCTGTTTGCAGAGCTAATCTTGTGAATATTTATCTTTGATACTTAGTATACAACACATACTTCAGTGGCTATCAGCATAATTTCTCTGTCTTGAAAATGCCATTTGTTTCTAAATCTGTGAAATAATAATCATAACATTTATGAGCATTTATTATATTCTCATTCCTTAGATTCCTATAAGAATACTGACATATGAGTCATAAGCCCTGCCTCTGGTTGGCATATAAAATATACACATAGAAAAATAAAACTAGAGTCTCCTCGATAGCACGGTAACAGAACACCAGCTATAGCCTTCCTTCCCCCATTGCTGCATCTCTTATGGATCCCGCAGACTGTTCCCTCTTAAGCCTCCCTTCCTCCACTCATCAGTGTATCCTAGATCCGAATTCCAGGAGGAACATTCTGCACCACAGGACACATGCCAAAAGCCTGGGTAGACTGCTTGTAGATTTCTCCTTTCTCTCTGTTCCTCAAAGCTAAATCACCTACTCTCATCCTGAGCTCTCTAACAGAATACCAGCTAAAACTTCCTTCTCCTTTTCATGTCTCCTATCCATACCACAGACCATCTCCTTGCAACCTCCACCCCCTACTTATTGCTTTTGTCCCAAACGCAAACCACAGTAGGCTCCTCTTACTAATTAATAAAAACATGAAAACACAGACCTCTGTGTGTGTGTGTCTGTGTGTGTGTGTGTGTCTGTGTGTGGTGTGTGTGTTCTTCTAGACACAATTCCTCAATTTCATCCCCAGCTCTGCAGGAGAACACCCACGGCAGCCTTCTTTGCCTAGACCCATGCTCCCATCTTCTGTGGATCCCACAGATCTGCCCCTTTTAACCTTCCTCCCCTAACTTATGGCTTTGACCCAGACTACAACTCTAGCAAGCCCAAGGCCATGCCCAAGGACATAGCTTCCCAGGGCAATGAGTAGCTGAAGGCAGACTCACATATTTTCTAGTTCATCTGAGACCTAATGTTCCTAGTCTCATCCTTAGTTCTATAGCAGGAAATCTGCTGTGCTCTCCCTCTCCTCTCTGACTGCAGCCCTGTGGATCACAAAAGCCTTCTCCAACTTTTTCCTGCAACTCATTCCAGTATCTTAGCTATCAACAGTAGCAGGCATTCCCTGTGGATATACCAGCTGAACAGATCAGGGAAACAAGCAATACACAGACATCAGACTTACCAAAATCCATACAGGACACAGAAAGAAAGAAACAAAATAACCACCTAACAAAGACAAATCCTAAAATCAAAACCTTGACATAATAATCACCCAAATCCAGACTCAGGGATGCCAGTGTAGAAACACAATAAGAGCCAGGGCAACAATGTCCTCACTATAGCAAAGCTGTCTTACAACAGCAGGCCCTAAGTATTTCAACATACCTTGCACATAAGACAAAGACCTTAAAACTGTCCTAATAGAAGAAATAATAATAAATGAGACCTCATGAAACTGGAAAGCTTCTTAAAGGCAAGAGGATATTGTTACTGGGACAAATCAAAAACCAACAGAATGGAAAAATATTTTTACCAACTCCACTCTTTAGCCAATAGAGGACTAATATACAAAATATATAAAGAATACAAGAAACTATGGATCAAAATACCTGCAAAAATCTAATTAAAAATGGAGTGCTTATTCAAATATAATTCTCAATAGTGGAATTCAAAATGTCTGAGAAATATGTAAAGAAATGTTCACCATCCTCAGACATCAGGAAATGCAAACAAAAACTACTTTTGGATTCCATTTTAACACAGGTCAGAATGGCTAAGTCCAATATCACCTCTAATAGCTCATGCTGTCAAGGATATGGAATAAGGGAAATATTCCTCCATCACTGATGGGGTTGCAAACTTGTACAGCCACTATGGAAATGGATGTAGTAGTTCTTTAGAAACTGGGGAGTCAATCTATATCAACACCTTGATATAACATTCTTGGGCATAATACCCCCCAAATGTTCCATTATACCATAAGGACACTTGCACAAGAGTGTTTACTGTGGCTTTATTCATAATTGCCAAGAAAGTAGAAACAACCTAAAGGTTCCTCAACTGAAGAATGGATAAAGAAAATATGGTGCATTTTTACATGGCGTATTACTCAGCTGCTAAAAAAGGATACCTTGAAATCTGAAAACAAATGGTTGGAAAAAATCATCCTCAATTAAATAACCCAGATCTAGAAAGACAAATACAGTATGTATTCACTTATGGGTAGATATCAGTCATTTAGTAAATGAAAACCAAGCTACAATTCCTAGATTCAGGGAGTTAGACAAGAAGGAAGGGTTTGTGGGTAAGCATGGTTCATCATGGGATCAGGAAATATAATCTTTTTTTTTTTTTTTTAGGACAGATCAGAGTGAATGAGTATCTGAATTGGGATATCTGGTTGGGGGAGATGGTGTGGAGGAAAAGAACGTAGGGAAAGACAGCTGATCTGGGGAGAAGAGTATGTGGGTCATGGTATGGCAACCTAGTGCAGTAGAAATTTTCTGCAATTTATAAAGATGATCCTAATGAGAACTCTTAGTAATAGGATATACAGTCTCAACTGCACATCTCTAGCCAGGTAAGGCTTTCAATGATGGGACTGGATGTTGCATTCAATTGAGTTGTTGGTGAGGTCTGGGGTGGGATAGAGAACTCCAAACAACCCAGACTGTTGATAAGGGGAAGGGTTGCTCTGCATTAACTGATAGCAGGACCCCATTGCTAAGGTAAGCATCCACAGTGCCTATGTTGAACCTTCATGTCTATGTCCTAGTCTCTTTGGTGAGAGAAGTTACTCTGCAGGATACCAAAAGAGAAACTTGGATTCTCACTCAGACACAAAACCTTTGACCTAAAAATCTATCCTTTCTACAAAATATTCTAGGGTAATGATGGTACAAGACTTATACAAGTGGCCAACCAATGTCTGATTTGAATAAGGCCCATTCCACAGAAGGAACCATTCAAGATTGCTTGAAAAATGAAGAACCAGAGACTAGATATAACCCAGACTTCTAAGGTAAAACCAAATACTAATGGTCTAAAACAATAAAATCAATAAAATGACTCCTAAATATATTCCTTCTCTACATAATCCTCTCTGACAATAGCTAAGAACAGATGCAGAGACCAAGAGCTTGACATTATGTAGAGAGAGGTCTCCATTAAATCCATCCCCTCAGAATTCAGGGAATCCTGTGGAAGAGGAAGTGGAAAGATTGTAAGAGCTAGAGAAGATGGAGGACAGCAGGAAAACAAGACCATTTGAATCAACTAAGCAAGGCATATGTGAGCTCACAGAAGCTAAAACCTGAAGCTCAGGGCCTATAAAAATAATACACACAAGTTATGCTAAAACTGAACACAGTCTAATAACAGCAGCAAAGAGTAAGCTCTTTTGAACAGACAGAAGTGTTTGTTTATCTGAAAATTTTATTAATAAAATTATTAAACTACCATCTATTTGATAGACATGCATCATCATCTGATCCTACATGATACCTGTATACAGACAAGAACAATTGTGGCTCTAAACTTTATAATGACATACGCATTTTATCATTTTACCTCATATAATACTTTCACGTATGAAATAAATGAGTCCAATGTATCTTGATGTTTTGCTTTCAATCACTTAGCCACTGGATCACAGAGTCTATGATAAATGTTATTCCCACTATAACTCAACAGTAAAAATATTTAACAAAAAGAAAAAGAAATCTAAATAGCTCACCAAAATGTGAATGATCCAAATCATGGCTTCTAGGAAGGAGACCCTTAGAGCAAGAAAGGATAGATTCCAGTCAAACCAATTGAGTCTAAGTACTCGGTGGAATGAAGTGAGCTAGATAACTTCTGAGTCCATAGCTTCCTGGTTGATATAAAGGGATTGATGGTACAACATACATTATTGGACTTTACCTTGAGACTCCCATTGAGCATCCAAGACAGTGAGCTGCTTTTGTTCTCTTGTCATCTTCAGAAGACACAACATATCTGAACAAAAAATGCTTGCTATATTCTTTTACTAAGAGAGAGATGTGACTTTGGAGACGTGTTTAGTGTACAGTAAGTTCCTTTATTCATCTAAGACTGGGTGTTTTGAACAGTTCATGATAAATAATTTTTAGACTTATAGTGATAATTTAGGGTTTTCTTTTGGCTACCTTCTCAAAGAGATTTCAATACAACATATCAGCAATCATAGAAAGTTTCTATACACTGGGAAGCATTGTTGTTATGTATTTTTATTTGCTTGTACAGTGATTCTGTAAAGGAAGAATCACAGTGTAAATGTTTGGGGAAGCAGAAAGAAAGGTGATAATAACTATAAATAAAGAGAAAAGAATGTATCAAGAGACAAAACTGCAGAAATGAGAGTGAAGGATAGAGAGGTATGGAGGGAAAAAAAAGAGAGGGAAGAGGGAGAATTTCACAAAATTGTTAAGTGTTAAACTGGTAACTATGTTATAAAGATCCTCACTAAACTCACTTGAACCATCAAAAGGTATAAATATAAAAGAGTTGTTTAAATCAAGAGAAGTTTATGTTCATAAATGAATCAACCAATTCCTGAATTAGTGAATTAATTGGCTAATTTGTTGTTTTGATGTAACTTTTGGCACTGCATCTTATATGTGATACCCTAAGCCATACAACAGGACTGCAGAACCCTGCCACCCAAAAAGTTCTCCGCATATGCAGCTAGCTCCTCAACTTAAGACATTCTAGACACTGGAGCCATAGGCTTAAGAAACATGTTACATATAATTACTCAATTGGTCGTATTCAGCTCTAATGCTAGAAAATTATTGAGAATTAATTATTCAACAAAGATGAAGGAATCCCAGAAAAAAATGAAATTTTGCTCTTATTTGTAAGAGAGAATAGCATCAGACAAAGTTGAGGTCTTTATAGAAGAATTGAATAAATTCTTAGTGAAAAGCAGAGACAAAATTAATTGGCTAAGTTAGGAAACATGGGCCCCAAAAGTGGAGAAAAGGAGAAAGCATTGCCAACTTCCTCCCTGATGCTTCCTCCTTCCGTCCCTGATGCTTGTCAGATATTGTTCAGAAAGTGCTGGGAGTTCTTTAAGGTCCTTCTGTGATAACTTCCTGAGCTACAGCCATAAGGTAGCAGGATAGGTAGAGTTAATAACCAAGACTGTAGAAGAAAACCCTACACATGGGAAGCAGGGGAAACAAAATTCACTGATCAAGACAAAACATAACTATTTGGGGTTTTGTTTGTTGTTTTGTTTTTGTTTTTGTATTTTGAAGAGGTACTGGGAAAATGCTAAATATCTTGTTAGAGCAGAATAATCCATGTGAAGAGTAGGAGATTTAACCACAGGGCTATAATAGCTAAAGAGGTATTTAAGACATCTACTCACCCAGATGCTAGGGAGACTGCACAGAAGTCTTTGTAAGGAGGTGGGGTCTAGTTTTCTACAACACAAATTCACAGCTACTGCCTGCCATCCATTTGGAAATCAAAAGAAAGAAATACATAACTTGGAGATATAAAATCTGATATAAAAAAAATAATCATGCCAATTGGACCAACTCACATACTGTGCTCATCAAAACATCACTCAATCTTTCAGAAAAAAATGTATGAGAATTGTTGGTGTCTTTATTAATAGGTATGAAAACATCAGTGCTAATTGCCATAATTTGCTTTTTCACAGGGTATACATGTATCAAGTCACCATATTGTACCCCATAAATACGTATCACTGCAAATCAACACTTAGTTTCAAACAGAAAATATTCTACTCTCCTGGCTAATGCAATCGTGGCCATAAGCTGCGTGGAGATTGACAGGCTCCACACAGTGGAGAAGAGAATAGATATGCATCAGGTCATACTTTAGGTAGATGATTAAATTGCCAAGTGACATCTTCTTCACATCTTTTTGGGCATGTATCACTACAAATGAGGACAGTTATTCCTCAGGCATGAATGAATGATGCCAGATTTTATTATCTCTAGACAGAAAATGTGTGCTATAAAACTGATACATGGGAACTGTCTAAGTCTCAAAATGGCCAAAAGGTTAAAACTGAAAAGACAAATCTCCAAATGTTTTATGAGTTTCTGAAAGAACAGCCTTTCATACGCCAGGGAATTGATAGTCAAGCCAGCCCTTGGAGTGAGAAGCCCATCCTCTGCCAAAAACAAATATAACTTTACATGTCCCTGTATCTCAGTGACCTATACACATGTCTTTTGACCAGAAGGCTTCCAAATAAGCAGACTCTTGTTTAAATACACTTTTTGAGGACAGAGCAATGACAGTTATGAGATAATAATAAATACTAGAACCTTTAATGCATAAATATGTATATGTCTAATGAATAATTCAAATGGCCATACAAATACCCTACAAGGTTGAACGACTGAATCACTTAGACATGACACTATGTATTGCATGGCTGAATAATTCACTTCCATGGTTGGACTTTTTCCTATAACTGGATTTGAAAATATGACACAGTGCCTGTAACTTAATCTTAGAACTTGTGATTGAGAGCTGGCCATGGTGTGTATCTGTCATCTCAGCACTTCAAAAAATGGATTCAGGAGGATCAGGTCAGTCTCTCAGCTGCATACTGAGTTCAATACAAGTCTCCTGAGCTAAATGAAACTGAAAAATAAACACTGGATGGGAAAAAATGAATAAATTATGAATTATATTCCAATCTTGATTAATCAATATAAAGGAAATATTTGAAGATTATGCAAGTCTATGAATTATTATATGTGTACACAATTTAAGGACATGATATAAATAAAGTCAAGGAACACAGTTGACAGCTCCATTGTTTAAAGTCGTCTGCTGTCAGTCATGGTGATGTACACCTTTAATCCCAATGTTCAGGAGGCAGAAGCAAGGCACGCAAAGAGATTTCTGTGTTCAAGGCCAGCTTGGTTTATTTAGAGTTCCAGGCAAGCCAGGATTAAATAGTACAACCTTGTCTCAGAAAACAAAAAGAAAAACACTTCTGCCATTATTTCCTATTTCTTAGCATTGAGTAAATGTTAATTCTTGGATTTGCTTTTCACTTTTAAGGACAATAAATAGAGATAAGAAAATGATGTCGTCTCAAGTTCGTGCATAAATCAAGTTAGTGCATAAATCAAGTTAAAGCTACCAAGTGACAAGGTTCTGCTTTCCCAGGATCCTACACAGCAACACCATAGAGGCAATGAAGGGAAATATGTCTTAGGCATTTGTCTCACTGGGTTAAAGGCTGCTTTAAGAACCACAGTTTGGACACAGTGCTTGTCTGCTCAACCCTTATTACATATCTGAGTTTCTCTGTGAAGCAAAATTCACAATACCCACAAGAGATTGGATCTAGAAATTGTCCACAGCCTAAGCCAACAGATTTGTCCCTAACTACAAGATTGACACTGTAGACTGTGAACTTAACAAAATGGGAATGTTCTTACTTTTAAATATTTATACAAAATTAAGCAAACTTAGTTTTCATTGTCAAACAGGTGATATTTGCAAATAAAGTACATAATGCTGAAAATAAGTAAATATGATTGATCAATTCAATATTTTTCTGCCTTTTTAGATAGACCTTATTAAGTGTATGTGTGCACATGTGCACATGTGCGTATGTGTGTGTGTGTATGTGTGTTCAGATGTACCTAAGTGTGTGGTGTGTCAGTGAATTCAAAGATCAGAGCATCTTGTGTGATGCCTTGCTCTGTTGCTGATCACTCTTGAGACAAGAACTCTTACTGAACAAGAAGCATCCATTTGGGTTGGTTTATGGCCAGCAGGCTCTCAGATTCTAGTCTTTCTGTATTCCCAATGTCAGGTTCACAGGTGTGCACACAGAAGCCTGACTTTTACAGGGTGCTACAGATTTGAACTCAGATTCACTTGTGTTCACAGAAAGTGCATCCATTGATACAATTTCTATCATACCCTTTTAACCCTTAACACTTTGATGCAGTTAATATATGCTTATTGTTATTGTGTATGCATCACATCAATTCTATAATTCAAATGTAATATTAACTCCAATTTTACATATTCAGAAGATACTTAATTTCCTCCTTCAAAAGGTAGGTAATGTTTACTTGTGCTGAAACACAGTGCACTTCAGAGATACTAACTTGTTTAGGTCTCATGATAATCACCAGAGGCAAGACTTTTGATTATCTAGTTTCTGATGTGGGAACCGAGGAAGAGAATGACTACCCTCTTCATACACATTTACAGTGTGGTTACTGAAGGAAAACTGGCAGAATGTAAACTTGCAGCAGCTAAACCTTGGTAAGTAAGTGTGACGCCAATGTTCAGTACAGTTTCTCCTTCAGACTCAAAAAAGGGGGGTTTCCCCTGAGCTCTGTGCATTATAGGTCCCTCACTGATCTGCTGTCACTGAGCACTTGGGAGCTATGGTCTCTTTTCAGAACCACACACAACTCTCATCCAGAACTTTCATTGTATCATAGCATGTTTGTTATCATTTCTAGGTTTCATTACTAAGAAAAGAAGGCCAACCAAGTAATTATCTTCATCATGTTGATCTGTGAGCATGTTGGTAAAAGGGTATCTTGTTTGATTGATGTGGAAGAGCCCAGACAACTGTAAGTAGTGCCATCCATAGGAAGGTGGTCCTGACTCTATAAGAACAAAGGCTATGAAGCATGAATAAAAGGGAGAACTAGTGATGGAGCTAGCAAGCAGCATTCTTACATGGCTTCTGCTTCAAGCTCTTGCCTTGAATCCCTCCCCTGATTCCCCTAAAGAGTGGATTGTGGTATGGAAGAATACACTGTCTCAGATTTTAGTCTGAGTGTTTTACTACAGCAATAGAAAGGAAGCCAAGACATGCACAATGACGCCAAAGAATTGACTGCATACGAATGCCACAATGAGAATCAAGCCCTCATGATGTGACAAATTAACAATTGTTTCACTTTTAAATAGTTTCACTCAGGTTCCAACATAGTCATTTAAAATAGACATATTCAAACTATAGTGGGTGGAATTAGGAAGTTTTTAGTCATCCAGATATTTGAAGAAATATAGTCATTTTGAATTTGCAAACTGTTTCACAAAATAAGTAATAAATCTGGCAATTGAAATGAACTTCCACACAATCACTATGGGTTTACAGGGTTATGGAGAGAACATGACTTTTAAAAGATATTCAATCACATTAGCAATCCATCTTATTCACAAAGCTTAAAAATAGCAAAATGCAGTGAATCATTTAGCTTGAAAAAAATCCTTTCACTTTCTGCAAAATATAACCTCAAAGAAAAAGCAGTATTAGCTCTAACACTGAAAAACTTCTGAGATTCTTCACAATCCATTAAATCAGTTTCTATCACATTCTTCATTCTAAGGTTTTAATAAATTTTACCTTGTAAAAGTGAAAAGGGAATTCTGGTACATTCTAGTTCTTTAAACATAATCCAAGTAATATATAAAAACCAAACAAAAATACCTGTGTCATATCTTAGTTCTTGTCCTGTAGCCTATTGCCTGTGTTTTCTGATAGACTAGCTGCATAGTCCAGTCCACACACCTTACTCCTCACAGTGCAAGGATGACAAGCACCACCTGCCCTCCTACATCTTGTTCTCTGCCACAATAGGGAATCATTACTGTCTCTTACTGATGGTCTAATGATACTTAAATTATAATATGTTCAAGACAAATAGCTCTGATCAACAATCTGACCCAAATTCCCATTTGACCCTAAAGGATCAAAAAGAGAAGAGAAGGATAAGATAGAGGAGAGGGACTGGGAAAGGAAGACGAGGGACGGAGGGACAGACAGCTATGCAGAGGGCCAGACATCTGTGCAGAGGGAGAGACAGCAATGAGAAAGAGAAATCAATGCCAATATTTCTAGGCAAGAAACAGTAGATACAGATGAAAGGGACAGCTGGGTACTTTGGTAACATTTATACAATTCTGAATCTTCACACTAATAAAGGTTAGGCAGCATCCTGTAGCAATGTGACAAGATAGATCTGTTAGTCAAAAGCTAGGGAAGTGGGGTGAGTAGTTAAGTTGTACAAAAGCCTAATTTAATATTCAGATGATAAGAATCAAAGATACGATTGTCTGCTTATCATCAATCTTCTTGTGAGATAAAATGTATTTTATATGTATTTTATGAAACCCATAATAAAAGTCAAGTCTTCCCATCAAGGGCTTTGACTTAGTAAGTATACATTAGGAAACAATGAGAACGAGGTAGAGAAATAAAGAAGACAGGGGAAAGATAAGAGACTAAAAGAGAATCTGGATAATCTGAAGTTGTTTTGCAATTACTTGGGAGTTGAGGAACACATAAATTTTAGATTAACACTGGCCTTATCTCGATGAGAGTGGAGGAGATAAGAGTGGATCTTCTTTTCCAGTTTGTCAGGGTTTTTGGATCTAATTGGGTCTCACAGATGGATATATTCCCTGCTTATCTCTGGTTTCCAACAGTTGACATAGAGAGGCTTCTGTTCTTGAATAGGCGAATGTATTGGTGTCTTACACTCTCTCACACAGAGTCTGCATTCCAGGATCCCAGCATTATGTTTAGAACAGAACTTCACAGCTCTCAACCCTCTTTCAGTAGTCCAGTCTCCACAACACAGCTATTTACCTCAGAGAGAGTCTCCTAGAGAATTCCTCTCTGCTTCTTTCCTTTCCTAGGACTGGAATTGGACCAGATTGACTTTATCTAGACTGACTTGTATGTCAGTGCTCTTTGGTTCACACTGTCTCTCTCCAAAAGAAGGTCAGTAGAATTTCTCCAACTTTACAGAGAAGACTATATCCAACATCTATTTGTTCTTGTGTTTGGAGTGGGTAAAGGGACATAAGAATAGTGGTAAGTCCAACTTTATGAAGGAGGGAATCCATATGTGGTGGATCCCTCAATTTAATGAAGAGAACCATGTATGAGGGATTCTTCCACCTTTATAAAATGTGTTTAGCTGTAAGGAATAAGTTCAGCCTTGAACTCACTTTTACTTTATTAGTTTCTTTTTTATATAGTATTACATAAGATTTAATATTAAATGTAATTGATCCAAACTTTAAATTTCTGCTTCTAGAATTCATTCTTATTGTTAGATATTTTAAAATAGAGAGAAAAAAAACCCAACTATTTCTCAGGGTGTGTCCTCTAAATACCACCATTAAGGGTTTTTTGTTTGTTTGTTTTTATTAGATTTTTTTCCTTATTTACAATATCTCCTTTCCCAGGTTCCCCTCCAATAAAATAAAATAAAACAAAAACTAAAACATACCCCTGTTCCCTTCCCCTCCCCCTGCTTTCTTTTTGGCAAAATCAACTTCTAGAAATATACTGAATGAAATTAATAAGGAAAGATACATTTGTAAATAAGGCACACAGCAAGTAGACTCAAAGTCTTCTGGTCTTCATAAATAATAATTAAGGTCATTAATGATAGATTCTGAAAAGTGTGGCCATTGTTTTGAAAGTAATAATTCACTTAAAATTGATATCAAGACACTGCAAAATTACCAGTAATTGTAACAGTTAATAACTTTAAACAAGTCGCATAATCCAATTGAAAAATAAACACTCTTGCTTTTGCAGATGTATAATCTTTGGTGTGAAATCCTGGTTTATAATTTCTATGGCTCTCAGCATTAAATCCCCTGGGGATGGAGGGTGGTAGGCAGAGTTCTCTTTCATGAGATTCAATACCTGCTGAGACTATCTACAATCTGTGTGGCAATCTGTGTAGAAAGAGTGGATATTTTCAGACCAGCACAACTTTCACTCTGATAAAAATTACAAAAGTTTTAAATTATCTGATATTTCGGGATTTTAAAATTGTGGACAAGCAGTTTTGGTTCTTACAAAAAGTGTGCATATCCATCTTGTTATCTTTAAAGTACAGAGCACAGGATATTTGAAAGCTGAGATCCAGAGTTACAGGAACAAAGAAAATTGTAGGGCCAGTGTTACAGAAACATGGACAATCTCAGGACAGAACTTACAGGACATAAGCAGTTTTCAGGGCAGGCATCACAGGGAGCTGGATGAGCTCCGAGCAAAAGATGCAGAGGCAAGGCACACAAAGGCCAGAAATGAAGTCACTCTTTAGAGTTCTGTGTCAATCCACCCACTGCTCGGAAATGAAACTTCTTTACTGATAGAACTGATAAAGGATGCTTTTCAAGGGAATTTTAAGACTTTTCAAGCTCTAAAATTGAAAAAAGAAAGTGCAGAAGATAATAAAGAGAAATCATTTATAATCTCCACAGAATTTTAGTCAACAGCCAAGTGTGAAAACTCTAAATTTTAATAATTTGACAAGGAATATAGCCCAGTTCTTTTCTCCCCCACTCTCCCTTCCACTTGAGTGGCAACATCCACAAGTTTGAAAACATTTCCTAAGCCTTGTATGAGTAGATTTCACCAATTTCTCAAGAGAGAAAATCAGGCAAAAACTAGCAGAGCAGGTCCATCACACTTTTGGATGCGTCAGCATCCCCAGTCCATGTCAGTTCCCTGCAAAGTCATTACCGCAAGGCTCAGCCCCTCATTAATTAAGCTTCATATGAACAATTTTGTTTACTTATAAGAATTCTTCATAAAGAATTCCACAGCTGACTCTCCCTTGCCAGAGCACACGAGTTCTACCAGAAACTTCTCTTTAGGTCTTACGTGTCGCAATCCCTGCCATGTAGATGCCTCTCCAAAGCATCTCAGCTAATATAGACTTAGAGCATTAATCAAAACTTGTATAATTTTCATCTTGTAACATTCCTAAAGAGAGTTATGTATAAGGAGTAAGCAATGCTAGGAAAGACCCAACAATAATGCAAGCATTAACTTAGGTATATGATATGAAGAAAATCAATATTTAATTATTTTCCCAGGGCAAAAATAAAGTAACTAAGTTTAACAGTTCAGCCACATTAGCTTCTAATATGAGAATAAAAAAATTACCTTCTTTTGTAATTAGCATTGATTTGGTTGTCTACATACTACTTCTGACATGAGATGTTGGCCTCTGACTGAAAAGTATCCATCATCAAAGCAGGTGTGGCAAATGTGATGGGGCTCCTGCGAGATAATCATTCTTACTTTGTTTTTACTTTGCCCAAAAGATCATGTTTAATGTATAAATATAGGTTTCAGATAATTGAAAGAGACTCAGTCCAGATTAAAATGTGACAATATATTTAAATTTATATCAAGATGGAGAGAGTATATGCAGTGAGGAGATTGACATCATCATTTTAGAAATGTACTATTGAGGGGCTGGCTACTTCCTGTTCACTGAAGAGAGAGACTTTTCTGAAGAGGAAGCACATGCCAGAGAGATGGCTCAGGGGCCAAGAGCATGTGTTGCAACTCCAGAGGACTTGCTTGTATTCAGCTACTTGTCAGGCATGCACACTTATGTGCACATCCTCATACACAGACAGAGATACATAAACAGATAATAAAAATTGTAAATAAAAGCAAATAGAGCACAAATGTACTTGTTTCAGCAAGGTGTGGTGACACATACATGTAGTATTTGGTAGGCTGAGGTGGGAAGTTTTGTGTTTGAGGGCAGACTAAAAACTGAGGCTATGTATCAAAAGCTTTAGAAAGCTATGTACTTTAGATATTCAAACCAATAAAATTCAAATAATATATAATGTAGCCTCAAAAACCATACAAATTATCAATAAGGGTGATTTTTAATTTGTATAAAACACTAACTTTTACAAAATATACTCTTCATAATTATATTGTTCATTGCTATGCCATCAGTGAGACGCTATCACAGCCAGCATATGTACATTTCTGTACCTACATTTATATACATCTAGATGTGCTCTGACTTATTTACTATTATAAAGGCATCCTTAACTTTATGTACAGTGGCTATAAACACTGGGTTTAATTGTGTGTAACCATAAATTGGGATACAAAGGGAAGCAAATCAGACACTCAGGGTTACTGTAAACGCATAGTCCTGCATGGAGAACTGTCTTCATTCATCACAGTTTTAAGTGGGGAAAGAAGTATTACTTTAACTAATTTGTATTTACCATTGAACAAGAATGTCTATTTGAGAAGTTATGATTCCTCTCCTAAACGGTATGCTATTGATGTCACCCACATGACAAGCCAGGAGAACTCACAGTGTACAGGCCTTTGTTTCTTATTTCAAGGCCATCCAGCAGAAAGATAGTGTCAAAAAGTGTCTCCGTCCACATATATGCCTACAAGGGTGTAGGTTACACACACAGATCTCACATCAATCAAAGAATATCTATAATCATCTTCACTAAAAACTAGAGGTCTCTGGTACATAAGAATATTTTTTTTCAGTCAGTAACTGCTTTGTACATTGAAGACTTTCTAGAATTCCCTATGCCCCTGCTCAGTGCCAGTGATATTTTAGTTGTATAGGTAGTGATATATACTCCAACAGACTGAGTGATCCCAGATGGATGTAAAATTCCAATTGAAAATAGGATTCTAGTAAGTTGAGTTAAAGCTAAGGACATGCAACTTTGGATGTTGACAGACAGGAGGTTTCATCAGAATGAAAGCTGCAGATTCATGCCTGGTTTTTCTCTTAGTCATCTTCTTAGCCTCCCAACTTACTTTGAACTCACCGATCTTCACATTCCAGTATTTATTATGTCTTTCTGTTTAATATATACTCTACCTTTTCTTCCTTGTTCTCACTGACCTAGGCAAGATTTTTATATTCAAAACCTGAAAACTAATAGGATATAAATGCAGTCTTACACACTATAGACTGACCTGAAGAAATATGCCCATTGGTGCAACCTTGGCATGAATGTTAACCATGGTGCTCTTTGTTTGGGTTTGAGGCTACCTGCACAGGAAGAAACTCATGTCTGATACTGTAAAATTGATCAAGAGCTGGTGTCTAGAAAGATATCAGACCCTAGGTCAAAATTCTTTATTGTCATTAAATACAATAAATAAATAGATAAATGGACATGTGTATAAACTATCTTGTAAGAGCTTATGTTTATATACATAGAGCTGCTCTTAGCCTTCACCAGAGAAGCTTTTTATTGCAGCAGATAGCTATGAACACAGACTCAGAACTGGTCAAAAGACTGAGCATGGGGAATGGTGTAGCCCCAAGCCCTTGATGGATCATCTATATTACACCACACACAAACACACACACACACATACACACACACACACACACACACACACACACACACACACACACACACACACACACTTGCACTAAGGGAACTCACAGAAGCAGTAGGAAAAGATAAGGATGTGTGTTACAAAATGATATTCATTATTCATTTTCTGGACTTTTTATAGTGGCTACACTTATGAACCCATTGTACCTTTAGATACATTCACAAAATTGGGCCTGTCAACATTTCATTGGGGAAGGAGGGAGGGTATGAAAAATTCCACCCTTCCTTGAGGGACCACTGGTAGTTTGTTGTGGTTAATAGAAGAGTGTTGCTCTTCAGTGTTCACTGATAGCCTGTTCATGCTGCAGTAAACAATCTCTCACCCATGCTCATGTTAAAACCCTAATTAAACTCATAGGGTCACACGCATATAAACACATGAAATCAACAGAGGGGCAGGATGGGAAGAAGAAAACTTTCATCAGTAGAAGGGGGAAGTGAGGAACAGAAATATGAAGTGGAGATGGATAAAATTCATTGTATATGTGTGTAAAACTGGAGAATACTAAATTTAATTTTTGATAGTTCTAACTTAAATAATTATTCAGGAAAGAGAGAACAACAGATAAAATAATCACTTTTAGTGAAAGATGAAATAGGTTTGAATGTCTTTTACACAAAACATGACAAAGATACATGGATTATATTATGCAGACAATGAAATGCTAAGTAGTCTGAATGAAAGAGTCAATGAAACAACAAAGTCTCACCTATGGCAAGCTCCCACTCATCCACCATATCAACTATTTTATCCAACCACTCTCCAGGTAAGCACTGTGACCTCCCCTCTCCAGGTATGCATTATGATTTCCTGTTATGAAATATAATGTGCTGAGGTGGTACCTGGTACACCCATGCCAAGGTGTGCCCCTGAGTAATTACACCATGAGACATATCTGGTATAAAGGGAGTTTCTCAGAGAAGGGAGAGGAGCAAGCCATGTAGATGGCCAGACAGATGGGAGCAGAGCCATGAGAGCAAAGAAGGGGGTGGAATGTGCAGAGGAGGACAGAAGAAGAGAGAGAGGAGAAAAGGAGAAGAGAGAGGGGAGAGGGATGGAGAGAGAGAAGGTCAAACAGAGAGAGCAAGAGAACTGGGGTTGGAGGAACACCTGGTGGTGACAGCAGGTGATGATGTAAGCAATTGCTAGGTCCTGGAAGGCAGCCAGGTGGAATCACTAGTAAGCTAACACCCCTGCTTTCAGCTGATGCAACTGATTCTCAAATTTTCCTATTTTATATCAGCTCTTATTTGGACTTATAAAGGAATAAAACTAGCTCTTTTCTAATTATTTCACTTCTTTCTCTCACATAGTATCTCTTTCTGTCATTTTAGTTCTCCCCCCTCTTCCTTCTTCTCTCTCCTCCATCACAATAGACTATTTACAATATCAACAACCAACATCACTAAATGAACAGAATTAATCTATTATTCAGGCATTTAATGTCAATCGTAATGCATCTATTCTCAGAATATACATAAATACTAGAATTCTGAATGAGAATTCCTAGCTGGTCAAAACTGAAATGCCCTCACGTTAAGGCTTTGAGGTAAATAGTATGAGCCTAGAAATGGAGGGGACAACACAGTCTTTCTGCAATTAAATTATCATCCAACTGTGAGGAATGTTATGCTGGAGATAGAAGACCAAATGAAAGGTATGAACCATAATTCATGTCAAAGAGAATTACTCCTCTCCCCAGGATCCCTGTCATGCTGAGTCACTGCCTGGAGCAGGTAGGAATGACAGCTCCCCTGCTGAGCACAGCTGATTCCTCCTGGGGGTACAGGACAGATGTGCTCAGCCTGTCCTTAATGAAGAGACAAAAGAACAAAGAAATGATGTCAATAGCTCACACAAAAAAAAAAGGATCAAAATATTCTAGCTGCTTATGATTGCTTAATTTAGTCTGTGATAAATAATGTGCCCATAAGTCAAGTGACTCAGGAGAATGAGTCAACCCGTATCATACTACATTGGATTAGTTAAAATTCCAGCCATCAGATATCTCTACTGCCCATACAGCTAAAATCTCTCACTTTATAAATATAACAAGATTAATACTACTAAAGTGAGTCTGTGTACGAAGCTATGGCGTAAACCCTCATCAATTTCTAATCCAATTAGGCTATTGCATAATTATTAACTTTGGACTTGGCCAGGTACCTGGTAATGGTCAACAAAAAGAGCAGATAGAATGACTTGTCAATTCCACAAACATGCTGGAAGTTGAGAGATCACACCTACCAACAGTCAGAGAAGTGAGTTGAAGCTATAAATTCTAAAGCCCTTCCTCCTCATACTTCCTCAACAAGGTCATGTGTCATAAAGGTTCTATAACCTTTCCAAACAGCATAACCCAATTGGGATCAAGTGTTCAAATATGTGAGCCTGTGGAGATATTTATCATTCAAACCACCACATCACCTAAACATAGCTAAATGGCATGTGAGAGTATTTACCACAGTGGAAAAATGAAACGGCACATGTGTACACATGCATACACATGAAGAATATTTAAGTAATGTAAAAAATAGGTACTAGGCAATAAAGCTTAATAATAGTGTTTTAGGATTGGGAATTGTAGTCCTATCTATTTATTATAATATTCCTTGTTAAAATTTCACATCGTACAAAATAAATTCATTGCAATGTTGCAACCTTTAGCCTTCCCAACTATCATTGTGGAGACCCTCTTACATGATCAAATTTAAGGCAATATCATCTTTTTAGTATATCAGGAATTGTTTTCAGATATGTGCTTTCAATTTAAAATATTTATAATAGTTCCATATTGTTTTTATGAATTACATTGTGGCCATGTAGGAAGAATAGTAAATCTATCCCTTGAAACAATACACCTATAGGTAGAGGATTATAAATGAAGTAAGAAGTCATTTCATGTAGAAAACATAGCTGAGAGGTCTTTTCTGAAGTTTATTTTTGAATTCAATAGAGTCATTGTTTCAACCCTTACAATCTTCTTTAAAAACGCAAGTTTCTGGGGCACCTAAGCAATTATTTAAAGGTTTGTCATGGTTAGGCATGGTGGCACTTACCTTTAATCCCAGCACTCAGGAGGCAGAGGTATGTGACTCTCTATGAGCCAAGGTTAACCTGATCTACACAGTGAATTCCAGGATAGCCAGGGTTACACAATGAGACCTTGATTCAAGCAAACAAACAAAAACAAAAATTTAGCCTTATTTTTATTTAAGGATATGTGAATGTGCACAGACATCTGTGAAGGTGCCTGAAGAGGCCAGAGGTTGGCATTGGGTCCTCTAGAGCTAGAGTTCCAGGTGGCTGTGTGCCGCCAGTTATAGGCACTGGGAAACAAATGCTAGTCCCCTGCAAGAGAAGCAAGTGTTCTTAACTGCTGATCCGTGTCGTCAGTCCAAACTAAGCAATCTTTTAAAAGAACAAAATTGAAGACTTACACTTCATTTGTAGGTTTCTGTTGCAACAGTCAAGAGAGTATATCTATATACAAATAAATTGAGTTGCAGCACAACAGAAAGTCTAGAGGTAGGCACACATACAATGCCATCATGGGATACTTGGACATTTGCATGAGTAAAGCAGGTCTATGTGCAAACCTGTTTGCAAATATTACAGGCAAATCTATACTCTGCAACACAATGGATGAGTAGGGAATTATATCCATATGTAGTCAATAAAACAAAAAAACAATAGTAACAAGGAAAGGTCTATGAGAATAACAGATACTGGAGCAATCCCAAAAGCATTTTGTTAAATGAGGGAAATCTGATATCTAAAACTGTTTTATAATGTTATATTAATGGATTTTTAAAATATGGTGACTTAAAGATTGATGGTTTCTGATGTTGGGAAGCAAGATGGGCTTGCCTGGGAAGGAGTGATTTGAAATGATAGTAATATGTTACACTAGAATTGAAAATGGTTGTAAGGGTATAGTTATCTTGTTGAGATTAGACACAACTTGTAAACTTTGTTGCACAGATTTCACTTTAAATGTAAATGTAGGAGTTTTAAAATTTATACTCAATAGTTTTATGGCTTAAATAACTTAAATAAAGGTACCTACTTATTAGTGGGCAAAATTAAAGACAAATCATTACTACTGTAAAGAGTTATACAGACTGGTGCCATTTAATGTCCTGTAATATTTTTCAAAGTAATTGCCTTTCCAATATACTGTGATTATATTTTTCACACTAATAAACATCTGTTACTAGTCACATTGAGAATTTCTAGGTGACTAGTGAAAATATCAGTTATAATTGGGCTTAGACATACACTGTATTTTATATGTACATATAATTGAACTTCCCTTTCCAGTACTATATTAAATATTTCAGTGAAAGGTTGGTATGTACAAATATCACAAAGGCTCTTTTAATGATAATTAATACCATAATGACTTCATTAACATTATGATGCCTCTTAATGTTAAGTAGATTTTTATTAGAGTCTTTTGGGTATTATTCTGTCTCTGATTGCACAATAACTATGTATTCATTATAAACATAAGAAACATAAAAATTGTTATTTGCCATATGATTGTCTTGAAGTTTTATATGTGTCTACATTCATCATATACACAGTTTTGTTTATTAAACTGGGGACTCCGAGACTCTTTCCAAGTTCTATGGTTACTTTGTAAATGGAAATTACTTTATAGTCAAGTTTTTGTGTATTCCTTTTGGGGATTCATGTGATTTAAAACTTCTTTTTCACAGTAACTTATTATGCAAGTGCATCATAAGAATTAGAAACAGTCACATATGTGTTGAAGTCTACAAACCAGAGCATACCTAGCCAGAACTAACTTAAAGCAATTGTAGAAATAACGTCAAAATACACATTTTTTACATGATTGGGCAAGTTAGTTGAAGCACTAGTGTGAATTTAATATATCAGAATAAACTTAGACGAAGAGCCTAGTCAAAATCAGAAAGGAATTCTGAGTTGATGAATGCAGTAGTTAGTTCAAAGCCACCCTCAGCTACAGAGCAGGAAACTGCCTTCATGCACTATACAAACCCTGCCTCAAAACAATCAATCAAATGAGTAAATGAATAATCTAATCTCCTGCTTGAGCAGTCATTGTACTTTGAAGAATTCCTCCTTTTCCTATGCCATCTCTATTTTCTCATGTACTGAAGCATTGCAGTCTCAAATAATTACATATAATTCTTCTCTCTAAGAGTGGTTGATCTGAGTCCCAAGTTTTACCTGCCACATTAACTCTCTTTTACCATATGTCAATGGCACATTCATAGGCATTCTACAATGGGTACAAGTTCACGGTGACAAAATACTGCCTGCAATATTGCCTAAGTATACTCCAGTTGTCGCATTAGCTGCCCTGGAAATGTGGTTTAGCATGAAGACTTCTCTGTGGCATCTTAAAACTTTAAAGTTACACAGGTTTCATTTTAACAGAACACAGGTGGGTCTAACTCAAAATGATAATGAGTTTTTTTGTGGACAGCATTCCTTCTTGGGCCAGACAAATGTCATTACACATTCATTCATCAAACACCATGGAATAGCTACATTGAATCAAACAGTAAGGGAAGAACTGCTGAGCCTGACCTTGCCATCAAAGAGACTGCAATCCAATAACTAGAAAAAGATATTGAAAATGAACTGTATCAATCACACTTTGGACAGCCATTGACAACAAGGAGAATGATGCAAATGGAAAGGAGAAATGACCAGCCTAGGGCATGGGGCCAAATTAATGGTTTTACTAAGAATCAGAGTAGCGTGCCAGGCAGTGGTGGCACACGCCTTTAATCCTAGCACTTGGGAGGCAGAGGCAGGTGGATTTCTGAGTTTGAAGTCAGCCTGCTCTACAGAGTGAGTTCCAGGATAGCCGGGGCTACACAGAGAAACCCTGTCTCGAAAAACAAAAAACAAACAAACAAAAAGAATCAGGGTAGCTCTGTCTAAGATTAGTGAGATAAAGAAAATTAAAGGGTTAGCTAGGAACATATCTGAGCTGACAGAATGCTAGGATAATAGAACCACTAATGCAAAGTCCCCTAAGGAGGCTAGAGCATTCTGGGTTGTAACCAGAAGGCTCAGGTACACATTCCTGGAGGTGTGTGAGAGATGGTGGACTTTGAGGTAATCACCTTGTAAGTGGTGTAATAAGAAGCAGTGAGATGAGCTATAAACAACTGCAGACAGTGAACTGACAGGCTGAATCCTGGGCACACACAAAGCTAAATAGAAAATGAGCATGCTGTTTGATACATGGAGTTGAAATTATACAAACCAAAGACTGGGAAAAACAGGCACTGCTCCTTGCTTCCTAGTGAGCAGAGCTGGGGGTCATCAGTCACTGAATTCGGATAATCATGAAACAGTTAGCCAATATATCTAAAGAAAATTATTAATTAAATCATACTAATGACAGAATTCCAAAGCAACAAACCTATAAATGTAGAACAGCAGATCCTGTCATCCAACTTTCACAAGTGAAATCGAGCCATCCAGGCATCTGTGAGCAACAGAATACAGATGACTCAGGGTCAGAGCAGGGTCCCAGGTAGAGATGCTCAGAAACTCAGAGTCCAGAATAGCATAAGAGGAAATCCCAAACACACACACACACACACACACACACACACACACACACACACACACACACACAGATAGAGAGAGAGAGACAGAGACAGAGACAGAGAGACAGAGACAGAGAGACAGAGACAGAGACAGAGAGAGACACAGAGAGAAGCTAAGTTATTTTCTCCATTGGTTCACTGTCCCTCCTACAGTATCCTAAGGCATGGCTTCTGATGGCTGGTGGCCCACATGCTCCATCTGGCTCAATAAACAAGCTGTAAACAAGCTTCAACCCACCCCAGCACTCTCAAAGAAGCAAGCAAGCAAGTTCTGCACTGATGGGTCTTTCATAGTCCACCCGAGAGGTTATTTATGCATCTGCTCATAATTATTTTCAAAGCCTGAAATGTTAAATCTTTCGTGCCTATGGAGAAAATTCCAGTTCATATAACTCTGAATTTCAGACCTCATTAAACCTGTGGCTACATATGTGGTATTCAGAAAGGAACACATTTCATCAACCCAGAGAAATTATATTCTTGAATATAATGTAAAGCACATTTAAACAACCTGGCCTAATCCTCATAATTAAAATTAAGTGTCTCACTCTGCTGGTGAACTCAGTACAGATCCCGGAACACAGTGTGCTGAATAGAAATGTACTCTGTAGATAAAAGATGTAGATGTCGGAAGATGTTTTCTTTTGATGCAGTTACTTTCAGTCCTCTAGATGGAGTGAGTTCACTTAGTTTTTAGCCAGTCTTCTACCTGGCTGACTTAAATATATACCCAACTTCCATGAATCTAAAACGTTAAGGAAATGGCTCATTTACTCTGGCCAGTTCCTCTGACAATAGATGATCTGTCCATTATGGGGGACGTGCACTCATGGCTGTAGAGGGAATTTTAACTCATGATATGTGTGTGCACATAGTTATACATGCAGATTCACCCCAGGTGACTTCTGAGATAGACTTGGATTAACTACTTCAGCACACTTCAATAACCTGTGGACTTATGGAGTGGACAGCAGGAACTGCTTGATGGGAGCAGGACTGAAAATAAATTATTTATTTTTTAGTCTGTACTACCGTCATACCACAGTTCACTAATTTAGGTAATTTTGAGTTAAATTTCTTCCACTTGTTCCTTTAGGTCATAGACAACTCCTGCCATTATGCTTCTATTATTAGTGGAAAAATTATCAATAAGCTACAGATTATAAGAGTTTCTTCCTGCTGAAGGACTCCTTATACAAAGGAGATAACGTTATCAAGACAACAAATAGATTTCTACCTTGCATATATCTAGCCATAAAATATCATTGGAGGATCTGGCTTGAGCTTCAAATCACTTCCTCTTATTTTTTTATTAGGCTCAGTATTAACCATGTAACATAAACTCTAGTTAACAAAAAAGATACTTTGTGAATTAAATCCTAGTGTCACATATTGAGTTTGATTGACTTAAAAGACATAACAGATGCCCATCCCCTCTATGTGATATAACAAATGAGAGATACACAAACTCACAAATAAATATTCTACAGATTGAATCCCACGCAAAGTGTAGGAATTCAACAACTTTCTCATCATCTCAAGATGGAATAGCAATCCATTTCACCTAAAATGCTGGGTTGGAAACCTTCAGCCCTGAAATGGTCAAAAGAGGTCTACAGGTCAAAACAGGTCTTCAGTTCAAGGCTAGTGGGTGATCTGCCTGGTATTCATATACATTTTATAGTTGTGGCGTGTGTGTGTGTGTGTTTGTGCGTGTGTATGTGTGTGTTGGTGTGTGTGTTGGTGTATGTTATGTATGTGAGGTGAGTATATATATATGTTAGAAAATGGTAAGTGGGTAGCCCAGGAGGGCACCCTCTCAGAGGTGAAGGGGAAGGAAGATAGGGAGAAGAACTCTGCAAGGGGGAGACCAGGAGGTGGGGCAAAATTTGGGATATTAATAAATGTAAAAAGAAGATGGTATGGGCATTCCTCTCTTGCTTTGCTCCTTCTTCATTTTGCTTTTTTACTCGGTGCTGAGATGGCCTATGATAAAAGTGAGGCTAGGACACAGAGCATCATCTCTGTCGCTGCCCCTCTACATTCCTGTAACATTTTATAACTGGCCACAGTTATGACTTTGCATGCTGTCTTCTTAGAAAGATACAAGCTCTTATTTTAGCCTTGGGGAGTCACTGCCCACTTCAAGACCACAAAGACACATTATATGCATATAACCTTCCCCCACATTTTCTTTCAGAGCTTTGATGGCTTGATTATATTAAAATATTACACCTATTTTTTAGGAAGATTTTATTTCTTCCCTTCTAGAAGCCATATACATGCCTGACATTATGATGGAATGAGTGGAGATGGTCAGTTCAGGATTTCTGCATGCAATTATGTTCCTGTCATACTTTTATAAGACATATAACAATAGTCATCAAAACAATGCAGTAAAGCTCTCTTTAATAGCTTATTCTGTAGCAGAAATTGTGATGCTTGTCATGTGCATGCTCACTTAGTATATCTAACATTTCTACATTTTGTAGTATTATTTCTTCACCTTTTTCTTCACTCCCATGATTGTATTTTGTGTTTGTATGTGTGTGTGTGTGCATATATTGATACATATATATGTATATATACACATATATATGTCTATATGTGTGTGTGTCTGTGTGTTGTACATACAATTTTTAATTACATATATGTGCATATATGTATATAAAATAGTATAAATATATGTATATAATGATAGTAGGAGAGTATATAAAGTATACTCTCCTACTATATAGTAGGAGTATATAAATGGAATTTAAAGATATCAACTTATTTTTTCCAGTAACTCATTTCCATGAATCATTGATACACTAGTGTTTTCAGTATGGCTTTTTTTGAATGTCAAACAGTCACTCACATAACTGTATATATAAAGCCTGTATGGTGCTGACAGTTCCATTAATGGTTACCATCTGTATGTGTTGGCCATACAATATTTGGCAGAATTGGGTGGTATTGCTTTGCACGGACAGGACCTGAAAGTCATCCAAAGCCTGAGAGTTTCTTGCTGTTGTTACACATCACTTATTTTATGTTTTGTAGAAAAGCACACATTTATTTTTATAAAAGCACTTTTGTCTTACTGTGTTATTTTCTTTGCAAGAAATGGTCCTGAACTTGAGCTGTATAAACTTTCTTGATGCATTAAGCTCAGTCAATCCAACACAGCCTGTGAGAATGGCTCCAGGGAAAGCTAGCATCTGTCTTTGGAGCAGAGCCTCTGATGAGCTCTGGGGACATAAAGTTCTTTGTCTCATCTCAGTATGCTTTTTTATATTCAGATTCCATTTAAAAAAATTAAAACACAAATGGGAGACATAGTGAATCCTGATTCTTCATGCTTCCACCAGCAATGGGGAAAGTATTCTCTTTGCTGATGGGAATGCCCATGCCTATGATAAAATACATCATCTTAGTTGAAAATTACCAACAAATGGAATTTTTTCTTGAAAGATTTTTCTGAAATGCTCAGAATTAGAAAGAATGTAGGAGAATATGTGTCCTACATTGGAAACCACCAGTAATCTATTAACAGGCTCTGGACAAACATCGAAATTTCTGTCTGTCTCCCCACCTCTTCTCTCTCTCTCTCCCTCCTTCTCTTTCTTTCCCTCCCTTCTTCCCCTCTCCCTCCCTCCCTCCCTCCCTCTGTCCCTCCCCCTGTCTCATGTGTCCCTCCCCCTGGTTCTCTCTCTTTCTCTCCTCCCCACTCTCCGACAGGGCTCCATGGCTATATTCCTTCTCTGTCCTCTCTTCTTCCAGTATGACAACTCATTCCTCTTTGCCCTCTTTAGCTCAGGCAATGTCATGGTAATTTTAAGGGAAGGGGGAAGGCAAAATAGATTGCCTGGAAGTTCAGCTGTGGCTTTTTGACCACTTGACTCATAGTAAGAAATGTATTTTTGCATTTATAGATACCCTCATATTATATCAATGAAAGGGAATATCTTTTTCATGTTGTCCTTCTTATAGGGTGAGATATGCTCATATCTGATGTTTAGCTAATTTATTTATGTTGTTATAGAAAATATAGTTGATATAAAGTTATTTTAGATCAGAATATATTGGACTAAAATTTTTATTTTAATAAAAATATATTCTCAAAAAAAGATACTTTATAAGGTCATGATAATCACACACACACACACACACACACACACACACACACACACACACACACACACAAATGAACACACAGGGTCTTGGATGAAACTCCCAATTGGATGCAACCTATGTATTAACACAGCCAGTAATGTATAGAGGAAAATAACTACCCTGCTGAGCTCAAGCAACTCATGGGATAAGGGCAGGTGATAATGTGTTATTATGTAAAGTTAAGAAGAAAAAATATATGAGAAAGCTAAAAGTTCTTGTCCTTTAATTTTATCAGACTTCTCAGGGAGATGCTCTGAGTCCACTGTGAAGAATCACTTCTAAATGCAAGATCACAAAGTAGATAGACAATAGGCAACTTGGTGATAGGTTGAACCATACTCCTAGGATTATGTTGAAAAAGGTTACTCTTATTGTCCAATTTATAATGTGCCCTGAGAATGCTCTATAACCACATAAGTGGGTATGCCCATCTGCTTTGGAATGGAGTTTTCCAACAACTGCAGAAATCTTTCAGTACTGGTGTTGAGTTTTCCCTTTTCCTCACTGGTTGTTACATTTTCTAATTGTAAGAGGGTTATTTAACCATCTGTGCGCAAATATGAATTTCACTATTTCTCATTCCAATTCTGTTAGTGTCTGTTGCAAAATCTTGAGGTTTCGTCCTTGTAGTAATGATAGACCTTCTAAGCAGACTTTTGTGATGTTGTGTGAGTCTAGAGGGTATGGTACAGACATCCTATTTGAGACTAGGCACTCAACACTCATTCTCTGTACATTGGCCGGTCATGAGCCTCTACAATTACCACTGACCAACATGAAAAGAAGCTTCTCTGATAAAGTATGGTAATTCCACTATTCCCTGGGAAGTTATCTAGAAGGCAATGTGACAAGCCTATCGTGCTCATTTAGCAAAACAACAGCAATAGCTTCCTCATTGTGATCTAGGACCTCCCTAGCCACATGTTTTTGGCCAGGTTTACAATCCACATGTGAATTCTCTCCTATGGAGTGAGCATCAAATTTAATCAGAAAGTTGTTTGTTACACCATAAAAGACTTGCCACTGTTGCCCCAATTGGTTTATCTAGCCTGAATTATATGAGTCCATGGATGAGTAAGCCTATGGAAAACAATTCACTTCTGAATCTTGAATAGCACATTGTAGCACTGTAAAATTTATGCAGAATGAAGGAAGTCTCCAACCCAGTTCCTGCTTGATTTCTATATGCCCTGTAACCAGGTCTGTGTGACTTACAGCAATATGATCTTGCCAGAAGAACTATCGCCATTCCTTGCTTGTCAGAGATCCACAAATGATATAGGCAACTGACACTGGAACAGGGTCTCAAGGCGCCCGGGATATCCTCAGATCCACTATGTAACTGAGGATGACCTTAAACTCCTGCCTCCACCTCCTACATGCTAGAATTCTGGGCTAACAGGCCTGCAGCTTATTTATGCAATGTTAGGATCAAACCCAGAAACTTGTACATGTTAAGGCAAGCAATTTATCAACTGAGGTACTTGGGCTTAATTTCTTCTATTATGAATCTAAGAATCTTCTGAATAAAAATATTCATCCTTTAAGGAGGCCTCCAAGTTAACATTGTGTATGTAATTTTGTTTTGTTATGAATGTTCTGCTTTTTAAGAGAATGTACAGCATGTATATTAAATAACTTTCACCTAGATTAGGGAGTGCTATAACCTACTCTGGGACTCAGCAAACAACTTAAGAAATACACTATTACTCACCCTTGATCTTCTTGTTGCCCACTTCTTTCCTTTTGTTTCATCTCCCAACTTCCCTATTCCTGGGGATACTATTCTGGCCCTTGGTGGCCAATCATACACATCTGCATTTGCACTGTGTATCTCTCCCTTAAGCCTGCAGTCTTCACTGGGAGGAACTGCATTACATGACACAGAGACAAAGCTCAAGCAGGTCGCATCATAACCACGAAGCTCCGTAAAGTAAGAAGAGCCAGTTCCTAGGAACTGACAAATACAGCATGGCGGGCTACCAAGCTACAGAAGAATGGCCAGACTTGCATCCACACAGACGATTCCAGTGGCTTGAAGCTTCTCAGAAGTCTCAAGCTTCATCAGACAGTTCAGAGGAACAAGAGCAGAGAGAACTTGGAAGCAAAGCACGTGTCCTGATCTTTATGTGGGATTTTAAATTTTAACAGTGTGCATTAGAAATGAGAATAACCTTTATCCTCCTGTGAGTCATCTCCCCTCCTCGATCATCACAGGACACTGTTGAGAGAAACTACAACACTCTGAGTCTTTATTGCACTTATTGTTTTAAGTACATGTAAAAAATATGTGACCCACAATAACTTGTATTGAGTATATAAATAAGATGCTTCCGATCCTCAGAACCAGCTCGCTGAACACACAGTTCCAATGGCCAGCAGTAACCGGCCCTGACTATCCGGTACAGACTTTCTGGTGTGTTTTTAAGCACTCACATTGGTTCTGTTTACTTTGTAAGATGCTAATGTGCTACGCATGATGTTGGCTACCTGATGTTTCTTTCACTGAAACATATATAGGGGCACACTTATACACCAATATATGTTAGGCTACTTTCTTCATCTAAGTGGCTATACTATAGTTTACTGTATGGATTTGGGTTGAAAGTTCATTCATTGGGTTGGGTTGCATATGACACCATAAAGGTAGAGGTGTGAGTCCATTTTCTCCTTCCGCTGTGTGTACAAGGGATCAGGAGTAGGCCTTCAGATTTGGCAGCAAGCTTTTAAATCCTCTGCACAGTCTCACTGGCCTTGAATCTTTCTCTTATTAACCATCTTTATAATTTCTCCCTGGTTTGGGATTTTGAAATAATGAAGCTGTGTGTGTTTATGTAATTTTGAATTAATACATTCTGAAAAATTTTGCTTCAAGGTTACACTTAATTTGGTGTTTATATATATTTTTAAAAGATCCACAATCTTCTGACACAGAAGAACAACTCCAATCAATGAAAACTTAAAAAATAAGTTACTAAAGCTGGAAGCAGGCAAGGTAGTTCTCCCAAGGGGAGAGCACACCAATTGGTTGTCCAGTGCCAAAAGGATCAGCCTTGAAAACATACATACAATAACATTATTGGGACTCAATAGATTATATTTAAGAATATATTTGTATATGCAAACACACACATGCATAAAATAAGGATGAAAAACATGAATGTAAAAGAGAGTGGGGAGTGGTATGTAGGAAGATTTGGAAGGATGAAAAGGAAAGCAATGCCATCAATCATAAATAAATGAATATCACAGATTTAAGCACACATAAAAATCTTGAGCTTCTTTTTTCTTAAAATACAATCTCAAAAAAATCCATTAAATTTTATACCTAAAAAATTAAAAACTACCAAAATGAAACACATAGAAAACACAGAAATGAGCAAGAGTTTGCTGCCATAGATCCCTGAAATGCAGTCAACAATAACAAATGGGCCACAGCAAGCTAAAAAGCTTCTGCAAAACAAAGGAAACAGTGTAGAGGTAGCACATACACAGGAAAGCTACTGGCCAATGCTACATCTAACAACGGGGTAATATTTAGACTGCACAAGGTAGTCCATCAACACAATAATAAAAACAACAAAAATCTAATTAAAAATGGGTAGGTCCAATCCTCAATGAAATACTGGCAAGCTGCACTTAAAACTGCTAACATCAAAAAGACAAATGATGCCAAGAGTTGGTGAAACAGGGAGATAAGAAATACAGACTTTGGCAGGAAAGCATTTTAGAAAACCTACCACAAAAACACTGTACAAGTCCTTCAGAAACTTAAAATCCCAGAATGGAGTACCCAGCCAAAGGAAATGAATCAATATGTTGGTTAAAATCCTGTAGACTTACAACAAAGTGAATCTCAGCAAAAGTCAGGCTGTTACGTGAGATGAAGCAAACACTTAAACGCAAGCATGATGATTCTCTTATACCTAAGTCTTTGAAAAGCTAGTCTGTGGGCAAGAGAAGAGGCATTCCCAGAGGCTGAAGTGTTTGGGACTCAAGAGAGACTGCTGAACAGATGCTGAGGAATGGATGGATAAAACCAAGATATTCTGATGGGTCTGTCACACAGTGGGAGAATTAAAAATCCTACATAGTTACAAGGTTTTCACCAGAAAGAAATGAAAAATAATCTGAGGTTTATTTACTTGCCCTTATTTCAACATTCTACCTGCTTACACATGTATCAAAACATGGCACAGTAACATATACAATTCACTGTTAAAAGCCAATCAAAAAACAAAAGGCCTAGGAGGTACCTCATCTAACTTCTAGTCCCAGCCTGGAAACTACACTTTACTCCCACACACCTATAAACTTAGAACTTGTGGTCGAGGCAGGAAGATCAGAAGTCTAAAATCATCCTTGGCTACATAGGAAATTCAAGGTCAGGTTGGATTATTTGCAATGCCATCAATCATAAATAAATATCAAAAAAAAATAAGCACACATAAAAATGTTGAGCTTCTTTTTATTAACTTAGAAAACCCTTCCTGTCTCTACATCCACAGGGTTCTCTGAGCCCTGGGGGAAAGAATTTGATGGAGACACCCCATTTAGGGCTGACTGTTCCAAGGTATCTCACTTCTGCATAATGTCTGGCTGTGGGTTTTCGTATTTGTTTATATCTGCTGTTGGAGGAAGTGTCTCTAATGATGGCTGAGTAAGGCAATGATCTATGAGTATACCAGAATATCACTAGGAGTCATTTTATTGTTATGATTTTGGTTTGTTCTAAATCTCTTGGCTATTCAGTCTCCGGTATTGGGTCACCCAGGGTCCAGTATAGCTTCCATATCAAGGACTGGGCCATCGGTCATGTCAGATATTAGTTGTTTACCATCACAAGCTTTGTGGATCTGAGGGTTTGTGGCTGGCTTGGTGTTTATGTCTCTCTTTTGGTAGTTTGCAGAGTACCTTCCTATACCAAAGATGCTAGAACATATGGATGGAGGCTCCATGTGGGCACCAGCTTGAATTCTTCATATTTAATGAGTTGTGTAGGTACTGTCTTCAGCAATAGGGCCTTGCTCTCAGTTTGTGGGAAGTAACCTATTATCTTGGCAACAGACTTGAGTTGTTTTGGAGTTCCCAAGGAACTCTTTTGGCCAACAAGTTAATTAGATGTAACTCAATCCCAACACTAGATACTTCATTTGGTGACAACAGATAGCAAATTGAAACATTATTTGGTAATTTCAGTTAGAGTGCCTTCATATATGTATATTTTATGAATTTTTTTTATTGCATTAGGTTTCCATACTACTCCCTAAGTGGCCCTTACTTTGTTTTTTATTAGATATTTTCTTTTTTTGGGGGGTGGAGGGGTTTTGAGACAGGGTTTCTCAGTATAGCCCTCGCTGTCCTGGAACTCACTCCTTAGACCAGGTTGGCCTCGAACTCAGAAATCCGCCTGCCTCTGCCTCCCAAGTGCTGGGATTAAAGGCATGCGCCACCACTGCCCAGCCAGATATTCTCTTTATTTATATTTCATATGTTATCCCCTTCCTGGTTTCCCCTCCAAAAATCCCCTATCCCCTCCCCATTCCCCCTGCTCACCTACCCACCCCCTCGAAGTTCCAGGTCCTGGCATTCCCATATACTGCAGTATTGAGCATTCACAAAACCAAGGGCCTCTCGTCCCATTGATGCCCAACAAAGCCATCCTCTGCTACATATGTGGCTGAAGCCTTGAGTCCCTCCACGTGTACTCTTTGGTTGGTGGTTTAGTCCCTGGGAGCTCTGGGGTTACTGGATGGTTCATACTCTAACAACAATCATGCTGCAAACTCCTTCAGCTCCTTGGGTCCTTTCTCTAGCTCCTCCATTGGGGATTCTGTGCTCGGTCCAATGGTTGGATGAGAGCATCCACCTCTGTATTTGTCAGGCACTGGCATAGGCTCTCAGGAGACAGCCATATCAGGCTCCTGTCAGCAAGTACTTGTTGGCATCCACAATAAGTCTGGGTTTGGTAAATGTATGTGGGATGGATCCCCAGGTGAGGCAGCCTCTGGGTAGCCTTTCTGTCAATCTCTATTCACACTTTGTCTCTGTATCTCCTTCCATGGGCATTTTGTTCCCCCTTCAACGACCGAAGTATCCACACATTGGTCTTCCTACTTCTGGAGCCTCATGTGGTCTGTGAATTGTATCTTGGATATTCTGAGTTAATATCCACTTACCAGTGAGTACATATCATGTGTGTTCTTTTGTGATTGGGTTACCTCACTCAGGATGATATTCTCTAAATCCATCCATTTCCCTAAGAATTTCATGAATTTATTGTTTTTAAAAGCTGAGTAGTACTCCATTGTGTAAATGTAGCACATTCCTCTGTTGAGGGACATCTGGGTTGTTTCCAGCTTCTGGCTATTATAAATAAGGCTGCTGTGAACATAGTGGAGCATGTGTCCTTATTACATTTTGGTGCATCTTCTGGGTATATGCCCAGGAGTGGTATAGCTGGGTCCTCTCGTAGTACTATGTCCAATTTCCAGAGGAACTGCCAAACTGATTTCCAGAGTGGTTGTACCAGCTTGTAATTCTACCAGCAATGGTGAGTGTTCCTCTTTCTTCACATCTTCACCAGCATCTGTTGTCACCTGAGTTTTGTATCCTAGCCATTCTGACTGGTATAAGGTAGAATCTCAGGATTGTTTTGATGTCCATTTACTTGATGACTAAGGATGTTAAACATTTCTTTAGGTACTTCTCAGCCATTCGGGATTCCTCAATTGAGAATTCTTTGTGTAGCTCTGTACCCCAGAGCTAATAGGGTAACTGAATCTCTGGAGTCTAACTTCTTGATATATTTGTATGTATTGGAATTAGCCCTCTATCAGATGTAGGGTTTGTAAAGATCTTTTCCCAATCTGTTGGTTACTGTTTTGCCCTATTGACAATGTTCTTTGTCTTACAAAAGATTTGCAATTTTATGAGGTCCCATTTGTCAATTCTTTTTTTAATTAATTTATTTCTTTACACTCCATATTTTACTCCCCCCCCCCATCCATCCTCCTACTACTCCACATCCCAATACCTCCTCCCACGCCCCTGTCTCCACCAGGATGTCTCCACCCTCCTAACCTCCACACCACCAGACCTCTAAATTCCCTGGAGCCTTCAGTTTCTTCAGGGTTAGGGGCATTGTTGGACCATGAAAGACAGTCTGTGTTTTGGTTGATAGATGCTTACTCCTGAGACCCACTAGAAAATTCTACAAGGAACAGAAGAGTAAAGCTTTGCCCCCCAGACATTAGGCTGCTGACACCATGAGCCCTCACTCCATTATCCTGTGGCTATCAATCACTTAGACAATGCCCCAAGCTCCTAGTATTCTGGCTGGACTCCACCACAGTCAGCTAACCACATCCAGGTATGCCCCACCCCTGGGAACAGAAAGGTAGCACAATCCACTGGAAAAGGGGCTGTTTGACTCCTTCTCTCTCTCTTAACCTCTTACTCTTAATTTCTTGTCTTCACTATCACCTCATGCTCCCTCTCTCCTCTTTGCCCTCTCTCCACGTGGCCATGGCCAGTCTCTACTTCTCTACCTTTTCTCTCTCTCTCTTTTCTATAATAAACACCTTAAAAACCATGGATTGCCTCCTTTCCACTAGTCTTGCCTTGCTGGAGCAATGGATTAGGCCTTCCCCTAAAGATCACATCTAACCTCTCACAGGAAAGTCTCAGCTCTTCCTCAATATCCAGAGGCATCTGGGATATCCGAGACTGAGAGCCCTACCCCCGTGGACTAGGATAGTGCCAGACAGACAGATGCCCACCCAGCAGAGTAGAGAGTTCAAAGGCAGCCTCCCATGTCTACCCAGCCAGAGTACTGGAACTCTGGAGGGATGCGGTTTACCCTCCCCCCCTTTATTCTTTCCCTGGTGCCCCGCACAGTGCCCAACAGGGCATCATCTCTGAATGAAGACAGAACCAGTAGTCCTCTTTTGTATGTGTGTTGAGAGGCTCATATCAGCTGGTATGTGGTCCAGTGTTTGACTGATCTTGGAGTCCAGATTAATTGAGACTGCTGGCCTTCCTACAGACAGAGTTGCCCTCCTCTTCAGCTTCTTTTGGTCTCTCCCTAATTCAACAACAGGGGTCAGCTGTTGTCTGTTGGTTGGGTGCAACTATCTGGCTCTGACTTTTCAGCTGCTTGTTGAGTCTTCTGGAGTGAGGTCATGCTAGGTCCCTTTTTGTGAGTGCCCCATAGCCTCAATAATAGTGTCAGGCCTTGGGACCTCCCCTTGGAGCTGGATCCCTCTTTAGGCCTGTCGCTGGACCTTCTTTTCCTCAGGCTCCTCTCCATTTCCATCTCTGTAATTCTTTCAGACAGGAACAATTATGGGTCAGAGTTGTGATTATGGGATGCCACCCCCCCATTTGATGCCTTGTGTTCCTGCTGGAGATGGGCTATATAACCTCCCTCTCCCTACTGTTGGGAATTTTATCTAAGGTCCCTCTCTTTGAGTCCTGAGAGTCTCTTACCTCCTAGGTCTCTGGTGCATTCTGGAGGGTCCTCCTAACCTCCTACCTCTGGAGGTTGCCTGTTTCCATTCTTTCTGCTGGCCCTCAGTGTTTCAAGTCGTTTTCCCTCACCTAATACCAGATCAGGTTCCCCTCTCTCCACTCACTCCACACCCTGTCCACTTTCCCTTCCAGGTCCCTCCCCATCTCCCTACTTGTGATTGCTTTCTTCTCCCTCCCATGTGGGACTAAGGAGTCCTCACTTGGCACTTGAGCTTGTTAACCTTTTTTAGATCTGTGGTCTATATCTTGTGTATTCTGTACTTTTTTTTTTTTTTTTTTTTTTTTTTTTGCTAATACCTACTTATTAATGAGTACATACCAACATACCATGTGTGTCCTTTTGGGTCTTAGTTACCTCACTCAAGATGATATTTTCTAGTTCTATCCATTTGCCTGCAAAACTCAGGATGCCCTCATTCTTAATAGTTGAATAGTATTCCATTGTGTAAATGAACCACATTTTCTGGACCTATTCTTCTGTCATGGGACATCTGGGTTGTTTCACCAGTTTCTGGTTATCACAAACAAGGCTATTATGAATATAGTGGAACAAGTGCCCCTGTGGCATGGCAGGGCATCTTTTGGGTATATTCCTAAGAGTGGTATTGTTGGGTCTTCGGATACATTTATTTCCAATTTCCTGAGGAATCTCCAGATTGATTTCCAGAGTGGTTGGACCAGTTTGCAATCCCACCAGCAATGGAGGAGTGTTACTCTTTCTCCACATCCTCTCCAACAAGTATTGTCACCTGAGGTTTTGATCTTAACCATTCTGATTGGTGTAAGGTGGAATCTCAGGGTCATTTCGATTTGCATTTCTCTGATCACTAAGGCCTTTGAACATTTCTCCAGGTGCTTCTCAGCCATTCAAGATTCCTCAGTTGTAAAATCTCGGTTTATTTCTATAACTCATTTTTAACTTAGGTTGCTTTTTTGGTGATTAACTTCTTGAATTCTTTACATACTTTGGATATTACCGCTTTATTGGATGTAGGATTTGTGAAGATTTTTTTCCCTGGACAGTTATTGGAAAGAAAGTGGAGATCTCACCTCTTGGCCTGGGTATGAGAGCACTCCTGGGAGACCAGCTCTCTCCTGGTGGGCCCTGTGCACAGAGCCGCGTGGAATAGCCCAAGCTCTGGGTGCAGATGGTCCTCATGTTTATCTATCCCTGTATCCCTCCCATCTCCTCCACTTGATCCACCATCCCAGCGCCACCTCCTTTATCCATACTATCTATTTTCCATTTCTTGTAAGGGCTATTTGCCCCCCCCCATTTCCTTACTCTATACCCAACCATTGTGGTTCTATGGACTGTATACAGCTATGTTATCACTAACTTAATAGTTAATATCCTCATATAAGTGAATCTATGCCATATTTCTCATTCTGGGTCTGGGATCCTCTCTCAGAATGATTTTTTTTCCTAGTTTCATACACTTACCTGTAAATGTCATTATTTCATTTTTTTTAATGGATGAGTAGTATTCCATTGTGTACATGTACCACACTTTCTTTATGCATTCTTCTATTGAGGGACATCTAGGTTGTTTCCAGTTCCTGGCTATTATGAACAGAGCAGCAATGAACATGTTGAGTAAGTGTATCTGTGATAGGATGGAGCATCCTTTGGGTGTATGAGTAGTATAGCTGGATCTTGAGGTAGATCAATTCCCAACTTTCTGAGGCAATGCCATATCAATTTTGACACCTTAAACAGCATGAGGTCTGTGGTGATTTACACATTTGCATCTGCAAACTCTGATTTGAGATCTCAAGGTCAGGAACTGGTCTAGATTTTATAAAATCCTTGACCTCTGCCCTACAGTAGACTGAAAGGAACCCATTGAACAGTGGGCACCCTGGTACTTTATGTTTATTAATAAAATTGAATAAGTTAATATATTTGAGTTTTCTTCTACGTAGTCTAGCACCCAAGTTAATATATTTAAAATAGAATGTAGTCCACCATCCAAAAGCAAGCTGAACATGTTACTAACCCAGTCCCCAAAATACTCTCAATTTATCAGTGAGTCAGTAAAATTCTGAAGAAAAGGACAGTCATTTAAAGTGGACAGCTTTAATTATCAGAATGACATACATGAGCAAAGACTCCAGTGATTGCTCTTTGAGATGGCATCCTGTAGGTGCAGATGGCACAAGAAAGCAGAAGGCCCCCAAAGGCCTAGATGGCTTAATTCTGAGGCAAGGCAGAGGCTCCTCTCACTCAGCATCAACCTCTGCAGATTTTCAAAGTGCAAGGAGACTTAGAGGTACTCCTAATTGTCCCCTGTGGCTTCAAATGCAGCATTAATTACCCATGAACACCTGTGCTTATAATCCCTCCTCCCTATATCATAGTTTGGTCTATTTTTATATATATACAGGGGTGGTTTTTGTTTTAATCCAAGGATTAGTTATCCATGCAAATTCTGGTCTATATCAGCCCTTGGAGACAGAAAAAAGAAATAGACAGCATTGCTCTTCTGACAGTTTTTCAGGTACCTTCTGACAGCTACCATCTGCTACCTGAGCATTGTTGTAGGGAAAACATCCTGCTGATGGGAGACAGTCTGACTCCTACAGATCAGTCACATATGCCAGAGCCCTCTCAAGCATTTTCTATTAATCCATTTCACCAGGTCACTGATGCTTGTCAGTACACCTATCATGGGATGTGACAGCTGAGTACGTACTCAGGCCTGTGGCCAGCAAAAGAATTTGGGCAAAAAGACTGAGACCAATTTTTGGCCCAAAACTGAATGTTTTACAAAGGGTGTGCCCAAGTTGCACAGAGCCATGGGAGTACAGAGCAGTGGCTCTGACACAAACCTCAGTCACAGGGTAGATTACCAAGGGGAGTTGCCAGCATCCCACCTGAACAATATAAGATCCAGGTGCGAAAACAGCTTCACCAAATCCAAGAAGCCCATGTAGAAGATGTGTAGGCTCAAGGAACAGCCTGACAATGATCCTAATGCAGAATGAAGAAAATGCACAAGAATGATATGAAAAAGGCCTAGAGAAGTGCCTTCGATGGATGCTCAGAGTTTCCTCTTTTAGGAGTAGTTAGATGCTCTTAAAGCATGAAAGATCATGGATGAAATTATCAACTATGCATTTAAAATGTTTCTTAGAACTCTTGACAAGAGGTCGGAAGTTGAGGCCCATAGTAGGAATAGCTTCATAGGAAAGCACTAGAAGGGCAAGTCAGTATTCCAATTTAAGGGAATGGGGATACATGACTGTTGGCAAAGATGCACATATGAGAGATGTTTAACACAAAATTATTTAGAATTACATTTTCTGAGGACTATTTTCAACAAACAGTTTCTGCTAGTAACTATAAAGTTTAGACAACATTATGAGCTATTTATAGGCTTGCCTATTGATATGAAGTAAAGACTTGTATATGTTCTAGAGAAAAAGCAGAGATTAAAATCCAACAGTTTTTTGAAGTCTACTGAGTACACTCTCTCTTTGGGTTTTATTGCTGTGAGGAGACACCATTGACTAACTACAGCAATGCATATAAAGAAAAACATTTAATTGGGGGTAGCTTACTGTGTAAGAGATTTAGTCTATTATCATCATGGTGGGAATCATGGCAACATGTGGCAGACATGGTTCTAGAGGAGAATTCTACATTGAGGTCAGCAGGGAGCAGAAGAGAATTGAGATACACTTCCTCCAACAACAGTACACCTACTCTAACAAGACCACACTTCCTAATGGCCCCACTCCCTATGAACCAATGGGGGCAATTTTCTTTCTAACCACCACATTTTCCAAGATAGTCTTCTTATTGAGACATGTCAGAAAGTGCAAGTGCAGTCTCGAGGGCCACTAAGGACTAACTTGTCTCCCTAAATGTCCTCAGCTGGAGAGCAGGAGGAAGGGAAAAAGAGAAAGCAGAGGATATTGTTGCATACACACCTTTAGAAAATACAATCTTAAATTGTGTGAAAATATAGAAAAAAATAAAATGGAAAGGTATAATTTTTTTTCTTTAAAAAGACCATTGGTAACAGAATTTCAAGTAAGGAACTATTTCTTGATTTAATGAGGTGGGTCAGACATCATTTACTGTAAAAGTGTCACATTTTGTCAGTGATGTCTGATCTGTGATGCTCAGTTTATCAGATTCAGGAGAATTCATTTACCTTCAAATGAATTACATACATTACATTACAAACTTATTACAGTTGCAATTTCTTCTCCCTACATCTCCCTCTCCACCCTTTACCTCCCTTCTCTCCCAGATTCGCTCCTCCTCCTGTATGGGTCTGAGTTAGGTCATCTGCATATACATTATGGTTGTGTAGCTTAGTGTTCTTGTAGGACTTCTAAGAGTGGGAACAGCAGCTGTCTGTTTTGGAGATCCTTTTCCACCTTCTCAGTTGTCTTGTCCAGCCTTGATATGAAAGGTTTTTTTGTTTGTTTTGTTTTTGTTTTGTTTTGTTTTGTTTTGTTTTTGAGACAGGGAGGATGAGTCTTAAAGCTAGATCTTCTGGCTTCTAGCACCACCTTCTGGCTAAATAATAATTTTTATTTCCTTCAAACCTACTAAATTTTACTTTAGTAATTTTTGTGGGTTTGGTGCCACCTGCTGGAATTCCTGAAAATGCACACTTATCCCATTGAGTACTTAGATGTCTACACTGGAGTGGTTTGTTTTCACCTGTTAAGGAAACAATGCAATTTCTACAGAGTGTCTAGATTCAGGCTGCTAATACCTTTTGAAAATTATTTAGCTATTCTCAGGAAGTATAACAAAGACTAACTTGGTTCTGTCTCCATGTAAACCTGAGTCAGAGGAGAAATTACTTTCACACAGTTTAGCAAGACAACAACCAACATTTGTGCATTCTTGAATAGATCATTCCAGAGTCATACAATTATACACAGCAATACAAGCCCCATGTTATCATCAAAAAATTAGGATGCAATATATCTATACCCAAAACAGAGCACAATACAATCTCTAAAGGGTCAGGATTAATGACTCCATGTTTAAGAATATTAATGCTCTTGCAGAGGATTCTGGTGGGTTCTGTTCCAAGTACACATTCAGTGGCTCATACTGCCTATACCTCCACTTCTGGGGGACTGGACACTCTTGTAGCCTATACAGGCTGCCGCATGCACTGGGTATACATATCTTATAAACAAATGCAAGTAAATAAATAGACTTGTTTTTAATATGTAAATCAAGAAGACAATCCATACTGCAGGACTGTCTTCTACAATCTGCCTATTTCCATTGCTACTTAAAACTTGGACAACTACTGATGTCATATAAACACAATCCTGAATGTGATATGTAGATTCTGTATATTTTATTCCTGTTGTTAAAAATGCAACTTAGTGTAGACAAGTATATGATAATCAAAATTAGACAGTATGTAAAAATTAAAACTACAGTCTCTCAGAATACAGGTGGAGCTGTCTGTGATACAGAAGTTTTGAGTCCATCCACATTTTTTTCTTCTCCCATACTCACAATTTGAGATTTTAAGAATTTGGTTGTTGTCAAAAGGAGCTCTTCCTGTCACTAAGGCTAAAGGAAAAGTGGTACTTTTCTCAAATAAACTCAAGACTGAGGTGGATGTGATATGGGAGGAGTTAAGAGAAAGGAAAGGACAATCGAAGCCAGTCTTCACATCATGGCATACCCCTCACTAGTCCCCAAAGCACACTACCAAATAAACACACCCCATCCATTTAACCACTGAAGTCATACCACATACAGAATGAAGAACTCAACATTTACAGACTCCTCTGATTCTCTAGGTAGAGAGCTAAATAGAAAGATGGTATGAAGATATAGTGCTCTAATATGTCTTAACAGGATAAACACAAGTTCTGTCTAACATAGGCTCCATGGGAATTCTGGGTTTGAATCTGCTTTGACTAGCTGCCTGCTTGTAAGCGAGTATAGATAGAAGTATGATGCTGAGTTTTGTGGTTATATTATTCCTCTGGGAGAGAGATCAAAATGAAGGTTTTTCTGATTACTGACTCAAGCATATGCTTATTTGTGTTTTTGGAAAAGGTGATTAAGGTATTTATGCCTTCCAGAGTTATGTGGATCAGATATGATGAAGGGAGACCTCCAGAGGACTAGATTCCAGAGAATCAAACAAAAAATATATCTTGATGATACTAAAATTTTGTTTTGAGGTTTATATATTACAGAATATACAGCCTTGGTGAATTTCCTCACCAGACATGATAAACTGACCTGCTTAAACTCCTGATATCCTGGACTTAAGCCAGATCCAGTCAAGGAACAGACATCAGAGACTAATAAATCCTGTTTTCCCTACCCTTTCCCGCCTTCATAATATCTCAATGCCCATGTTCAGCTTGAAGAAGTTATGAAGAGGCATCGACCCAGTCCCCTGGGCCTTGGGGCTAGAGAGGGTTACTAATAGGTTGTCGTTTTAGGGAATGTAAAAATGGTTATATTTGGAACAGGGAGGAAATAGCTAGAATTGATTGTATAGCCATAATCTCATTTCATAGAAATCTTTATAATTGTTACTAAGTTGAAGTCATAAGTTCTTATTTGGTACAGAATTTATTTTGATACAAAATCAAGGTTATCATTGGTATAAATTTCTTCTATTGATATTAAACATTTGAAAGTACAGGGCTTAGACCCAGTCCTTCTTTTGCTGTTATTATAAACAGATATGGGATGTTTAAGCCTGTGAGTTTAGGGTCAAATAGCAAATTCAAATAGGAAATAGCAAATAGGGTTTTGAGTTTATTGTTAGGGTGTCAAAGTTTTAACTAGAAATGGCTGAGAGTAGTTGATGTACGATAGTCCAGATTACTTTACATAGATAGTTGGTTTTCAAAAATGTCCGAAATCCACAGAATGTGACATTTAATGTTATTTATTCACTTGTTCTTGAGACTAGCCTGCTTCTGACAGTTTTCCCTATCTTGGATTCAAAGAAGAAACTGAACATCTTTGAGTTACTTCAGTTGTGGCAAAACAGCCATTAGGCAAAAATTGCTTCATTTCATCTACAGACATAATACTGTCCAAAGAAAGGACAAAATTACAGGTTAGGACAGCTTGATTCTGCTGAGACAGAGTAGGCTAGTGCTTCTTTCAGTCTGTCAGATGACCCTGGGCAGGAGGCTGAAGACTGATGCTCCAGTGTGTTGAAGTACGGACTGTCCAGGTAATCAGCAGTCTCTATAATTGGCTAAGTTTTGGAAGATGTATTAGGCTTCCTATATATTTTCAGTTAATATCAGCTGTTCTTGGATTTCTGATGGGGCTGAAAAACTACATAGTCTCCTATCCAACACAGGCTTTTTACTTTGAGAGCATGGTTTTCAGATGACATTCAATCTAAAGCTAAGACATAAACAGGTGCAGAACCACAGCAAAAGTAGCTTCCCTGCCCTTTACAGTTGGTCGGAGTACCAATCAATCATGGACTTCCACAAGGCTTCTGGTAATAGCACAGACCACGGACATCCACATGGTCTCTGGTGGCAGTACAAATCTTGGACATCATCTTTGCCACAGCAAAAACCATGGGTAGCATCATAGCCCCCAATAGTAGTATAGGTCAGTGATGTCAACATAGCTTCGAGGGGGGGCACCACCAACCAGACACAATGGCATGACTTTAGTGGTAATACAGGCCACCAACATTAATGCATCCCGCAGCTGCAGCAGGACCATGGGCCCAAGCATGGCCCTAGGCAGCAGTGGTGAAATATACATGGCAAAGGTTTTTTACCAGCTGAGGAATGTAACTGACTAGGAACTGTGTTTTTTGTTTTTGTTTTTGTTGCCATTGTTAATCTTTTTTATTAGTCTGTTTTGTCTGATTGGGGAATTGAGATTATTAATATAAAAAAAGATATTGCATATCACCTACCAACACCCCTTAAAAGCCTCCCAGTGGCTACCAACTGTACCCTCTGCTCTAGGCTCCTTATTCCATACCACAACTCTGGAGTAAGAATTCTACTTTACCAGAGGCTATGCTAGTATTAGGGATCCCAGATAAGCCACCACCTGCCACCAGCTAACATTTCTTAGAGCGTACCCAACATAGCATGGCTTCCCCTGGGCTCCATATTCTGGCCAGCAATTTCAGCAAAAGATTTTGCTTTACTGGAGGCCATACATTACTAGGTATCTCAGAGACCAAGCAGGTACCCAGAACACCAGAGACCACACAGGTATTTATAACCCCATAAGCAACATTGGCACCCAAAATCCTAGAGGTTACATAGGCTGCAAAAACCCTAGTGTAGGTCCAGCCTTCTGGTGGTAACCAGAACTCTAGGCCACTCAGGCCAAAAGAACAGAGAGAAAACAGACACCAAAGGAAAATTCATTCATCTAATAAAGATAAACTCAGAAATCAGCAACTAAACCTATGATAACTCTTAACCCGGATATCTAGAGGCCAGTGTAAGAACACAGTCAACAATAACCAGGGCAATCTGGCACCACTGGAGCCCAGCTATCCTACTACAGTAAGTCCTGGATATTCCAACATAGTTGAAGCACAAGAAAATTACCTTAAATCCAATCAAATGAACATGATAGAGGTTGAGGGAATAAACAAATTCCTTAAAGAAATCCAGTAAAATACAGTTAAAAGAAGTAAATAAAACTTTTCAAGACCTGAAAATAGAAATAGAAGCAATAAAGAAAACACAGAAAACAGGGAATCCTGGAGATGGAAAAATCTAAATAAATGAACAGGAGCTACAGAGACAAGCATCACTAATAAAATACAAGACATGGAAGAAAGAATCTAAGGTATAGAAGATATGATGGAAGAAATTGCTGCATCAAAAAAATGCTAAATCTACAAAGTTTCTAACACAAAACATCCAGGAAATCTAGTACACCATGAAAAGACCAAACTAAAAACATAACAGGAATAGAAGAGTATTCCCAGCTCAGAGGTCTAGAAAATGCTTCCCACAAAATCATAGACGAATATTTCCCCAACCTAAAAAAAAAGGAAAAAAGGCCAAGTAACATATAAAGGCAGACCTATCAGCTACTCAACAAAGACTCTAAAAGCCAGAAGGGTCTGGGCAGATGGCTTGCATTGTCTAAGAGACCACAATGCCAGGTTAGACTCCTATACCCAGTAAAACATTCAATTACAACACATGGAGGAAACAAGAAATTCTATGACAAAACTAAATTTATACAATATCTATCCACAAATCCAGCACAACAGATGCTACTAGAAGGAAAACTCCAACTCAAGGAGGATAACTTCACCCAGGAAAATGCAGGAAATAAAAAACTTTACATAAACAAGACCAAAAGAAAGGAAGTGCATACAGAGAAAGAGAGAGAGAGAGAGAGAGAGAGAGAGAGAGAGAGAGAGAGAGAGAGAGAGAACCACTACCACCACCACCAACATCAAAATAAAAGGCATTAAAAATCATTGCTCAATAATATCTCTCAACCTCAATGGACTCAATTAACCACCCCCCCCCAAAAAAAAAAACCCATAGGGTAACAGAATGTATGTCAAAACTAGGCATGATCAAGGTAAAGGATGTGCTGTGTTCCAGAGACAGTTATCTACCCATCTCTGTTCCCTAAAGACTTTCACCACAAATTTGGAGATGGCATGGCATGACCAGTCAGCATGAAATCTGTGGGTAAGAACTGAAACATGCTCTAAGGTAGGGAAGAAGCTCAAGAGGTAAAGTATCTTGCCCTGCAAGTATGGAAACCTGAGTTCAGAACCTAGAACCCATATAAGAAGCTGGGTGTGACAGTGCCTGCTGGGGAAGTGGAAACAGCCAGATTCTAGAACCTAACTAGCTAAGAATCTGTACTCTGCATGTTCAGTGAGAGAGATTTTATCAAAAACTTAAAGGTACAGATGAACAATAAAACATGTTAAACATTACATCTGTCCTCTAACACTTATATACATACATAAGCATGTTCATATATGGACATATCCACTACTCACATACATAAACACACACATGCACACACGTACTGCTGACAGGATAGAGTAATAAGCTAAGTCAAAACAGGTACAATTAATAAAAATTAGTGAAAACTTTTGTAATCTAGATTCCACAATTAACTATAGCTTAAGAAAACATAAATTGTATCATATAATCATTACATATCAAATTATACTATAAATAAGAGATTCTTTAATATATTCATCAATGTTACATGCCAATAATTGTTAGAAATAGAAAAATGGATACCTGGATACACGGGTGACTTCTTATGGGGATTGTGGAGTGAATTGAAAACTGACAACCTCACATATAAGTCTAGTATAAAATGATAATTCATGGATAATTGTACAAAAAAATCAAGAAATTGCGTTTAAATTACACCCTGGTTAGTAGTGAAGTACCTGCCAGGCACATACCATGTCCTGAGTATACCACACAGCATGGGGAAAAACAATTTTAACAAAAGACTATACTAACAAAGCACTAACCCTTTGCTTGCACAAGCCCCTGTGCGACTCATAGAACATACACTTACAGAGCCATTCTTCTGCTGGTATTACTTTACATGGGACCCATTCTTATAGCTCTGTTCATCAGGAAAACTACAACACACAGCCTAAAATTTAAAAGTAATTAGGCCTTGCCTGTCACCCAGTAGGACTACTCTAAATAGGGACACAGGCAGGCTGCTCTAACCAGGGAGACAGGAGGCTTGCTCTAAGCAGAGACAGCACTGCCTACCTACCAACAGGCCTGCTTTAAACTAGATCACACAGCTTTAAACCTGCCTTCCAGGAAGCCTTCCACCAATCCCAGACACCCAGGCCAGTTAACACCAGAGATAACCAGATGATGAAAGGTAAGCACAGGAACAAAACCAAGAGAAGCAACAGAAGCCCATGTAATTTGGCACCATCAGAACCCAGTTCTCCTGCCACAGCAAGCTCTGTATACCCTAACATACCTGAAGAGGAAGATTCTGACCTAAAATCGCATTTTGTGAAGATAATATAGGCCTTTAAGGAACATATAAATAACTCCTTTAAGGAAATACAGGAAATCACAGGCAAACAGGTAGAGGCCCTTAAAGAGGAAACAAATACATTTCTTAAAGAAATACAGGAAAATACAATCAAACAGGTAAAGAAATTGAACAACATAGTTAAAGACCTAAAAATGGAAATAGGAACAATAAAAAATAAATTACAAATGGAGGCAACCCTGGAGATGTACAACCTAGGAAAGGGAACAAGAGCAACAGATGCAAGCATCATGAACAGAATACAAGAGATGGGAGAGAAAAATTGATACATTGGTCAAAAAATGCAAAGTGTATAAAAAGTTTCTAACCAAAAACAGGAAATTTGGGACAAAATGATAATATGAAACCTAAGAATAAAGGAATATACGAGGGTGAAGATTCTCAGTTCAAAGGGCCAAAAAACATCTTTAACAAAATCATAAAAGAAAGCTTCCCTAACCTAAACAGAGAAATGGCCATAAATGCACAGGAAGTCTACAGCACACCAAATAGATTGGACAAGGAAAGAAAATCCTCCAGCCACATATTAATCAAAACACTAAATGTACAGAACAAAGAAAGAATATTAAAAGCCATAAGAGAAAAAGGCAAAGTAACATATAAAGGCAAAGCTATCAAAATTGTACCTGACTTCTCAACAGAGACTAAAAGCAAGAAGATTCTGGAAAGATATCATTTTGATGCAAAGGGACAACAGACACCAGCCTAGACAACTAAAACCAGCAGAACTCTGAATGAACATAGATGGAAAAACCAAGATATTGCATGACAAAATCAAATTTAAATATCTTTCTACTAAGCTAGCCTTACAGAAGATACTAGAAGGAAAATTCTAACACAAGGTATGTAACAACACCCAAGAAAACACAAGACCTTAATAAGTCACAACAAACCAAAAATAAGAGAATCATATACACATATGCCACCTCCAACATCAAAAATAACAGAAATTAACTATCATTGGTCATCAACAACTCTCAACATCAGTGGACTTAATTTCCCAATAAAAAGATACAGACTAACAGACTGGATGCATAAAGAGGATCCATCATTCTGCACCACACACACAAAAAAAATACCCTAGCAACAAAGACAGATACTAACTCTGAGTAAAGGTCTTGACAAAAATTCTCCATGCAAACAGTCACAATAAACAAGTGGGAGTAGCCATTCTAATATCCAATAAAATAGACTTTCAATCAAAAGTAATCAAAAGAGATGGGAAAGGACACTGCACACTCATCAAAGGAAAAATTCATCAAGACAAAAGTTTCAATTCTGAACATCTATGTCCCAAATGCAAGGACACACATATTCATAAAATAAACTTTACTAAAGCTCAAAACATACATTGAACATCACATGATAATAGTGGGAGATTTCAATACCACACTCTCACCAATGGACATGTCATTGAAAAAGAAACTAAACAGAGACAGTGAAACTAATAGAAGTTATGAACCAAATGGATTTAACAGATATCTACAGAACATTTCACCTCAAAACAACAACAACAACAACAAAAAACCTTCTTTTCAGTACCTTGTAGAATCTTCTCTAAAATTAATCATATAATCAGACCCAAAACAAGCCTCAAGAGATACAAGAAGATTGAAATAATTCCATGCACTCTATCAAATCACCACAGACAAAGGCTAGACTTCAACAAGAAAAACAACAGAAAGCCCACATACTCATGAAAATTGAACAACTCCCTACCCAATGATAACTTTATCAGGGAGAAAAATAAAGAAACTGAAGACTGTCTACAATTCAATAAAAGTGCACGTACAACATACCCAAAATTATGGGACACAGTAAAAGCACTAAGTGCCTTCAAAAGAAATTGGAGAGATCCTATGCTAGCAACACAACAGCATATGTGAAAGATCCAGAACAAAAGGAAGGAAACAGACTCCAGAAGAGTAGAAGACAAGAAATAGTCAATCCTGGGGATAAAAACAACCAATTAGAAATAAAGAGAATAATACAAAGAATCAACAAAATCAAGAGCTGGTTCCTTGAGAAAATCAACAAGATAGATAAACCCTTAGCCAAATTAATTAAAAGGCACAGAGATGGCATGCAAATTAACAAAATCTGAAATGAAAGTGGAAACATAACGAAGGAAATTCAAAAAAATCATCAGCTCCTAGTACAAAGGCAGATATTTGCCAGCACTGAAAAATCTAGATGAAATGGTTGACTTTCTAGACAAATACCATGTACCAAAGTTAAATCAAGATCAGATAAACTATCTTATATTCTGTTGGTGATGCTTGCATCTGTGACTCCTGATCTTCCTCTAGGTTTTTTATCTCCCCTTTCTTTCTGATTTTTTTTTTATTGTGTCTATTTCCATTTTTAGATCCTGGATGGTTTTGTTCATTTCGTTCACCTCTTTGGTTGTGTTTTCCTGTAACTCTTTAAGGGAGATTTGTGTTTTCTCTTTAAGAGCTTCTACCTGTTCACCTGTATTGTCTTGTATTTCTTTAAGGGAGTTATTTATGTCCTTCTTAAAGTCCTCTATCATCACCATGAGAAGTGATTTTAAATCTGAATCTTGCTTTTATGGTGTGTTGGGGTATCCAGGACTTGCTGTGGTGGGAGAACTGAGTTCTGATGATTCCAAGTAGCCTTGGTTTCTGTTGCTTATGTTTGTGCACTTGTCTCTTGCCATCTCGTTATCTCTATCTGCCCTTGCTGTCTCTGACTGGAGCCTGTCCCTCCTGTGATCCTGGTTGTGTCAGAACTCCTCAGAGTCCAGCTGTCTCTGTGATCCTGAGATCCTGGGTATGTCAGAGCACCAGGGAGTCAAGCTTCCTCTGGGTGTTGTAAAACTGGGTCAGAGCTAGCACCCAAGGTCTGCTCAGGGCACCAGCTCAGATCGGAAGTGGTCATAGTGTGTCTTGTTAGTGTCCTACTAGTGTGAAGAGACACCATGTTCAAGGCAACTCTTATAAACGAGAACATTTAATTGAGGCTGGCTTACACTTTCAGAGCATTATTCCATTATCATCATGACAGGGAGCATGGGGCAGGCAGGCAGGCAAGTATGAGTATGCTGGAGAAGGAACTGAGAGTTTTACATTCTGATCCACAGGCAGAGACAGAGAAAGGAGGGATCGGAGGAGGGTTGATGTGGGCTTTTGAAACCTCAAAGCCAACCCTCAGTTTTCCTAGTCAGTTTTGTGTCACTTTTACACAAGCTAGAGTCATCCGAAAGCTGTCAATTGAGGAAATTCCTCCACAAGATCCATCAGTAAGGAATTTTCTTAGTGATTCATGGGAGATGACCCAGCCTATTGTGGGTGGTGTTATCACTGGGCTGGTGGTCCTAGGTTCTAAAAGAAAGCAGGGTGAGCTTAACATAGATTCCTCATGAACAAGCCAGTGAGCCACACTCCTCCATGGCCTCTGCATCAGCTCTTGCCTCCAGGTTCATGCCCTGGCTTCCTTAAATTAAACGATAAACTTCCTTCAATGTGTAACTAGAAACCAAATAAACCTTTTCCTCTCCAACTTACTTTGTGGTCATGGTATTTCATCACAGCAGTAAAAACCCTAAGACATCAAATAACAGACTTCAACAAAGCCACACCCCCTAAGCATCCCCAAACATTTTATCAGCTGGTGACTATGGATGCAAATATATAAGCCTATGTGGGGCCATTTTCATTAAACCACCAGATGAGGTTTATCATGGCAACTAAAAATCAAACTAGAGTGAACAGTTTAGAGAGGATTCTGCTTAGGGTAAATGGGAACTGCCTATTAGGACAGAAATGCAGAGCTGTTCTAAGGACTTAGCAGAAAGGCTGAGTATAACCCAGACATATTCAATCCCCTCCCCAATCTCTGCCCATTTCCCACTGAAAGTCCCAGGGCATAGGAAGGTAGAGAGTTGTGATGGTCCAACTAGAAATCATGATGGGAGAAATGAGAAAGATGCATTCAGAAACAGAACAGCAGAGAGACTGAAGAGACAAACGGGGATTCTGAGTTAGATGCACTAACCAGAGGCTCTCCTACAAAACATGCAAGGATTGTGTGTGTGGCTTTGGAATGCCTGGCATAATATACGGGGAAGTACAGCAGCTTGAGGTTTTGTAGAAAGCCACTATGTCTCAGCCTCCTGGACACTGGAGCTAGGGAAAGGGCGGGGCTCAAGCTGAGAAAATAAAGAGAATTGTGATGGCAGCGAGGGTCAGGGCCTGAGGGACATGAGTGGCACTTTAGGCAGTAGGTGCCTTAGGGCACCTTAGAGCTTTGCAGCATGTGCCTTCGAGTTAAGGATGAGGAGCCTGCACAAGTCTACCCAGTGAGTTCTCTGAGGTCTTTGACTATATTCTGCCCTAGGATTGTAGCCCCATGCAGTCAGCTCTAGCCACACAAGGTTCCAACTTGGGGACTGGGATTTAGAAATCCTGAGTGAACAGACTAGATCCTAGGCTGGTAGGAAGGCCACTGAGGATGACAAAGGACACTGCTTGCTCCAGTTGGACCTCATCTATCATTTGTTGACTGATGTATTGGCCTACCCTAGAGGGCTGGGTAGGAACTACAGAAATGTGGAACATAGGCTCAGTCAAGCTCTAGATGTTGAGTCATGGAATGGAGATTTACTTTCAAGTTCAAAGTTATAGTTGGATTAAAGTTGGGTAGAGAAGTATTTAAGAGACTCTTTATGAGCAGGAGAGGTAAGATTCATAAAGGAATCGCCATGCTTGCTGTGCTCCATGACTTCAATTGCTCCAGTTTCCTGGATTTGGGAGCCACATTAAAAACTACGCCTGCTTCTTCATGGACACTGGTTAGCAGCTGGAAATTAATTTGTCAACTGAATTGTGAGACTTTTTCATTTTTTTTTTTACATCTTTCATTTCTGGGTGAACCCACCACTCCGCCTACTCCCTCTAATGTGGCTCAGAGCCTGCTGTCCACCCTCTTTCATCTATGTTCAATTGTGCTTTTGTCTTGCTTCTTGCCTGCAATTATAGCTGTAACAGATTTTAAAGAGATGAGCTTTTCTTTCTGCATTATCCTGACTTTGGGTGTGTTCTTATGTAGGAAGGACCACGAAAGTACCATCCTTCAGATGTTTCTACCAGGCAGGTAAACTTTATTTCAACTGTTTTTAACTTATGCCTGCATGTGTGCTGATCATTAATTAGACACCTTTTCAATGCATCTCTCAGACATCTGGGGTCCTGAAACTACTATAATAGGTTTTGATTATGTTAGATATATACACATATATGTATATATGGCAATACACACATACAAATACACACACATATATATACATATATATGTATATATATAACATGTGCAGCATATATAAATCATAAAAGTGTAATAAAACAGATTTTATACTTAAGACTTTGAAACACTTTCCAAATCCACCCAGATGCTACCTTCCCATTTTATATCCCCACATCTCTCAAAAACATAAACATTATTTCAAATACCATTTTTCTAGCCAGTTTTTTTTCAGTTCATGGCTGTGTGTGCCTCTTTAAGTGCGTTGCTGACATTTCCTTGAATTTGAATGTTATAAATCAGAACCACAAAGCATAAGGTTGGTTCCTTAGTCTTGAATGATATGTATAATTGTAGTTCCCTTATTTTCATTGCTGCTTAATATTTTATCATGGGACAAAACGTTATTCCTTTCCCTTGTTTGCTACACTGGGTTAGTTCAACACTGTTCTTTACTGAACAGTGGCACTGTGAGCATTTGAGTGCAGGTCTTCTCCCCATGCACAAAAGCTCTCCTGCTTACTTACCCAGGAGGAGGATGTTTGAATCATGGGGAAAACAAGCTCTTCCTTGATGTAAGGACTGCCCCATTATGTACGGAGCATCACACTCACTCCCCCATCAGCAGATGTCTGTACACTGTGTGGCATGTTTCTTCATGCAGCTTACATTCCTTGGGCCTCTGGTACTCATTTATGCCATACCATGGGGACATAAAAGGTTTTGTGTAAAATAAGACATGTAATAAGACAAAATAATGAACCCATTTTCTTATTTCTATACAGAAATATCCTGTGAACATTTTTAATGAAATTGTACTTAAAAATAAAATTGAAAATGCATGACCAAGAGTCACATTTTACAGAATACTTGCATGCTACTGATGTGGGTATCAAGAGTCAAGCTCCCCTGGCAGCACTCCTGATGCCATGGTGTGGTTCTTCTCCATCTATGAACAACAATTTGGAAAAAAAGTTTGGGGGGGGGGGAGTTTGCTTTGTGATTTTTTCCCCCTACCCCTATTCTACTAGCTAAGTAGACTATGCATTGCTCTTATCATTTTAATTGACACAAGCCCAAAATGAGTCACATGTTGGCTTTATATGTTCTGAGAGCTTCTATTTTTTTTTTCAATTTTCCTTAAGTCTTTGGAAAAACGTATCCATTACATGCAAAACCTACAGAAACAGAAGAGGAAACTGGGGAAAAGGTTCAAAAGGCCTACCCCAATTCCTGATCCAGGAATCCTGGTAAGTGTGTGGTTCCCACAGATATGAACAGTGTTTGCATGGTAGGACAACCTCCACTTTAATGCATCTGATTGCTCTTTAATTTTCTCTGGAAGAATTTGGAATGTCAATCTGGACAGACCCTTTAAAATTTCTCTCATCAAATTCCCGTTGTTTACACTTATTTAGAAACTGCCTCCTGATAATGGCACGGAGTTTGATCTTCGAAGCCATATTGTCTGTTGTTTTGTCCAGCTTATTCATTTAAATTTTTGATTCCATTATTTAAAAAAATGAGTTACAAAATCTTCTAAAAGTTAGCCTATAATTGGATACTTAAAATGTTAGAAAATTCTCTACACTGATTGTAATTTAGTGTATATATATATGTATATATACACACACACACATATTTACATATACACATATGTAAATACATAAGTATATACATATATATTTTATATATACATATACTTATATATGTATATAAACACATATTTACTTTTATATGTGTATGTCTTATGTGTGAGTATATGCCATGTGTGTTTAAATCCCCACAGAGGCCAGGAAAGGCTGTCACTTGCCTTGGGGATACAGGTGGTGGTGAGCCACTTGACAAGGATACTGGGAATCTAAGAGCTAGAACTGTCAACTCTGAGCCATCTCTGGCCCTTGATACATTTTTACTGGGATTTAAATGCTTTTACAATGCAGTCAATCATATAAGAGCCTCTTATAGCAGCTTTAAACTACACATTCTGTGGCTCATCTGACAGTCCTTTGGTTACCTGAAATAGCTGTCCCTCTCCTCCAATGTCAGAATTACTTTTCTTCTGGTTGAAAATTCATTTTTTTAATCTATATTGCTTTCTACTGACCAGTGAGCCCTGGCTGTTTTTAAGCAATGACTGTTTCATATATACATTTTTAGCTATTTCATCAGTTTCATGCATTTCACATCAATATAATGTTTTCTGTATTCCATCTAGCATGTCCTTTCTTTCCTCAAAACTGAGGAATATTCTGACCTCTCACCATTTCTGTCCATAGCAAGTTGTCACATAGTAGAAATCACCCAGCAAGGAACTCTTCCAAGTGCTGGTTCTTTTCACTTAGAAATGTGCAGTCAAGATTCCACCACATGTTTATTCCTTGATAATCCACCTTACAATTTAAAACTTACTTTGATTTGCTTATTGTGGAGCCTATGTCTTTGGATGAGCATAAATATGCCAAAGTATAAATGCATAACCTTGGAGAAGTTGATTCTCTCCTTCCATCATGTGTGTTACAAGGAATCAAACTCAAAACGTTAGGCTTGTCAGCAAGTGCCTTTATGGGCTGAGTCATCTCACTGGTCTAGCTCACTTTTTATCAGTGGAAACTATATACTGTAGGATGTCTTTATTGCTACTAATAACTGGTATATGCAATACTTTTTGTGTAGGAAGGTCTCAATCATGAGAGGGAGATAATTAATAGTTCACATGAATTTTTCTTCCATGAACTTCAATTGTATTTTCTTTTTAATTCTGTGTTCTACTTCTTCACAGTGGACATAAGCCTGAAGTCTTCTAGAAGAAACCACATTCCAGACCAAAATATGTGGACTTCTGACACTAACCAATAGGTCATGGCTTGACTTCACCTGAAAAATAAAGGAATGTGTGGCCATTCTGTAAAATAAACACTGAGCTTGCAGTAAAATTTAGGCTGTGGGCTTCTGAATTTTACTAGGTACCATGGCTCATAACTCCTTTTCTTTTTCCCCCTATGGTAAACTGGTATCTTAAATAATATGCAAACATTTTGAAAATATATTTGCGCTTAAATTTTACAATTGAATATGGTTTATTTAGATATTGGGAGCTACACTTTGATAATAGGAGAATAAAAGGATTACATCCCAATCTAGAGTTAGATTTAGATTGATAGTGAAAATAAAGGGTAATATAAGCAAAATTGCCACTTAAAGTCTAGTACTGAAATGCAGTTCTATGTTCACATGTAAAATAAATAGTAACTGGTCTGGTGCAGTGAAATGATGCTTTGTTATATAAGTAATTTCCAACTTGAAAAATGAAATAATAGTTGTTTTCTAAAATAGTTTGCAACTGTTCAGTAAGTGTGAGAATGCAACTGGTCATTTATTTGCAGTCTGAAAAGTGATATGCAAGGTGAGATACTAAGAATTCAGCTTTTAAAACTATATGGAACTATGAGAAACGATGGTTAACAGAACCTGGAATAAACAGCCAAAAGACAGGACAAAATATGTAAAAGTTACTTTCTATACATTGAACAATATTCAAAGCATGACCTGTGTTTTCGAGGCATGAGAAGTAAACTTGATCAGTCAGACTGCAGAGAAGAAGGTTCCAGCCTATGCTGAAAGGCAGGGCAGGGAGCCTAAGTAGAGTTCAGAAACTTCCTGAGTTGAGGGTACATTGAGGGAAAGATTAAGAATCCAGGAAGTCTGACTTAGCTGGTGTTGTAGGGAAGAACTCCAAAGAGTGACAAATAGGCAGGTAACTATAATCGTCTACTGCTTGCACTGAGTGCTTTGTACCCACAGAACTGCATATGTGCAGGGTGCAGCTCAACAGCTTCCTCCTTTACCCTGTCTTCTTGATGAAGGTCAGCCTACATAGGTCAGACTCATTGTAAGGTTCAACAATCCTAACAGTAACCTATCAGCCAGCACACACAGTCCTTGTTGATCATATGGGGCATTTAGCGAGCAATAGAGGAGTCAAATGATAGCAGTAAGTTACTCGCAAATAAGCAGCTCTTCAAGACCTGGTCTTGGAAACTTAACATGAAGTTTGGAACTCACCAGCACCACTTACCACTTCAGAGGCACTGCAAGATCTTAGCAGATATCTGGAAGGGCACTTGGTACAGAGACTACAAAGTCTATGCTTTGTACACACACATATATGATAAGCTGAACTTATAAATTAGATAAAGATTAACCACCACAACTAATAATATTTTATTACAACATGATAAAACAATATAATGTTTTATTACAACAATGCTTGTGATAATGTTATGGTTATAATCATAATATTAAGACAGTTAAGGCAAAAACAAGGATTTTGCAGATCATGGTTGGCTGTTAATAACACATGCTTTTAGGTGAAATCATGAGCGAGATGGGGCCCTATACCCAGACTTACTCACATACCCAGCAGAGCAAAAAGGTAACAATCAAAAGGAAGACTTGAAATTCCAGAGATGCAGCACTCACTACATTCAATAGCTGGTGAGGAAATACTATCGGGGTCATGGTGCAGCACAGGGTTGTGCAGAACATGGGGAAATGGGAGTCTCACAGATACAAATATGAAAAGAAATAGATTAGATGTAATGTAAACATTTTCTCAATGTATTATCTATGTATGCTTAAAAATTCAGTGAGAAGAATGGAACATGGACACAAGCGAAATAAAAGGTACCTAAAAGAAATAATCAGAACTGTTAGAATAAAAAAAATTGAAATTTAAAATTTTACTAAAAGAAATTAGCATAAAAACAAATCCATGAGCTGGCAAAATCAAAGATACAACAAATTTTCAGAAATTATCCGAAGTAAAGCAAAGATAAAGAGTGAGAAAATGGCTACTGTCTTGAGACCAGATCAGGAGGACTGAGATGCGCTATTGTGGGCCCATTTACAAACTTTTTTTAGGTGAAAAGTTATATGCCTAAGGATCTTAAATACAAACATACTCAGATGATTTCAAAATCAAATGTCTAAAAACACTGAATGGAAGAAAGAAAACAGGAGGAGAAGGACGAACAAGAGGAAGAGGTGGAGGAGGAGGGGCCTCACAAAATGCTGAAACATGAAGATAGGAATAAACAGAACCATAAAGCCAGTCAGTCTTGCCAAAAAGGTGGTCACTAGGTTTAATGTTGAGGCTGTATCTCAAAAATCAATCATTTAATCAGTTAATCAATATATAAATAAATATAGTGAAGAAACAATTTAGAAAGATGCCCTAGCCTTGACATACGTCCTTATAGGTGGACACACACACACCACAGCTAACGGTGAAGGCAAAATGCAATACTAGAATTCCCAATGAATAGAGAAGGGCAACATTGATTTTAAAATAGAGCATGTGACAAGACAATGCTTCCTTTCAAATTAACTATTGCAACCATTTACACAACCTAACCAAAAGATCCTACCACAGACACTGAAGAACCGGAGATTTTCTCAACTTGTGAAACATACAATTGTTATAGTTTTATAAATGCTGGCAGAGGACAGATTTATCAAGTAGAGATGAATCTTTGAATGAAATTTTATGGAGAACATAGTCCTGGGTGCATCTGCAAGCTATATGTCACCACTGTGGTAGTTTAAATGAAAATGGTCCCCATAGACTTGTAGGGAGTGGATTATTGGAGGTGTGGCCATGTTGGAATAGGTGTGGCCTTGTTGGAGGAAGTATGACACTGGTGGGTGGGCTCTGAAGTTTCAGAAGCTCAAACTGGGTGGGCCAAATAGCTCACTATCTCTTCCTACTGCCTGTGGATTCAGATTGTAGAACTCTCAGATATGTTTCCAGTATCATGCCTGACTGCATGCTATCATGCTTAAATGATAATGGAATAAACTTCTGAAATGTAAGCCTGCCCCAATGAAATACTTTCTTTTATAACAGTTGCTGTGGTCATGGTGTCTTTTCATATCAATAGAAACCCTAAGACCGCCACTCTTCCTGACAACACCAATTGAAGAGACAAATACAGTAAAAAGCAAAAGAAGGATAGTTAGACAAATGGCTAAGTCAGGAAGGGAAACAAATAAATGATCCAATGTCCTTATAGCTGTCTTGGGAATACTAACATGAGACCTGGATTTAAAAAGAAGGCAAGAGGTAAACATTATTAAGCCATCTTGGTCAAGGTCCATCACTGACCCACTAACTCAATTCTGATCCTACAAAATGAATCAATATATTTTTAAGTCATTAATCTCTCAGTCATGGATTATTGGCTATTCTGGCTTTGGGATGCTTTGAATTTCACAGTAGTTCAAGGAGAAAGATGAAAGAGTTTTCTCTGTGTCTACAGCTAAAGCATAGACAAAATGAAGTAGAGACATTTTACTCTTAGTTACCTTGTGGACATAAGGAGTCAACTATAATCAAGATAATTACCAGATACTCTCAATAATGTAGAGCTCATAGGGGCAGAGGAAAGCAACAGGATACAACTGACAAAGGAAGGCATCCAATCAGAGATGGGGGGAAGGGGAAGGGTAGTGGTGTGCAAGGATAGATGAGACCAAAGTATATGACATGTATATATAGAACAATCAAAATGAAATGCTCAGTATGCTAATATTTTAGTTCATAAAAATGATTTGCATAACTAAAAAGTGCCATTGCAGTCATTTCTGGGACATCCATCAACAGACAAAGGAGTCCATAAAGGTTTTGGAGAGGAACTACTTCAAAGACAAGAGAACAGCATCTGCTTTAACACATGTGAACAACTACATACAGTGGAAGCCACATATGTAACTGTGACTGCTTAGCACATTACCTCAGAGCAGACAGTGAGTGCTAATACTTCTCTGTAGAGAAGCACACATAAAGGAGCCAGGAAGAGTGCAGACTGGTCAAGAGGCCAGTTACCTGCTACTTAATGCTACTCCAGAATTCAGTGTTCTGACTTTTGGGAATATTTGTCAGGAGCCATAATGGGACAAACTAATAGCTAGCAAGTGATCATCCTGAAATGGCCTGCTTAGGATTATTATATAATCTGTGACAGGTGCATCCTTATTAAGCGAGGTCGTAAGGGATTCATATTAGCAAAGACTTGCTATTAATATGCTTTTCCTGTTATTATTAGCATATATAACAATCACTAAGTAATAGCACATCCCCTTGGAGTATATCTCTGCAGATCCATGAAGATGTACTGTCTTGTATGATGCTATATAGACAAATAGATGGCTTAAATCTTAATGCTGATCCTATAAGAATTCCTAAAATTTTATCTGTGATTATTAAGCTCTTTTATAACACGACTGCTATCAGGTCCTTTACTAATAGTCAAAACTGCAATGAGAACTCTGCCAGTCTCCCAAGTGTCACCAGTTAATTGATTTTAGATAGAAACCAGACTTTCTCCTACTCAGAGCACATTCCAAGAGGTTGTAAAACAATTAACCAAAGGTCATAAAAAGGAGACTAACGATTTTTTATGGGACAGAAGAGAAAGTATTGACTGGGTTAATTATACAAAACTTCACTAATAACTTTGTTATGGTTTTAAACCTTCAGTGAACCTGTGGAGCTAAGACAGGTGTTGGAAGTTTAGCCAGATAATAACTCCTAATGGATATGCATATAAACATTCTCTGTTGCAAACTTCTATTTCGATTTATGATTTCTTTTTTTGTGTGAACTTGTGATGGACTTTGTAACATGTGATCAAGTATCCTGAAAGATGTATAAGTACTGAGGACAAAGAGATGAGGAGGCTCTATAGAGTAGACTTTTTTTGCCTTTCCCCATTTAGAAAATATTTTCCCTTTCCCCACTTAGGATCTTTTAGCTTTTCCTCTTAGATAGCTTTCATAGAAAATATTTTGCCACTTAGTATAAATGCTATAATAACTTTTCTAAGTGTCCCTCTTCTTCCTGCTACTTCCGAGTAGAGTAAGTTCCTGCTGAGATAGAACAAAGGCTGCATTGCTTAATTCCCCTCCCCACTCACACACCCTGCCCCGTGTTAATCACCTAAGCCAGCAGTCTTTTAACCTCAGAAGAACATTTTTTTAGGACTTTTTTGAAGTTATCATCAGTATTTCAGTACAGTTAGAGAGCTAGAAAGCCCCAAGACTCTCAGACTTTAAAGCCATCACCTGAGTCCTACTCTGTGACCTTGCCACTACCTTACCCCAGGCCGCGAGGCTCCCAGCAAATATTCAAGAGCATAGTGTGCCATGCTTCTTATTTAAAAGCTCAGTGTGCCAGGGAGGTTGACTGCCAGGTGATGCGTGCATTTGCTCCTACAGAAAAGATTAATACTACATTTCTAAAGCCGACTTTCTCAAGCCTAGAACAGCAATGTCAAATGTAAGTTTTATCTATCCTCTAAGTAGGGAAATGTCTTACCCTGTTTTCTATTGCTGTGATACACACATGACCCAAAGCAACTTGGGGAGGGAGGGTTTAATTCAGCTTACAGCTTTCAGGTTACACTCTAGGACAGAGGAAGTCAGAACAGGAACAAAGCAAGAATCTGGGGATCTGAACTGAAACAGAGGCCATGGAGGAGCGCTGCTTACTGACTTGCTCCTCTTGGCTTGCTCAGTCTGCTTTTGTAAACACCCAGGACCATGTGTCTAGGGGTAGCACCACACACAGTGGGCTAGGCTCTCTCATATCAATCATCAGTCAAAAGAATACCCTTACAGACTTGCCTAAGGGCAATCTGATGTAAGCATTTTCTCAATTGCAGTTACTTCTTCTGGGATGTCTCTAGTTCATGTGAAGTTTACAAAACTAAGACAGAGAATGAAGCAGTTGTGCCAAAGAGGATACTAGGCACACAATGGGCTTGTATCACGAAAGCCCTGTGTTACCTAACGGTCTGCTAGAAGACCTAAACAGCTTGTACCCTGGAATATCAGTATTTTCCTAGATAATAAGCATATCTGATTGACAGAAAGCTTCTCCAAGTTTTCTACTACAAAGCTATCATGGAATACTCCTTTGAACAGCTTTCATCTCAAGGGAATGAAAAGGTTGAGAATAGAAATACTTTGCATTGCAAATAGTTTTTTTTTTCAATTTTATGTAATACAGTTTTAAAAATGATTTTATTTATTTACATTCCAGCCATTGCCCCCCCCACAGTGTCTCAAGAAGTTAACCATCAAAAAAACAAATAACCCAATTTTAAAATGGGGTACAGAGCTAAACACAGAAATCACAATAAAAGAATCTCAAACGTCCAAGAAGCACTTAAAGAAATGTTCAAAAGTCCTTGGTCATCAGGGAATTGCAAATTGAAATGGCCCTGAGATTTCACCTTATACCAAAAAGAATGGCTAAGATCAAAAACTCAACAGTACATGCAGGAGAGAATGTGGAGAAAGACGAACACTCCTCCACTGCTGGTATAATTGCAAACTGACACAACCACTCTGGAAATCCATCTGGTGGTTCCTCAGAAAACTGAAAATATGTAATGCATTTCTAATTAAAATAAATCAATTGACAACCTAATGTAGAAGTAATATAACAGAATTAAACAAACAAGGGATTATTTCCATTAAGATGGAAACAGAACTCAAGTGCATTGCACTAAAGGGAGGAGCAATTATACATCGTGACGTTACTGTGCGTTTGCTCTCTACAGCTATAAAACTGACTAAAGCCAGCAGTGAAAGGGTTTGTGTCATGTTATAGCTTCTGGTTCATCATCCAGGGAAACCCAGGCTTGAAACAGAAGCCAAGGAGGAACACTGTTTACTAGCTTGCACCCTGGCTGAAATTCAGCTATTTTCTTGCACAACCCAGGCTCTCCTGCCCAGAGATGGTACTACCATCCACAGCAGGCTGCAGACTTTCTATATTGTCAGTCAAGAAAATGTCTCCCAACCAAGATTAGCCTTCTCTAATGATATGGCCTATTGAAAAAGAGCTAGAAGATCTTACTAAAGCTGCACCTGATGACAGGCACTTAAGAGAATTTAAACACCCAGACTTCTACAGAAATCGGGAACCAGAGTGCTATTTCTGAGTGTTGTATTTCAAAGATATGATACACTGGGCCTTGATAAGGTTCTGGGTTGTAAAGTGCTAAGAGGCCAGGAGAAGAACATCTTAAAAAGCAGAGTAATATTTAAAATTGAAAGATTTCTACTGTAAATTCTTTAAGACAATCAGAAAGAAATTGGAGTTTGGTCAAGCCGAAGAAAAAAGCTATCAGTAATCTTACACCTAAAATGAATTTCTGTTAATTGTGCTTTGTAATTATCAAAACGTGAAACTAAACAAAATGTGAAATTTCTTGAAAAAAAATTCAAAATTCCGAGTGGATAATGTTGGGGTAAATTTTCATACGTTTATAAGAAATAGAAATATAGAAATATGAAATACATTTGTACTATTTTGAAGCGCAGCAACTTCAAGTAATAGTTTGTGTGATTATCAAAAGGAAATGGAAGCATTTGTCCACTTGAACATAGTATGTGTGAGTGGCCATCCATGAAGAAACAAGAGAAATAGAGAGAAAGAAGGAGGAGGAAAGAAAGAAAAAAAATAAGTCTTAAAATCTGAGCCGCACTTAAGTTTTTCTGGGTGCACTTTTTCGTTGTCCCTGCGTGGGAAACGTGGATGGCAAGAGGCTACCTCTGAGACGGGATTATGTGGTGGTTTTTCTCGTCCTGCCACCTCAGCGATACAGTACTGACATCACTAAGATGCCAACAAGGTAGCAGACAGCACCCTTGAAAAGTGGGTTTCAGAGTCTCAGAGGCCAGGATTCCTTCTTTGCCTTACGCGGCCTCAGCAGGTGCCTACTGAGTACCCAGTACGCTTGCGCAAAGCCCCTGGTCTGGACAGGGCTCCGCACAGCCGCAGAAGGTGCTTAATCGGTGAGGCAGTGAAGGGTGGAATTTTGAGTCTTGATGGGAGTGGGAGGGTGGGGTTGTGTGTGAAAAGGGGATGAGAGTGGGGCGTTTCATTTGGAGGGACTGCCTGACAGCTAAATCGGTTGATCAGGTGGAGCACTACTGAAGGGGCGGGGCTTGCCGCAGATGGGTGTGGCGTTGCCATAGGAAAGCCTCAAGGTTCTAGAGAGAAACCCCTTGGTTGGGTTGCTGTTAGGCTCTATTAGGCGGGATTGGTGGAGGAGGCGGGACTTGATGTTGGACCGGATGAAAGAGGATTGCCGCCGGGTCGGGCGAGGCTGGATAGCACTGGGGGCGGGGCTTGCCGTTGGCCTGGAGGGGCGGGGCTTGTTGCTAGGTCGGGTAGGGCGGGGTCTGCCTGGGCAGGACATGGGTGGGGCTTGAAGTTGGGCGGAGCTTGTGGTGGTGCTCGCGGCGGGGCGGGGCTTGCTCCTCAGGTGGGGCGGGTCTTAAAGCGGGGCAGGTCCTGGCGCCGGGCGGAGCTTTGCAGCAGGTCAGGTGGGGGCGGGGCTCGCTCCTGGGCGGGGCTTGCTGCAGCCCCCAGCAAGGATACGGGTTCCCGGCCCAGGGTTCCTGCGTCCCCATGGGGCTGTGCTTCCCTTGTCCCGCGGAGTCCGCACCTCCATCCCCGAGCCCGGTGAGTAGCCGGCCTCCCCGTGCAAGTCTAGCTCGCGGCGGCCGTTGCAGTGCAGTCCGAGGGAAGGTGCACCTGCCGGGCCTCCTGACTGACCCTCCTGGCAGTTCTGCGGACCCTCCTTGGATGGGATAGTTGGGGCTGCTCTGTTTTCAGTGGCTCCTCCGGACATGTGTCTCTTCTCCTGTCTGTACCAGTTGTACCTAGAAGGTCTCGGACGCGCAGCTCCCTTGCCATTTAGTGGCTATTTAATTAACTCGCGCCTTCCCTTTACTCAGTTTTTAACAGCTGGTTTGAATCCCACATAAACAAGCAATACGTTTAGGTATAGATTCCCAGTAGTTCTGTATTTGGGATAATTTTATGTGAAGACAGTCATTTATTTATTTTTTGATATTCTAATCTAAGCAGGCCTTATGCTGTAACAGTATACTTGTTTCAATATCCTTTACCTCTACTTGATAATATAACAACCTAATTGTCACCATCGGTTCTCGGGGTAGCTAAAGATTAGTTGAAGAAACGAAGGATTTAGGGAAGTATATTAATCCCTTAGCCACTAGGTTATAGATACTAAAGTGAATGTTTAGTAGATGTGGGGAAGTTCAACTTGCCTTTATGGCTGCAGTTATTTTAAAATGCTGTTAATTTTGTTTAGCTCATGAGAAAAAATATCATTCTGCCAACATTCGTTAAGGCATCTCTCCTCCCGCTCTCTGCCCTTAGCCATAGGGCCCACCTGTGTATTTCATTTAGCACCTACGATTTCCCTGACCACCTAAATAAACATGCCCTAGAAACCTCCCTCCTAGTCCTTATCTGCCATGATTATTATCTCTCTTCCTGAGTAAATACTCCCATCAGATGCATGTTTGTGTATTTGCTTACATCTGTTTCCATGCACTAATCAGAACTCAAGCTCTACGAATGGGTGTCTGCATTTCGGTGTTGGGTTCTTAGTACCTTGAAAAGTTGGCAGCAATCATTGTGATGGATGAATGTGTGTACTTGGTGTAGAAGGAATACTGTTCATTATCTCTTGTATTTAAAGACTTTAAACATGAGAAGTAAAGGACATAGAAAAATTACCTATGCCCCAGAGGTGGGACAAGTGCCTCTGAGTTTCTCTTCTTTCTCTTCCCCATCGTACACAGGGAGATGGGCCCATTGGTTCTAAATATCTCCTCCAAAGTTCAGCCTTCCTCATCCTACTTTTTAACTAACTTTCAAATTATGTTTCCATCCTTACAGTTTAAATACTATTAAAAAAAAAAAAGAGCCCCCACTGTAAGTCCATTTTATAAGAAGTAAGTATTCTGTGGGCCAACTTACATTTGTTGTCCCTTATGCTAATTTGGCTTGCTGGCCTAGAGAATGACATTCAGAAAGTCAGATATTTAATAGATACCACACTATTGCTAGAATTCAGGGTTAGTTTGTTGGATCTTTTGTTTGGGTGAAGGTATACCCTTACCACATTGTTCAGGCTAGCCCTGTGGACTCCGGCAATCCTACTTTCTGTCCCTCACTGAACTAGCATCTAGGACCACAGTTCCAGCCCATCTGAGTGGGCTCCTAGAGTAACTTTCACTGTGAGGTCTTTTGCACCCATACTGAATTTTTACAAACGGTTTCAACTTGTGAATTATTTATTTTTGTTTCCCTCTAAAGGAAAGGTGTGGAAGGGGTCTATGCTGTTTGGCTTTCCCCTTGAGATGTGTGTTATTTCTTTTCTTAGGAAGAGAAAAGAGAAAAGCTGGCAGAGGCAGCAGAAAGAAGGCAGAAGGAGGTGAGAGCACAGTAGTTGGCCTGCTGGGAGATGGTTTCAGTTCACTTTCTGCAGGTGTCTCTCCTGTCCCCACGCTCTGAATACAGAATGCCTGATGACAAACACAGTTTTGTACTCAAAGATAACCACTGCAGGAATGATGTCCCAGTACTCCTGAACTGCATGCGCTTACATGGTTTTTCTGTGAAACCAGCCCCAGATGAATTTACACTTGGGCCTGTCCTGTCCTGCAAGGACACACTTCCTGGAGATATTCCCGCCATGTTGAGGAGAATGGGTGAATGAGGTTTCAGGAAGAATTCCCTGATGAAATGGCTGTGTTTTCTTCCAAGTTGTCTTAGCAAAAACTGCTCTGTTACCCAAACCAGACCAACTCCCCCACCCAAAGCAAAATGGCAAAACAAGCGCTTCTGGATAGCAGATACTTTTTGTTTGTTTGTTTTCCTGTAATCTCCCCTTGTTGAACTTCTTAAAGGCGGCGTCTCGGGGGATTTTGGACATCCAGTCAGTGGAGGCAAAGAAGAAGAAGAAAGAACAGTTAGAAAAGCAGATGGAGACATCGGGGCCACCAACGGCAGGGGGACTTAGAGTGAGTACCCAAGGCAGTCCATCCAGGCACTCCCCTGGGGATGCCCTGAGACTGACTGACTGCATGTGGCTTGAAAACAGAGAGCAGAGGCTTGAGGAAGTATCTACTTATTTTAATATGATGGGAATAGATTTGCTTTCTTTCTTTTAAAAAAATATATATTTTCTTAGCACAGGATCTTAATAGTTTTATATGTAATTCTAATCATCAATGTGTCAAAAAAAAATGCGATATAGGACACTCCGGAGAATGTAAAATTCTACCAAACTGTCATTTTGACACATGTCAAATGTCTGCTTGCACATAAATCATGAAGTTGGGTTCTTCTAAAACTTGTGATTTGTAGCTTTAAAGTTCTCACTAGAGTTTGTGACCTTTGGGTTTGTGCATATTTGTTTTTGTTTTTGTTTTGTTTTTGAGACATGGTCTTCTGTAGCCCATGCTGGCTTCAAACTCACTCTGTAGCTGAGGGTGGCCTTGAACCTCTGATCACCCTCCTATGCCCCTTCCATCCAGTCCATCCAGGTTCTAGGGACTTGTGATCCTTCTGTTGTCACTCATTATCTAACTCATGCAAATGTGAATTTAGATTATGGTTTTGTGCAAGTGAGTGGTGCGTGTTCCTCCCACTGTCTGTCTGTTTGAATAGACCTTGTGTGCGTTTGGTGGACAGGCTAACCCTGGGAGGTCTTTGAACTGGAGGCTGCAGTGTAGCAGGGGTGGAAAGGTTTTATTGTACATGCTGCTGATCAGGAAAATGACAGTTCAGGTATTGAGATTTTACAGATCAGTTCACAGGAACCCCACTTTTAGCATCAGGATAACTGTGAAAAGCATAGTGCCCTTAATTGCTCTTGGCTTTTCACTTAATTGCTCTGAAATTTCATTTGCTTTTGTCTCAGAACCACACACATACTCTCAGGCATATATGTCTACATGGCTCATATATGTGAGCCAGAATGGTGGTGCAAAGCTTAGGACTGCCTGAAGAAGGTTGATTCAAGCCAGTGATGGTTCCTAGTGATGGCCATTATCTATGCAGTTTACCACTCTTCTTTACTTTACCCAGTTTCAGTTCCTGAATTAAATGTAAGCTGCTTTTCTTTACATTGGAGTTTTAATAACTCATAAAATAATTGGGTTCAGTATTCAGCTATGTCATTTGGCTATTTTTGTGGATGTCCTTTCCAAGACTCAAAAAAGAAGACAGTAGTAGATCTAGTGTAATTTTGATAGAAAATAAGATCAAGTTGTTATGTCTTTTGCCTACTAAGATAAAAAGTTGCCACTAGGTTTAATTCAAATAATGTTCTTAGAAAATAAGAAAGAAAATCAAGTAAACCATAGCGCTAGAAGCAACATTGAGCTCCACTGTTTCCTGGTAGGAGCAGAGGTGCTGAGTTAAGTTCACCGGGAGTGCTAGGTGCTAAGTTTAGGTGCCACAGCTGTCATGGATGAATCGGGATTAAGAAAACATTTATGTCCCTTGTGATAGCCTAGCAAGCCTACTGTTTGCTCTTCAAGGCTTCCTTCCTTAAATCTGAAGCTGCTTGGTTCTGAAGCTTGTAGATTGCAAAGATACCAGGCCTCGTGTTACTTCTAGGTCTCATGTTTAGGCTTCTTGAAGGAGCTCAGAACCACAGCCCCATTTCCGCGTCTATGCTTTCTCTTTTCCCACTGTTTCTCTTACAAAATCTGTCTGATCTCCTCAGTAAACTGTCATGGGCATCAAGCTGCAAAGGAGCTGTAGGGTTTGCTCGAAAGGAGTGAGCCGTCTCCCAGTGATGTCACCCACTGTGGTAGTCATGGCCACCTCTAATCAGCCGCTTCAGGAAGTGTGTCCCTGTCCCCTGTAGCCACCTGACCAGTGCTTAAATGGAGAAGTTCAAAAGGAATGTGTGGCTTGGGAGTAACATAAAAACACAGCATAGACAGTGGCTTGGTCCTCCTTGTTCTGTGCGCAGCAAGGAGGATCTAATAGGTCAGGGAGCATCTTATAATGTTTACTTCCCATTGTCATACATCCAACCAACATCTACCTGTCCCCGGATGGTGCTCTGAGTCTTACAGAAAGGGTCAGTGCTCACACCAGGGTTCACAGCCCCACAGAAGATATCCTAATGTAGGAGCCAGAGGGCAGTGTTGAGGACTCAGCCAGGGCTGCACCTCCGACTATGAAGTGTCCCTGAGGTTGGAGTAGAACATGGAGATGTTTATCTTCCCAGCGAAGTTTCATGTAAAGCCAGATTGAGAATTTCCAATGTTTTATTAGCACTAGCCTTAAAAGAAACTTTTAAATAGAGAACTGTTTAAAAATCCTAAATAATACAGAATATACCCCACATGTGTTGTAGACTATGCCACATCATTAAATGTTCATTTCTACTATTTTGAATTATATGTGTGCATGCAGGGTAGGGTATGTCAGGTGAATGCAGATACCCTCAGAGGCCAGAGAGCCTCCAGCTCTCCCGGAGCTGGAGTTGCAGGAGGTGGTGAAGCACTCAGTGTGGGTGCTGAGGACTGAACTGAGGTCCTCGAGGAGGGCAGTCTATCTCTGTACCACAGAGCTCCCTCTCCATGCCTGTGCTGCTTTTTTTGCAGATGAAAAGGCACAATATTTAGCCTTCAAATAAATCCTGTAATACAGAACAGCAAGTCAACTCCTATTCTTAATTTTGGAAAGATATAGAGATTAAAAGTATTTATCACTAAATATTTCTTAGGTACAGTTTAAAAGTAGTACTTAGCAACTGAGTACTTACTGTCCTTACTTGGCGGATTTTCTAAAACTTATTATCACAGATTTCATAAAGTTTGGTAAAAACAACAAAAAGAGTGCTTTCTCACTCAAGAAAGGGGAAGATCTTAACACAAATTATTTAATTACTACTCCTTATTGGGTCCAGTTCAAGAAGAAAGGTTTCCCGTATTGCTTTTTGTTTTCGTTCTTTTGGCTTTATTGATGCTGTTTTTCCCTTCACTGGGTTGAGTGTTTGGGATGTAGCTAGTGAAGCTGGCTTGGTGTTTGCCAGCTTGTGAGTCTGATGAACAGCCACTCACATATGCAGGTAGGTATATGGCATGGGTTTATTACTTATGGGCAAGCTTTATGGGACAACAGAAACTTGGGAAGGGCTTCTGGGTCAGGACCACTTTTCAGGTTGGATGGAATGTACCGAGGAGGGTCACTGGAAAGTAATGCACTCTGGGACCCATTTCTTGAGGAAAACATGACTAATGTAGTTCCAGAATTGAAAGAAATTAGGTAACAAGATACTGGTTCTTCTGGCCAGTCCCCTTCCCCATTCCAGTATGCAACATCCCCAGCACATTGAGGAAGGCTCGGCAGAAAACAGAGACGTCCAACCAAGAGAACGCAGTCTGTCCAGGGCAACAACCCTTTTATCATACACTCCAAAACATGTCTTGTCTGTATTTTTTT
>NW_022196904.1:42837149-42867365 GCF_008632895.1 Mastomys coucha | reverse complement strand
GCCTCCCAAGTGCTGGGATTAAAGGCATGCGCCACCACCGCCCGGCCTTGTCTGTATTTTTAAGCTCCTGTCTTACTTCAGCTTCTTGTTTGTAATATAAAATTGTATTATTCATGGCTATTTGCAAAAAAACTCTTTTTGCATTCTTTATCCCATAATTTTTTTGTTTGCTCACTAGACTATCATTACATAATTTAAATACAAATGTACTGATGCCTGTATATTTTCACTTTTCTAGTGGACCGTGTCATGAAGTGTATCATACCTGGAGGAAAATCCTGCCATCAACTCCAGCAACTGCAGTCAATGGATTCCGCTGATGTCTCCTCTTTACAGATACAGAGAGTCAGACTGTATCATTAGTGCCCTTTAGTACAATCCTAAAACTAAATATACTAAATACAAAAATATTGGTAATATATTTATTTTCAAACTTACTAAATAACCTAGCTTTTCATTCTATTCCACTTTCCCTACATCTATTTTCTCTTTGCAGTTTTTGTAGTTAAAATATGAATCCAAAATGTATACATGCATGGCGTGCCTGGGTCTTACATATATCTCCAGTGCTGAGTTTGCTGCTGTACCTCTGCATTTAAGTAACCTTGCTCCCTAGAGTCATGTGGCCCAGCCTGTGGTCTGCCTCTGTCTCACTCAATAGGAAGACTTCAGCTTCCAGACTTAGTGCCTTTAAGCTGATCATCAGGGAAAATCCTGAAGATGCATTTGAAGGACTTCAGGTGAAGGAAGTCTTTATTTTTGTAACCCACTAGGAAGTGAATATTTGTAGGCAAATGTTGACTCTCTGCTAATTTCTTTTTTGCACCTGAGGCATATCATATTAACTTGAAGTTACATGTCAGTAGGACGTCAGCTCAGTGACTTGCTGGTGAGACCTAGAAGCATGAAGGTCTGTGTAGTGCAGGGATGAGGCCAACTGAGAACCAAGTTGGAGATAATAAGTGATACTGGCTCAAATTTCACAAGCATTTTTTATTCTTCTGTACTTATCAAAGATTAATTGTAAGATCTATACAGACATAGAAAGTATGAAAGAGAAATATGTGAGTTCTGTACTTGGAAAGTACACGCATGTCAAAGCTTGCTTGTGATTTATGACATTGTGGCTTGTTTTCTTCTTACTATGTAATAAACAAAGATGCAAGTGTGCAAGGCTGCTGCTGCTATGGATGCCAAGACATTCAGTGCCAACATCCAGTCCTTACCTTAGAATTTATAGATTCTAGCCAGTCAAGAGTCTCAGTGAATTTGGCCAAGTCACAGCCATAAAAAGAAACGGAGCCCCTGGCTCATCTGTCCCTCCCACAGGTATCTGACAGTGTGTCACACATGTTCTTTTTTAAAGAATTGGAGCTATAATATAGGTCTCATAATGACTAAAGTATTACTTTTCTATCACTCAAAATGTTTCATGAAGCCCAGCAGTGGTAGTGCATGCCTTTAATTCCAGCACTTGGGAGGCAGAGGCAGGTAGATTTCTGAGTTGAGGCCAGCCTGATCTACAGAGTGAGTTCCAGGACAGCCAGGGCAACACAGAAAAACCCTGTCTCAAAAAAACCAAACAAACAAAAAATTGTTTCATGAATAGCTAGGCAAGACAGAATTGTATCAGCTTAGTTTTTTTTTTTATTTAGAGATTGTGATATTTTTCTTCATAAATGATAGTGATATCAATAAGTTGACTTTTAGATAATAATAAGTTTAGCTCATTTTGGTAAGTAATATTTCTGACATAGGAAGGCTGTCTCAGCTGAATGGGGAGAGAGGCAGCACACACCAGCCTTCACCATAGGAAGCCTTCCTCCTGTTAGCACAGACATCACATTCTCTTCCCTTCATCTTAGACCGTTGCTTGTGCAATGAGAAGGCTTGGTTCAGTGGGCAGTGCTGCATTTATTACCTAATGGCATGCTTCCCTACTCTAGAGGCACAAGTGCCATACAGGTTTATTCCTTGCTTGGGATAGTTAAGATCCACTGCTTTTGGCAGCTGTGGGCTACCTCTGTTGTTCCAAGGCCATGTGCATGGCTATGGGCTGACCCACAGATATAAACCTTCCCCCAAGGCCACACATGTCATAGGCACTAAATGGTAACTTGAATCTCATGCATGTGATTGAAAAGAGGAAGCAGGATGCTTGGTAAGAAATGGGAAAATGGCTATTAGAAATCATATATATATATATATATATATATATATATATATATATATATATGAACATTCTGCTTAGGTTATGGATAGAGTTTTCTCCAACTTTGACTTAAATAACAAAACATAACATTGAATATATCTTCCAAATTTTATGGCCAAGTTCCTAAAATATAAGAAAACCATCAAATGAAAAAAGGTAACCAATGTATGCAAGCTGCAGTCTTAATTGTAATTCTTAAACTGATATAGCTGATGACAAAAGAGTTACATGTATCATTACAGAAGGTCTCTGTGACTGGTTGCATGTTTTGGAAACATCTGTAAATGACTCTTTTATCTAGTTTGTGTTATGATTATTTATGGAATGTGATTTATTAGTTTTCTAATATATTATGAGCCCAGTGTTATGTATTCTGCATTGTCTTTGGGTATATGAACATACATCTTCCTATACAAAAGTTCCCTTTGGCCATGTCTTTAAGTAAAATGTTTCTCCTCCATCTTAAACAAATTGTGAGTTGTCTTCATAGTTAGGCACATGTCCATGTCTCTGGTGTTAATAATGGAAAGGTAAACAATGGCTGCCTGGAGGAGGCATGTTTCTCATTCTGTAAAGAAATGTTATTATGTTGTTATTACTCTTGCTTTTGGATTAAAAGGTAAAGCACTATAGAAGAACTCTGTGCATAATCTCCAGAACCATAAAAATTTGACATAAAATTTGAATTTATGTTTATCCCAAAATTTGGCTTATTTTCACTGTTAAGAATCATACTGTGTCCTTGGAAGATGAAAAGTAAACCTTGTCAATTTTGAATAAAGTATATAATTTAACAGATTGGCAAGAGTTAGGTTCACATGCCTGCCTCCTGTTTTGAGAGAAAAGGGATATGCATTTCTTAAATAATATTTGTATTAATTCTTTGAGAATTTCACAATGTATTTTTATTAAATGCATCACTGCCTCCCCCCACCCCTGATCCACCTCATCTCCTTATCCACTCAATTTCATGCCCTCATTTTTTTCCTTTTTAAAATTAACCATGGAGTCCAATTTGTGCTACCCAGGTATTCTTGGCTGTGAGGCCTGCCCTGGGAAGGTGGGTGACTTACCAAAAGGCAACTCTTTTTTTTTTTTATTAGATGTTTTCTTATTTACAATGTCGCTTTCCCAGGTTCCCCTCCAAAAAAAATGAAAAATAAAACATAAAAATAAAAATAAAATAAAAAAAATACAAAAGCTAAAACAATCCCCTGTTCCCTCCCCCACCACCCCCTGCTCACCATCCCACCTCTTCCTGCTTACTGGCCTTGGTATTCCCCTACACTAGGGCATAGAACCTTCACAGGGCCAAGGTCCTCTCCTCCCATTGATGACCGGCTTGGCTATCCTCTGCTATACGCATGCTGCTGGAACCATGAGTTCCCCAATGTGTACTCTTTGGTTGGAGTTTTAGTCCCTGGGAGCTCTGAGGGTACTAGTTAGTTCATATTGTTATTCCTCCTAAGGGGCTGCAAACCCTTCAGCTCCTTGGGTCCTTTCTCTAGCTCCTTCACTCTTAAAACTGACTCTTCTCCCACCATCTATCCAAATGCCATTAGCTAGGGGTGGAACTTTGTGCTCATGTCTCACACCTTGCTTGGATTGTGTCTTGCTTGAGCTGGCACAGGTCTCACTAATAGTGTCACAGTAGCTGTAAGTGCTCTGTCCAGAAAACAGTATCCTTGTCTTCAACATTACCCCTTACTCTCACAGTTGCTCTGCCCCTCTTTCATGGTGATCCATGAGCCGTAGCGGGCAGGGTGAGAGGCGTACTTAGAGCTAAGTATTCTATAGTCTTTTATTCTCAGATGTTAAGCCGTTACCAGTTGCAAGTCCCCTTCTTAATCACTATTTCCTCAACTTCTTCTCTAAGTAAGTACCTCAAATTCCCTCATACATTACACTACAATTCACACACATACACTGTAACCTGAATTATATATGGTAATAAGGCCTTAGGTATTAATTTTCTAAAACTAATCATCAAAGATAAAAGAAAACACCACTAATACAAGCCTATGTATAAAAGCCACTAGTGTGTATAGCAGGCCTTTGAAGTCATTTTTTATTTATTGTTGAAGAAATTGTCACACCTGAAGTCTCAGCTCTCCTCTAGGGTGGCTTTTTATTGCACGGTTCTTCCTTTTCTGGTTTGCTTTGTAGACACTGCATCAGAACATGACCACCATAGGTAAAGAACTAAATAGACATAAAGGCCTTTTCCTGTGTGTGCCACTTCCGTTAGATCCTGAAGAGCACTGGCTGATTTCATGGTACTGCCTTTGCCTTGTGTATTATAATGGAAGAAAGAGAAATTTTCTTCTTACTGATACATTGTCCAGCAAGCTATGAAGTGGGCACTGCAACTTGGGGATTTTTTTCTTATAATGTTCCTTCATTTGAGCTACATAGGTGGGTAGAAGTTTCTGCACACTTATCCTGTATCTGTTGTTTTGACTAACCACATAAGCAATACCTAATGAAGATATCAAAGAATTCCCACTGCAAATTTATTGATGGTAAAAATGATCACCTGAAATTATTCTAGTAATGTGGGTGCCTTTGCCATCTGATATGTGGGTACTGTGCAGGTCGGCTGCCCTCCATACTTCAGCATGTCTCTTAGAGGCTCTGTTGCCCCCTAGCAATGGCTTTGTCTCTGCTTGTTTATTTGGATGCTGTGCTCCATATGGATTACAGGAATAATTGGATCTTTAATCCTTTATCTCTGTCCTGTTATCTTTTCTTGCATGTTACCCTAGCTGAGAAACTGATGTCAGACCTCGTAAGTCTTCACAGTTCAGTAAGAGCCATCTATATTTGATCATGTCCTTCGGTGTGCAGTCCTATTATTCTGTATCCCTATTGGTATGGATCAGCTAGCAGCAAGTCCCCAATGGCAGTTTTGAATACATTCTTAGATACAACTGAAAGACCAAATTGGGTATCATATAAAGCTAATAATCCTCCAGGTCCCCCAAGTATGGTCATGTCCTAACCTTATCACTCTGAGACATTTTGTCTTACTAAGGTATTTTAAAAAGATAAACCTAGGCAGAGCTGATCTAATCACACAGAGTCTTAAGAACTTTTCCAACCTCTAACCAAAGGAAGAGATATAAAGAGATAGGTCTAAGTAATGTCATGCCACGTTGCTGCCATGAGCCAAGTATTGCAGCTTGCCTCTGGAAGGTCAGAAAGGCAAGAAATAGATTCTTTCCTAAAGTCTGCACATAATAGCACAGCTTTGAGGGCACTTTGGCTTTATCTCAGCAAAACCATACTGAACTTCTGACAACAGAATTTCCAAACAGTAACTCATACTCTGAGATTCACATTATTTTTTGCTAAGTCACACTTATTTATAACTAAATTTTCATTATTGAAAGAAAAATTTAGACACAGGAGAAAGTTGTAAAGGAAAGAGTGTTATTAACAATGCAAAATTTAATGTTGATTTTAATTGATAAGGATTGACCTACTAAAATGTCATATGTTTCAAAAGACAGTAGAGTTATTTATTATACCAAGATCATCTTACCTGGCACAAAAGCTGTAGGCTTTTTTAATTTTAGTTTCTCACTGACATGCTTTTCTAGACTCATGACACCTTCCCAGTACCACTAACCTATTCCATACCTGCTAAAAAAGTTCCCCACGAATAGGTTGGATATTTGACTAAATTGGTCATAGGGCATACAGATTAAAAAAAAAAAAAAAAAAAAAAAAAAAAAAAAAAAACTCTGTGAAGATTTGCAGCAAGGAAGGTGGATTTTTTTCTTATTTGAAAATAGTGAAATAATAAGTCAACTCCACCATTTAAAAGAAATTCAAGTCAACATTCTTTGCTACTGCAAACACACATCACCTACATCCACCTTCCCCACAGGAAGATACTCTACACAGCCATACTTGACACTCCTCATATTGCTGGGAAATTAGTAGTTTTGAAGATTAACTTTATTTAAGAGTGAAGCACTGATACAGAGACAGATAATGTGTGGGTTTTTTTTTAACTTTTTGTTTTTAATTTTTAAATCAGTGTGGACAATATCTTGCTGTGTATTGATACAAAGCAGCCCTGTCCTGGGTATACGGGTCTGTAACATCATTCACTACATGGATTTATTTCATGAGACAGCACAGCAGAAGAGGACTAACTAAAGATACATATTTTAATAAGAAAATGCTTGAAATAAACAAAATCACAAGGTTGATGAACATTTGACTGTGCAGTCCACACATCAAAATGTGAATGTATGCTAGCTTAGGCATGTGTATTTCACTAAGTGATCATCCTAAACACAGCTTCTCTGTGTGTAAAAGGTACCTGCTATCCTAAGGGGCTGCACAGGCAACATCCAAAAGTACCCCAGAGGTTGCTCTGGTCAGGGATCAGAGATGAACTTTAAGGCAATCTTCCAAGTCAATGTAAACATCTCTGAAGTAACCTTTCCAGTTAAGTATTATGGCTGAGAAAACTCTGGACTATATAGTGCTCTCAGATAAATTTTAGTAGCACATTATCACATTGTCACTTTGTAAAAAATAGTTATAAAATCCCGCCATTATAAAAGTTTCTGGGGTGCTTTAGCTCATAGACATACAGCAGGCACTTTCTGTTGACCTACTCATATATGTAAAAACAGTCTCCTAGTCATGATCACCTTCAATGGCTGTACCTAGAACTTAGTTCCTAACAAGGTTTGTTCTAATACTATGTTCACATATTGAAAAATAATGATTTGCTTACAATTTATCTGATTTCGTTGAGTTTAGAATTTTTCTCCATAGGCAACATTCTACAGATGCATTAAAAATAAATAGTGCTACCTTTTGAGTATTTTCCTGCCTGATGTGTGGTTTTTCAGAGCATGTGAACTACACTGACTACACTGGAGAATGGACACAGGCCATTGCATGAGTCCTCTCTCAGAGATCAGTTTCATTTAATCTCCTTCTTAGCCTTGTAGGTGGCAGAGACCACTAGGTAATTATCTGGGTTCATGTCCTTCAGGGTTGGGGATTTGCTCTGGACAGGGGATGTCTTGCCGTCCACACGAGAGATCTGCAGCATGCGGCAGGGGTCGTGCTTGAGCAGATAGCCTGCGAAGGTCTCCCAGCCTCCTCCCACACGGACCATCACATGCTTGTTGTGCAGCATCTGGAAGGAAAGATCAGTAAAGTGGTCAGGTTTTGAGAGTTTGCACCAGCAACTCCTCACAGCAACTCCCAAGTCTAGTGCAATTAGCATTGCTTGCCTTACTTCCCTGTGTATCCATGTGCTGCACCTTGTCTGCTTGGGACAAGGCTTATGAAAGAGACCTCATGTACAGAGGAGTCTCAGGGAAACATCTGGAATCTAACTTTCATGTGGCACAGAGTATCCATGTATATTTCTCTGGATGCATATGAAAGCTCTGAGTTAGACCATTACCACTCACCACTGACTCAGCTCACACCAGTGTTCCATCCTTCCCAATGGGTCATTGCCCTCTCCACCAGAACTTAAGAGACCACAGAAGTCTCTGGTTTTGAGATAATGTTAATAAATGATGGTAACAGCCATAAACACATTTGCTACAAAATACAAATGAAAATGAACTCAGAAAAAAAGTGAGACATGTTTGAGTCATTTCAAGGAGTGATTTTTTTTTCATTGACACTAGTCTTCCCAATAACTTCAGAATACAATTCACCTATTGAAATCAACAAAGCCTTATAGATACATGAGCCACCATGGCGGTGCTGGAAATTGAACTCAGGACCTCTGGAAGGACAGCTAGTGCTTTTAAGTAAATAAACTTAAAGAAAACCAATAAAGCCAAAACAAAACTAAGTACACACACACACACACACACACACACACACACACACACACACACACACTCTTACACTTCTCCAAAACAATAAAGACAACAGAAACTTACCTCCAGGCTGGGGAGCCATCATGAGCTCCAGCCTCTACCTCTCCAGTGCTACACTCAGGAAAGGGCCACCACACCTGGAGACATGGTGCTGGGGACTGAACACAGGGAACCTTGCCTGCTAGGCAACTCTACAAAGTGAGATGTATTCCCAGCCCCAATAGAGTTTTTAACTATGGGAAAAAGTGAAAATCCTTTTCAGCCTAGAGTATTTTCATCATATAAACACACTCTGAAAGTTCTATGACAAATCTGCAGAAGCTTGCAAACTGGAAATATGAAATATAGTCCACTGAGCATGGAGAATATAGGAAATAAACCATTCCCCTCCTCTTGTGCAGCAGAGATGGTGATTTCAGAACAACAGCTGAGGATGGCAAGAAAACACCCTTGCAGCTCCTCTAGGTTCACTGTCCTGACTTCGTCAATGTAGACTAGTGAACCTAGCTAGTTCTGTGAGGAACATGGGCTCTGAGTCTGGCTTCAGCAGTGACAGACACCACAGTTGAAAGAGTCAGGTGTGTTTTTCCAGGTTCTACTGTGGATTAATGATTGTGAGGACTAGGAGCAGGGGACACACGTATTTATCTCCTCATTTTGAAATCTGACCTGACATTCCTTGAAGATATTGACCCTTGTTTGTTTCTTGCATCTGAAGGCAATCACAGGAGAGGTGGCTCTCTCCAAAGAATGACTGGCCATCCTGCTCCTCCTAAACCAGTAAAGGAAATAGTACACAGATGCTATCTTGCAACTTTACATTAAAACATGCTTACCACAAAATTAGGCAAAAAAGTCTTCCCTTTTAGAAACAGACAAGACTAACTGCCTATAAAATATTTGTATGGTACAGCAGTCACTCAGATCCACTTGACACATTGGGGGCATCAGTAACACAAGTCAATAATGTGAACTGTTTTCTCAAAAAATTTCCTGATTTTTTTCTCAGAACTGTGAAATGCTTCCCTTTTGATTTGAAACAAGGTGTGTGTGTGTGTGTGTGTGTGTGTGTGTGTGTGTGTGTGTGTGCATTTTCTTCTGCCCCTAACTTAAGCTATATCACAGTAACAACAACAAAAGGAATGCAAAATCAAAGCACAGCAGCTCAGAATGCTTCACTATGAGCCCTGGACACACATATTACCTAATACTTCACACTTCAAAGAATACTGACCCACCCCTGAAACGGGGAGAGTTGGGCCTGAGCACATTATCTTTTCTCATGCCTCCTTTTCACCACACCATATGTCAAGCCCTTTGTGAGATAAGAAGCTCAAGACTGTCTTATGGGAGGTATTCTTACATTTAGACCTCACTGTAATGTGCTAAGAAGTCTGTGGCCAATCTTAGAGTTTCAAGGATTAAGATATTAAGGTCACAGTGACGGGTATCTGATTCCAGAAATTTAAATGCTATGCCCCCTTTACTTAAGTGCGTGCTCATTTTCAAAAGAGAGTCCTGCACCACCACATCTTCATGAACAAAACCCCTACATTTCAACCTAAATGCAAATGAACTGGATATAAGCCAAACTACTCTGAGCTTGGTCCTCCTGGAAGCTCTGGCCTAGTCCTTTGATGGATTCAACACATGATGATATTATGGAGAGGTGATACAATACAGGAGTTGGGCCTTTCAGAGGAGATGGACTACTAAGTGCACCCTTACATAGTCCCTCTCGGCTTTCCACCATGAAGTGAGCAGTCTTTGCCCACACTCCTCCCTCCATAGTGCTCTGCCCTCCCCCCATGTCCACCTGATCCAAAGACCACTGACTGACACCCCTCAAGCTCTGGGCTAAAATAAGCCCTGCTGTGGTGTTTTTTCCTTTGCTGTTTGCCCTCATAACATCTGAGCTCTCGGTTTTGTATTCACATATCCACAATCTCACAGTACTACCAATCGCAAGCTTGTATGATGCTCTCATAGGCTATACTCACTTTGCCTAAGCAATGATGCCATTACCAGAATTCCACTCTATACATAGGAAAGTGAGAAGGCATGGAACTTGTGCAAGGTCATACAGAAAGCAGTGAGCAGCAGCATGAGCAAAAGGGTCCTTTCTTAACTGCATTCACTATTTCCACAGTCTAGACTTTGGTTTTTGTGCCTTTTAATCACTGGTCATTGGGGGGAATAGCCCATCACGGTAATCATTGATATCAGGGATAACAATACATAGCTGGAGCAGATTAAGAGCTTGTTTAAAATAATTTACAGATATACCCTAATAAAGTTTACTTTCAGAAGACTGTCTGGCTAAGGTTCTAATCATTCAGAAACAAGCGTTCAAGTGACAGGATGATATATATTCACAATCAGGTGTCCCTGCCTCTGCCCTTCCAAGGGACCCAGTGCTCTAGCTTTTATCTGCAGTAAGAGTCCAGAAAGAAGGCTGCTACTTCAGAGCAGAGGCAGGCAGGGGTCAGAGTATATGTTGGTACCAAGAACTTTAGCAACCAAAAATGCTTCTCTCCCTCTTCTTGGAGTCATTAATGAGTGCTTAGAAATAAATAATAATAAAAAAAAAACAAAAACAAAAAAAGAAAAACAAAAACAAAAACAAAGCAAAAAACCCACACATTTGATAGACTTGTTTAATGGCATCCCTGGAGGAGGTCTGTCTGCACAGACGACCATGTCTGCCCCAGCTCAAAATCCCTATAAAATGCTTCAGGTTCCTTCTCCTTCCTGGGTTAGCTCTGCCAAATCTGTTTCGCTCTAGCTCTGCTCCTGCTGGTGCCTGCCAACATCAAGAGCAGTAGAAGCAGGGTCAAGTCTACTCCATGCTGCTCTCATTCTGGCTCTCACTAATCCGCACTCTGCCCCAGGACACAGGAGTCTTTCCAGCGGGAGCATCTCTTCACTCCACTGCTTCAGCTGAACCTCAGACAGTGGTTCATCACTGTCTGCTGTGCTCCCACCTAAGGCACATCCTCCTCAAAGCAGCAGGTTTGTAGCCAGGCAGAGATCAGGTGGCAGTAGTGGTCCAGGCAGATTTGGCATCCCCGGAGGGACAAGGTGACAGATCTTTAATAATCTTCTACCTATTCGGATTGCTTCCTTCCTTCCCCTGCCTGCTGGGCCTGACACACTCTTAGGGACCAGCTGCCAGTTCTCTCACCCTTTTTCACTGTTTCAGATTACCACAAGCACAGCAGGACAGGGGTCCCACTTGTCTTTGTCAGAGCCTAAACTCCACATTCCCTACATTATTTTGAAATAGCCAAAACTTCACACACCTTTCTACATATACTTAACAGCTCTACATTTTCAAAGTGAAATAAAGTCTATTCCTTCGTTTGACCATTCCACAAATATTGTCTGAGTACCCAGCAAAGCCCCGGGGCTCTTCACAGCATTGGTCACACAATGGTAATCAAATGCAGTTTAAATGCATATTGACTTAATAATGATTCTCCAATAAATTAACAAGGTTAATACTTAATACTGCTCCATCCAACTGTCTGTTTGAAATATTCTGGATTATTCATGAAATGATGGAAAGAGAAAAAAATGAAATGATTTGTTTCCTTTTCGTAGAAAGTCCGGTGTGAATAATAATCTGTATCACCAGATCAGAGAAAGAACATCACTGAGAAAATGACAAACATGGAGTCAGAAAGTGAAGCTAAGGGGCCACTGCACAGGGAAGGATAGGCTGGTGAATCCAGACAGCTGCAGATGGAAGAAAGAGAAGGTGGGGAGGTGAGGAAGAGGCATTATGACTGAGTACGAAAAGAATGAAATCCAAGTTCTTTGGGATGATCTCTCATGAATCTTCCTTACCTCTAATGCTTTTTAAATGGCAAGAAGTAGCAATAAATTGCTCAACAAGGTTTCCACATGCATGACTTCCATGATGCCTAAGTGGGCAGGTGTCTTTTAGCCTGGGTCGTGCAGCCCCTTTGTGGCTTTCAGTAAGCCTTTCTCTTCTTAGTGGATCTGGAAGCTCACATTTCAACACTGTCTGTTATCTGCTCTCCACTGGAGTGGGAGGCAACTGTCTGACAGAACTGCCTAAAAGAAGTGGGTTGTCAAATTTAGATTCTGAGATATTGTATGCTTCCTAATGCCTAGTCAAGCCCGTTCACCATGCATTTTTACAAGGCATCATAATGTGTGTACAAATATTGTTTTTAGAAGGCAGTCATCTGTTCTCCAGAGAACATTAGAGTAATTTATAGGACTGCAAACTCTACCACAGTTTCATATCACTCTGCAATGACATATGTTACAATTAGACCACTGGGAATTCAGCTGTCTGCCTCAGGTTCCCTGACACATTCACAAACAAGTCAGCACATGTTCAGCAGATGGTTTGACAGCAGAATTTTCAAAATAAGTGATAAGGTCATAAGGCTGCAGGACAAACTAAGGCCCTAGCGACAAAGCATGATGTTTACCACCTACCTCTCAGAGGGGAGGATTTCATCTTAGGTTTTCATAAAACAGCTAATCACAGCCCAAATAAACAGGCTCAGAAATCAGCCCTCAATGTTTATTACCTCTATTAACTCCCCAGCATACCTCTGATGCTCCCACCCTTCCCACAATAAGCCTCAGAGAGATGAGTAACAGGAATAAGAGAGGTTGCTATCTTTTGCTCGGTCTCTACCAAGAGTGCCAAGCTATAACCACCACTAACTGTATTATTTTGACAGTTGCACGACTTTCCCTGTGCCTCAGTTTCCTTCTGAGCAATGGACATTTCCTTTTAGATCCACTGAGACAGAGATATTGATGGGTAAACAGGAAGACACCATGTCTGGAACATAGAGGATACTTAACCACTGTAGAAGCTGAATGCTCTGGCAACTACAGAATCACACCTTATCGAGACACTGACTTGTTTCATTCTGGTATCACAAGGGCTCCACCTTGGCAGGCTGGTATTACTGTTACCTCTATCTGCAGAGAACCGGAGCCTCAGGCCCACATAGACTTGGCTTTTGATGGCCAGTGGTGCGGCCCAGCCTCCACTGTAGAATTATACATCGGGCTAATGCAACATGCATGCCTATATTTGACAGCTGAATTACTGTAGTGCCTCAAATGGTGAGACCCAGCCCCCAAACAGGAGTAAGCCTTGGGTTACAAAGAGTCTACTAAGGTTGAAAGAAAATATTTCTGGCCTGTTGTTACTGTTATTTCCTTCTTAAAAGAAAAGTACATGTCTGAGGCTCATTTAGAAACATCTGTCTCCTGAAACTTCTATCTGGAAGCAAGTATGAGACAAGTAGTTCATAGAAAACATACAAATGATGGTGGGCAGAATGTCCTAGCTGCCTCTGCTGGAGACTGTGTGGGAGCATTAGCACCAGCTCCTGTCAATTCCTGTTGCCTCCCTATGTAAGGTATCCGTTTACCCAGCTCTGCCCCAGATGCAATTAAGAGGGCTTAGCTGCAATCTAATTACCAGAGACAGAGAAGACAATGTCATAATAACTATTTTATAAGACAGTCAGTGTGGTGAAAGCAATGAGGTGGAAAACATAGCTGCTAGAAGGGGAAGTGCAGCCTAGAAGAAAGACTTGTAGCCAGTTTATTCCAGAGTAGAATAGGAACTCAGCTGCTGCAAAGTTAGGAATCTATCCAAGAAATGGAGCCAGTCTCCAGCAGCAACATGGAAACACAGAAGTGCACACACACACACACACACACACACACACACACACACACACTCCAAAACAAAAGTATTCTCTGGATTACACAAGGTTTTGCTGATTCAAATCCAACTCCATAATTTCTTCTAAAGCCAGTGTAAGCCAGAGAAGAGTCAAAGTTCAGTGCTAAGCAATGTTGAACAAGATTGGTGCCCTGTCAGTGTCCTGCTGGCTCCTGAATGTCAACGGCAGAGTTAATACACCAGATACTCTGAAAACACTATGAACTTCTTAGTGATATTAGTCGAGGGAGTCACTAAAAAGAAAATTGGGGTATTTCTGAATGTATCCAATGCTTTGCTTTGACAAAATGTTTAAAAGTATCCTTCCACTCAGTAATCCAACCACATGAAAGAGAATGAATAAAACCATCTATTCATTAAAAATAAAAGTCACAAGGAAAGAAAAGAGAGGATTTTGGTGGTTAAAATTGCAATGTAGGTATAAATACTTATCCAGCATGTATAAGGTCCTGCGGTCTACCCTCAAGACTGCATAAAGAGTTTAATTGGAAAGGGATGAAACAGGTGGCTCACTCGACAAGCCCACAGAGGAGGCTTTTCAAAAGAAGCTATATAAATCATTCCTGGAAACTATAGAAAACTTAGGTTTAGAGTTGCTTGTTACCTCCATGAGATGAAGAGGGATGTGTGGCTGAAAAGACAATGGCATGACACTGTGTCAGGGCTGTTGAATCTCACAGACTAAATGTGCAAGCACAGCAAGAGAGAGCAGGACTGAGTCTGCAGAAACTGAACCAGTTACTCCAATCCAGGGCAGGACAGGAGACAGGACAGAGGCCATCTCAGCACCCTCAGGTAAGACCACGACGTGAAGTGCCCCTTGCTTTACTCTCCCATTTTTCTGTAAGATACGTCTTACATTATATACCTGATTTCACTTCTACCCCACTTCCTTCCAAGACCAGGATTCCTATTTCTCCCTGTTTATCATCATGGTTTCTTTAACCCTATTAGGTACGAAACAAGCTTTCTCAGTGCCAATGTTTTCTTTTTTGTTTAATTACATCTCTAAATCATTTGCAGCCTAGAATCTATTCTTTGGCAAATTCTTTGAAAGCCTTGATCACTAAATAGTTTATGAGCTCAGAAGAAATTTATAAATAATTCTCATTAAGCAATATATAAGAATACAATTACTTTTATATATAAACTTTCAAAAGTACTTTAAATTTATATTTTACATTTCCTATCCAGCTATAAAGCCTATGAGCCATAACAATGGCCAGAACAACAAGATATACCCAGAGACGATGGTATTCATGTCTTAGGGGTGGTCAAGAGTTGCCTAACTGTACTTAGGAGATAAACCATTCCTAGAACTGTAAACGTAGTCAACTACCCATCTTGGTGATGAGAAACTACAGCTGCCACTTTCCTAAACTAATATAATTACCAACTGCATTCTAAGTACTTGTCATTTTACCCACAGAGAAGGGTGTCTCTCATTCCTCATCAAAGAAACTTCTTTTGTAGCAGGTGGAGACTATCACAGAAACAAACAACTGGGTGACTGGTCAACATGCCTACACAACTGAGCACAGGGAGCTCAAATGTAGATGACAGATGTATAACAACAAAGCCTTTGTTTTCATCATCCACATAGCTAAAGCCATTGTTTATCTACATGATTTTATCTGCTCAGAATCCAGTCTATTGCATATTCTTATCTCTCCATTAGTTCTCAGGGGGAGTGGGTGAAGACTGGAGTGTTCTCCACATTGTTCGGTCTTCTTGCATCCAAAGCACAGAGAACTGAGAATTCATCCTCATCTGTTCTCACAAGGCTGGTCACATGTTAGCATATAAATGAGACTTCTGTTCCACAGGGCTTCTCAGTTTCCCGGCAGGGAGGAAGGCGCAGGCCCTGTTTATAATGCTGAACACAACTAAGGCTCTTGGGAACATCCCCAGAAAACCAGTATTCACTTTTCAGACACAGACTATCAAAACTGCTACATTGACTGGTTATTTTTTGTTTTTAATTTTGTTTGTTTTTTGCTCTTGAATTTATTTTACATTTAGAAATCCTAGTAATTATTTTTATTTAATGGTGTACAGTTTTCATCAGGTCTTCTATTTTGTAAATTGATGACTTTCCCTTTCTGTATTCTCTTATCTACACTTTTACCAAGGCTTTCATATGTACGGTGCATGCAGAGTCATGTGACACACACACATTCGAACTTACAGAAATGCTCTATTCAACTCCTGTACAGTAAATGCAACACACTCCACTCTCTTCCTTTTCCACTTCAGGAAAATTTCATTTGTGTCCAACTATGGTGGGCCAGGATGGCATTACAACTATAAGTTCATTATAACTACAAGGATGTATAATTTCATATAAAATTCATGTTGTAGGGGCTGGAGGTGGATGGAGCTGGAACATGGCTTGCTCTTGCAGGAGGACGCAGGTTTGATTCTCAGCATCTATATAGCAACCCCCAACTGTGTATAACTTCACTCCCAGGTGATTTGATGACCTCTTCTGGCCTCTGCAGGCACCATATACATATGGTACACAGACATATGTAGCCAAGACACCCGTATACACAAACTAATAAAAAAATCAACAAAAATTTAAAATATATTTATTTTTATATACATAATCGTGTGTGTGTGTGTGTGTGTGTGTGTGTGTGTATGTGTGTGTGTGTGTGTATGTGTGTGTGTGTATCTCAGTATGTACATGGACATGGGAGTGAAGATGCCCTTGGCTGCCAAAGAAAGTGAACTATAGTTCTTTGGAACTATAGTTAAAAGCAATTGTTATTTGCTAGGTGTTGGTGCTGGGAACCCAACTTGGATGCTCTGCAAGAACAGTCCTAACTTGTAACAGCAGAACCATCTCCCCGGCCACCATGTCGTAAATCTTAAGACATGGTTTCTTCAACCACTTCCTTTTTCTCCCCAACAACCTGCTCCATGAATGAAAAACTATGTTCCTGTTTGCAAAGTCACAAAGCTCAGGAAATGTCCTACAGGGCTCCACCTCCCTGCCAGTGAGTGCATGGGCTTTCTGGTGTCCTGTTCCCTGTGCTAATGGTAGAGAAGGAACACTCACGCTTTCCCATGACGGAGCATGCTGGCTTTCCTTCCAATTCAGCTGGCCCTCAGTAATGGGTCTGTTCACTTTAACAGCCTCTTAAACACACCCATCTCTTGCTTGCCGACAGAACTGTTGTCCTCACTGTTGCCACAAGAACCATGCCCTTACCTGTAGGAGAAGCCTCCAGGTAAAGATGGCAACAGTACCAACTCACTCTGATCCTTCCTTTTATTATCTCTTTACATTTATTATTTTTAATTATGTGTCTGGATGTGGATACATGCATATGAACACAGGTGCCTGTAGAGGCCAGAGTAGTTCCTCTGACCCCTGGAGACAGAGTGAGAGGTGGTTGTAAGACACCTAACATGGGTGCTAGGAATTGAACCCAGATCCTCTACAAGAACAGTAAGTGCTCTTAGCCACTGAGCTATCAATCAGTACAGCGCCCCCTCCCCACACTCTTACTGTCTCAAATGCATTCTTCTCTCTTACTGTCTTTAAGTTTATTTATGTACCTTTATGAGACACGATCCTGTAGTATCTAATCAGCTTGTACAACAAAATGAAAGCAAACATTTTATAATTTGGTTAAAGTCACTTTGATTACTTCCATTCCTAAAAGCCCCTCTTCTTTTCTTCTGGACATGCTACTTTTAATATAGACTTCTGTAATGGGCATGGTTGTTTCATGCTTGGTCACTGGTTTGGTCCGGATCAACATTATAGCTATTGGAGCACAACACCTCAGCAATGATATGTGGTAGCTGAGATGGACCTTCAGTGGACTCTATCATGTGACACTAGTGCCCACCATGCTCCGTCCACTCTTGGGGTGCCCATGGAGAGGATGGTGCCTGCCTTTTTCCATCCCTTCCCAGATCCCACAGTTTCACAGAAATCCTCTTTGTGAACTTCTCAGTGTCTTCATCTCTTCAATCTCAAATGTCAACCACCCCCTTTCATCTACAGCTCTTCCATGCCCCATGAGGCTCTTGGAAAGGAGGTTAATTTTATCTTATCCACCTTTCTTCCCCTTCATCTGGAATCTATCTGATTTCTGGTAGTAGTTATTTCTGCCTGAGTTTCTTCAATGTTACAGTTTTTTGTTATTACCTCTGCTCCTGGTGTTATTTTTATTTCCCTTCTGAAGTGCATTTGTATAGTTGTTTTATTTCAAATTTTCTTTTGATATCACACAGCAAAAGTAGCCCTTCTCTGCAATGGATCATATTTTAAATTTCTTTTTATTGTAACATAATTTTAATCATCTCCTGCAAACCAGTATCAAGCTTTTCTGATAAACTTTTGGAGAAGAGGGCACTGGCAGGGTCGGGGATGTTAAAGTCAGGATTTATAACCAAATGTTCCTAATTTTAAGTTGTCTGCTTAACTGTTTAGTTAAGTGGCTTGTGTAGTTCCAAGAGGTGAGGCTACAGCAGGAAGGTTACTGAGAGGCATTCCTGTCTTTCAATCCAAGCCTTAGCCATTTTCTTCTCATCTGCTGTGCTGTGAGGTAGGATGTCCTTCACTGGAAAACCTTCCATACACTAGAATTCAGGAAAGGAGGCCTGACCTTAATGTCTTTCTCCCTGCTGTGTGACAGTCTTAACTCAGCATCAAACTGTATGATTCACTGTTTCCTGATCACTGTCATTTTTTCCCAAATGAAATAGAATACTTCTAAGGACATAGAGGATGATTTGAAATTTATGCATTCCATCTTGTTTATTTCCTTCATTTCCTAAAGGAGGATGGAGACTGCAGAAGTCCTTCTTGCTAGGAGGTCACATAGGTCCACCTATCAATGCCCACCATTAGGTTACACACTCTTTATTCACTCTTCAAAAGGCATTTACTAAGCAATTGCTGCTTAACAAATAGTATGATAACCCCTGCGCCCAAAACAGAGAAGTTGGTGCATACATCCTTGTCTTTATTGGTTCCAACAGTCTAGTCTGTTAACGTAAATAGTTGGTGGGTAAGTGAGCAAGGCTCTGGGTGGCAAATCCAAGAGGCTGTGAGATGGGGACTCAAGCCGTGAAATGCAATGTAGTGACAGAATCCCACCGAGTCTTAAGATCCTCTCCTTCTGGTTTCCACTGTAGAGACAAGGTTGTGAAAAGACTTGGTTTCTCAGTTCCCTTTACAGCTAAGCAGCCATTTGGCTCCCCTCATTCACAAGCTACAAGGCGATGTCTAGAAAGAAGTCCTGGCCATCTCTACTCTCTTTGCCATCCTGAAACTCAAATGCATTGACTCCAGCTCCATCCCACAGTGGCCACATAGTAGTATATATAAAGGGATATGAAGAAGCAAACAACATACCAAGGACAGCAGAACAGAACACAGATAGGTCCTTTGTCTCATCATCTACTATCATTTGATTCTGACTCTATCACATATATATGAATATGCAAATAATTAAGTAGACTGATGGAATTTTCCAGAATCACTGGATTGTGAAAGATGGGTGGTTCTCAATTATCACACACCCTAAACTAATTAAAATTATCACAGAGAGCTTTTGTATTCTGGTTCCAGACTATGGGACAGTTAGAAGTTAATTTCTCTCTCCCTTCCTTCCACATCTCTGTGTCAATAATAGAGTTTTAAGTCCCAGTTTGGCAGCATATGAGTATTTCATATGCAGGATTCAATTTGATGGAAACCTTTCCTGAAAGCAAACACACAATCCACATCATAAACATTTCCCAACTCAACCATAATTTCTTGTTGCTCCTGCTCATGCTTCCTGGATTCCCTTTGAGGATCACTCATATTCCTTGAGATAATTATTAAGAATCACAAAATAATATTTCAAGAACAGCAGTGAGAACAGAGGAGATATAACTCCATGATCCTTTTTGAAGCTGAGCAGGCAGACCTTGCTGAAATACAATTGTAAGGAGATACATAGCATTTCATCTTACAGACACAACAGGACTCCTTACAGAGTGGGTCTCATAACCAGCAAGGAGTCAATAAATTCTCCCATTAAACTAGTTGTAGATTCACTGTTGTATATTTTTAAAGGAAAAAAGAGTCAATACACTCCCACAGACACATCCAGTCTATGCAATATGTTTCAAAAAAATTAGTGAAGTATAATGTCATGTGGTAAGCACTGGTGTAGTCAGGATTCAGAGAAACAGACCTAGTGTGATGAGTACATGTCTAACAACTGGTTTACTGGCTTCAATTTTGCTGGATCATGTGGTGTTCTGTGTTTTGCATCTATAGTAAAATCCAAGGCTTCAAACATGCTAGTTAAGTGCTCTATGAATGAGCCATATTCCGAGGCCTAATAAGGGACATGTTGCATGCAGGGACATATTGCATTTTAGAGGTAAAATATTAGCACTGACAAAGCTGAAGGGGGAGAGGAGGGCTTGTATATGATAAAATGTATTACACTCACGTAGGAGATCTTCAATGATAAAATAAAATTAAATTAAGGAAGGAAGGAGAGAGGGGGTAGGAAGGAGGGGGTCAAACAAGGTATCCTGAAGCTTTCTGACTAAGACAGTGGTCACAACGGAATTGCAGTTACTGAGTCTGAGCAGTAGGCGGCAGAAGTACATAAGTCCATGAGTCTGTCCATGTTTAAAAAGAAATGTTCTTTTGTTAAAATTCTATCTATTCAAAAGAAGTCAATATGTCTCACTCAGCACCTCTTACCAGTGCATCTTCTTGTTAGTATTTACCGAACTCAAAATTCTTATGCTATTATACTTTCAGAGTAAATCTACTTTTTACTCCTGAATATTTCTTTGAGTGAAAGTAAACATGTGTATCTCTAAATAAGCACAAATGATGCAGTTAGAACTACATATGTGCCCATGGAATTGCACAATAACACATCATTGTGTGATTTCACAACTAACTTTATGAGTATAGTGAACCCAGCACAGTAATTGTAGTAAAAGTTGCTTTGTACAGAACACTTGATCTCACCCAACACTTTTGTCAACATTAACAGGAAGTACTTGATGTTTTTATTTGTGGTTTAGCAGCCAGGAGTCAGAGTCATGAAGCTGCTTGATCAAAGGTCACATTATGTGATTAAGTATACTACTGGCAACAGTTCAATGTTCTGAGAGACTGGGGATGTGGGTCAGTCCCATAGAACTTACCTATCATGTATGAAGCCCTGGATTGCATTCTCAGTTCTAAGGAGCACAATATCTAACATACTCAAGAACTATTATTAATTCGAACTCTACCTACATTAATATTACCAAGTGTTAATCCTTCTGCATAACACACAAGTGATTACTCCTTGAACCATGAGTAAGTGGATATCTATAAGCAGCAGACAAGTGGGCATAGCGTAATACAATAGAACACAAGACTAATCTGATTGGCTAATCCTAAAAACATACTTCAAGGAATTCATAGAATGCCCATTAGGGTTTTCTAAAATTTTTGCATAAAAATAAGCTTTATGATGTCAGCTTGATGTTCTTTGCATAATTTTAACTCAACTGATATGAATGCAGATCTGCTTTCAATAACACATATCAAGCAAGCATTGTGATTGTTGTGAAGAAACTAAGATGAAATGATGGCTGTCTTAAGGTACTGAGATGTGGAGCTTTCACGAGCAGGCTCTATCTTTAGGAAGATAGACCATAAATGTATGGGGTTGTGTTTTAATTTTAACTAAACCTCTCTATGGAAAACTAACTCCTTCTAAAAGATTGGGGAAGTCTGACTTGTATGATTATATTCCTCTTGTTTAGACTCAATTACAGGTCAGGACATAATACATTCTCAGTATTATCAATAAAAGCAGTTCCCATGTGTGTTAACAGGGCATCTTCTGGTTGTACAACACCTTTCTCACAAGAGAAAATCAATCCTTGGCTGTTCACTTTCCTACAGACTCTTATTCCCTGAAGAGGGAAACTGAAAGGCTTTCTAAATACCCTTCAGGTGAAGATGACCAGTAGGCAGCAGAAATCTGAGCCAAGCACCCAAGCTCTGCAGAGGTAATCACAAATCCAGGATGGAGGCCTTAGTAGCAAAGAACCTTGTGATTCACACAATCTGCCAAGACATAGCTGTGGAGGTGCCTAGGTATCCCTAACTCCCAAGATACCAATGAAGTCCTAAAACCAGCAAGTCCATTGCTGTGTGTTGCCTATCTCATTCCTAAACATTTGGTGCTCTAGTGCCCTCTGATAGTCCCTAGTTAACTCTTCTGGTAGAGTAGGATGTCAGGAGAGAGACAAAGCAGTCTCCAGAGGGGTCTTGGGTCAGAGTGAGTCAGAGCAAACAGATAATCTCTCAACCAGGATGAATAGAAAGAGGGGGTGGAAGAGTACCAAAGGCTGTGTGTACTTGACCTTAATTTCCTCTGCAGACTAGAGCATACACTTTGTGAGAGCAGTTGTTTTTTGGTTTGTTTTCCCCAGCTCCTTGGTAATGACTAACATAGATTGTGCTTGGCTGGGAAAATATCTCCAGCTAACATCAGACAAGGTGTTTTTGGTGTTTACTCAGTAGAGACAGTATTTACAGCAGTGGTTCTCAACTTTTCTAATGTTGTGACCCTTTAATACAGTTCTTCATGTTGTGGTTATGGCAACCATAAAATTATTTTTGTTGCTACATCATAACCATAATTTTGCTACTATTATGAATTATAATATAAATTTCTGATATGCAGGATTATTTCTAGTGACCCCTGTGAAAGGGTCATTTGACACCTATGGGGTTATGATCCATAGGTTGAGAACCACTAATTTAGAATATGATGGAGTTTTTCTATTCTTACTTCTCTATTTTGTCTTCTATTCATGATGATGTGACATAGAATTTGTTATGTCAAGCTCGCTGCAACCTCTCAGTCATCCTAGCAGATGAAGTGGTTAGCAAATGAATCTAAACTGTGACCCCAGTACTAATAGTCAGAATCAACAGTGAGTTTAGGAAATCAGGGAGATCTGATGTGATGGTCAAGAGCCTTATATGGGAGTAGAAGACAGAAGACACACGGAAGTTCAAAACCACTTGTGATAAGATTTTAAGATGAAATGCCATTCTGAGATTGGGACTGAAGAGCATTCCAGAAGCTTGAGCATGCATGGTTGGGGTTACTAGCCTGATGAGTAGCCTAGCAAGCCTTAACTCTGAAGAAGGACAAAGTGAGTTCTTTAGATGATGCTGAATGAAAACTTTCTATGACATACTTGGCTCTTTACACCAAATAATCTAGAAGGATGCTACTTATATATCTACTTTATACTTCAGAAAAGAGGTTACAGAAGATGCAGTCTGCCACACACCACCATATATGGCTGAGCTGAAGAGAGTGACTGGAGGTGAGAAATATAAACTATCTGAGTTTGAAAGTACGTTAGATATCATCAATTCAAATCGCTCCCCTTGAAGCTGAGAGTAAGGAGTGCTTTTAGGGTAATATTCACCAGTTGGCTTTTTAATAGTCTATAACTCTAGTCTAGCTGGGTCTTAACTTTATTGAGCAATATAGTACCTATCAACTGGCTGGGAACTAAGGTATCCTTCTATTTTTTCAACATTGGGTTTTGAAGAAATTAAGAAGATAGTGATGGTGATTACTATGATAGTGATGACGACAATGGAAATTAAGATGATGATGATGATGGTGATAATTATGGATGTATGATCATGATGATGGTTACAATGGTGGTGATGATGATGCTGCTAACTGCTCTTCGAAAGAATCTCCTGGTAAAGTTACAGGCTAGTGTTTTCTCTGATTTTCACAATGTGTCCTAGATACCATGAGTCCCTCTCACAGCAGTTTTATAGCTTACTCATATTGACAAAATAGTGTCAGGATCACATTACATTTTAGTATAAAATGTGTGTAATTCTACATTATCATGTTGAAAAAAATGCCTCAGGAAAATTCACTTAAGAAATAACATTGTCCTCATTTTAATCAATCAAAAATGTATACAGTGTACACATCATGCAGAATATCAATTGGTTTGTATTGAGAATTAATTGTTGTTTTAATCAGACCTGATGTTTTGGAGCCCAAGCGTCCTTGCCATTGGTGAAATACAAGGGCACAATACTTTATAACCCAGAGCCCCTATTTCTCTAAGCTCAAGACCAAGAAAAATGCAACTTCAAGAGGAAAGCACCACATAAAAATGACCCCTGATGATATTTTGACTTGACAATACAGTACAGTGAGTTAAAAATAAACCTCCATGCTTACCATTCCTGTATCTTCATCTATGAGTGCAGACCACCAATTATGATTTGCTTTCTATTGAGATTTCCAATTCAAACCTACAAGTAGTTGAAGGGATCAGCAGAGGAGCCCTCCTACAGAAACAATGGCAACACAACCCCAGGGGAGAAGGGCTGAGCACCAAGCATGTTTTTTTTTCTTCTGACAGAAAACTTTCAAAAGAGAAATGTCAGACAGCACTTGCTAGAGATTTTAATTAAAGCTCAAATGAGAAATTCTAGATAAGGCCAAGTAGCAGCTGTACCAATGTGACCTGCTGCAATAGCTGCACAAGGATTTGTGCCAGAAAATACTGTGTGAAAGGGGCCATCATACCCTTGTGTGCCATTTAATCCAGCTCTCTACAAAGGCTAGTTCTGAAGAGCCTTCAGAGAGACCCTATGCCTCTATAGCTAGCTCAGAATTCAAAGCATGCTGCTCTTGGTTGCTTAGTGACACCCTAGTGTAGATCACAGGGTGGTTTAGTGCAGGGGTGGGGGATTTTTCCCTTATTTATCAAAGGACAAGATGCTCTGCCAATTTGCCAAGACTCCCTTTAGTACTACCTAAGAACTAGCGATCCATGTAAATCCCATAGACATTTCCCTCATCGAAGCATTTGACTCAGGGGAGATATGTTATTTCCCTCCACTTTGCCACACTTTCCCCTCAGGCTCTGACAGGTCCCACAGGTCAAAAGAAAGAATCTAGAATTAATTCCATATGAACTTGGTACAGTATTGACCCTGCTACTTACAGATCTCTAGGCAGATCTCTTCATTTCCCAGGTTTTCATATGCAAATCTATCTATTTCAATGAAGACACTGTAAGATCAAATGCCCCAGACTGTAGTGCCTTAGAAATCATGAGACATTAAGTAAGCATATATTTTTTATGAGACTTCTTTTATCATTTCTCAATCTTGCTTACTATTTCACTAATGTATTCTTTAAAAGCTATATATACACTGTTGAAAAGCTCATATACTCCTTAAAAATGGTTAACTGAATTTAGTTAAGTCCAAGTTACAATTAAGTTGCTTGTAAGAGAATATATTTTATCCTAAAAACATACTATTCCTTGTTAAAACCATTCTTGACTGGTATCTTTCCTATATAAATTCCCCCAAACAGCAAAATAGGACATAAATAAATAAATAAATAAATAAATAAATAAATAAATAAATATCTAGCACTCATGGAGCAAAAGGGTTGGTTCATGGATTAAGAACCTGTACTGCTCTTACAGAGGACCCATGTTTGTTTCCCAAGACCTACCTAGTTCAGTGACTCACAACTGCCGGTAACTCCAACTTTAGAGGAATATGACACCCACCTCTACCTTCTGATGTCACTCCACTCACATGCACAAACACGTGTACACATATATACATAAAATTAAAACAAATAAAATATATAAAAATAATGTTCAAAGGAAAATGGTTTGAATATTAATAACTATTGTCCTTTTCATTTCTATCAGCCATCATAGATTCAAAGCCCTAACCCCAGTGCTGAGATAATGTCTGCTGACCTGCCACGTGGTCACTCCTGGTACCTAGTCACTATGGTATGTTCCCTGGTCCCCTAGTAATGACCAGCTAGCTCCTGGCATCATTTTTCTCCCTCCAGATGTAGAACAAAGCCTACTTTCTACTTTTAAAAATCTCCTATGAAGTTATATATGGCCACAGGTTTTAGTTATAGTAGATTAGATAATCAGAAAGTGAAGTGACATTTTTTTAGAACCTCCTTTCAGGGTCCACCTGTATTCCTCAGCTTCCATCTTTCTTCCTAGACACAGAGGCATTTTGGGCCATAAGTGTTACTGTGGACTCCCTCCCCACACATAAGTGTCTCTTTAGAGCCACCACCTCTGCAGAGTGCTGAGAGAGAGAGAAACTAAGTCTCTGCATCCTCTGGGGGACAATGTCACAAACATAAACTCCATGAGGAAAAAAATACATTTCGCCTTCTCTAAGTCACTACCACTTTATTTTTAGCTGTCAATCCTGATGAAATACATTGAGGGGATGCATGATAATGCAAGGAAAATGGAGCCTTAAGGTCTGAAACACTGAAGAACAAGACCGCAGGTGATGAATTACAGCATCACAAATGTCTTCAACAAGAAGAGTACTGCTTCTGCTACAAGCAACCATGAAGCAAAGCCTGCTTCAACAAAGCCCACCCAAGAGAAACTGAGGCTTGTTGGAGGAGTGCCAAGTTGAAATAAGGATAGCTGCAATATAAGCAATGCTGCTGAGACTGGGGTCAGGACATGGGCAGTCAAAGGAGAACCCCTGCAGCAAGAGGAGCAGACTTCCCCAGGGCCCTTCACCTGAAACAGCACAGCATGCTGGATGGACTCATAGCCCACCCTGCTAGGGCTGAGCCACGGTTCTGCAGGCCAAATTATCAGTCTTCCCTGACTTTCCCATCACCCCCCCCCCACCAGAGGGGGTGGACACAAAGGAAAATGTGCATCAGGGTGTGGGACCGAAAGCATTCTGGCGCTCATTTTTCAGAATCTTTTTGTGGGTGAAGAGAAAGAATTTATACCCACACCATAGAATAAAATTATTCTCTGAATCTAGGGTGGTTTGCTTTTTATACTGCCAAAGGAAAAAAAATACTAAAGTGAAAAGCAGCTAATCCTTAATAGGACCATTGTCTCCCCTAGTTTATATAATGGACAGACTGGACTGAAACATGCAAGTCATCCTGCCCAACACAGCAGGCTTTGTCCCTGCTTCCAACACCACTTGGTTACGAAAATAAATACATTTATCCTCTTCAATAGAAGCTGCCTTCTCAGAATTTCTTCTCATTTTTTTTTCCTACAGTAAGGAATATGCAGGCATTTAACAGAACAAACAGGCGGCAATACTTTCACTGAGCTCCTTGGTCCAGGGAAGAAGCTGAAAACGGCCTATGAATGGATGTACATGAGCGCAGGAGGCCACTAGAGGGCAGCGTTACTCCTAAAGCCACGATTTCTAACCAAAGCCTGAACCAAGTATTAACAAAGTGGGTATGCATGCCTCAGTTGGTGGTGTTTCCCAGAAATTCTCAAACATAAGCTACAAATATTCTAACTGCAGGCCTCAGATGAGCCAATTTCAATCTTCATTTTTCTTGTTACATCTGAAATGATCCTTTTCTTCTGTTCTCAAGGCAAGCCCCTCCTTAACACCATATAGTACCTAGCAGACTACAGCCCTCCTCAGGCAGCTCCACTGAGGAGGTCTTACTAGGTCACTCTGGAGCCCGTTTCTAATTGCTCCTAATACCACCTTTGACCTGATTAATACCTTAGATTACCTTCTGTGTTTGCTCCCTTAGATCCATTTCTGTTAGAAGAGAACCCTTCAAAGGCTGGGGCCGTTTTTTCACGTCTCAGTTCTTAACAACCAGATTAAATTGTAGATTGCTGTTGGATGGGTGGATGATTAGACATCTGAAAATGGATGTCACAGTTCTCAATGGAGAGAAGCCACAGACAGACTGAAAAGCTTGATCAGGGTCATACATCAAACAAATAGGAGAAACATGTGACCCAGAAACCTGCTTTACAAAATGTGCACACACTTAAGTGTGGGGAGGGGCTGGGGGGATTATGCACCATACGAACACCATGGCAAACTTGGGAGTTAGAGAACATTTAAGAGTCTGGTCCCTACTCTATTGTGTAAGTGTTAGAAATTGAACTTAGGTCATCAGTTTTGGTGACAAGCACCTTTACCTGATGTAGTGGCTGGTTTTGTGTGTCAACTTGACACAGGCTGGAGTTATCACAGAGAAGGGAGCTTATTTGGGGAAGTGCCTCCATGAGATCTAGCTGTGGGGCATTTTCTCAATTAGTAATCAAGGGGGTAGGGCCCCTTGTGGGTGGTGCCATCCCTGGGCTGGAAGTCTTGGTTCTATAAGAGAGCAGGCTGAGCAAGCCAGGAGAATCAAGCCAGTAAGAAATATCTCTCCATGACCTCTGCCTCAGCTCCTGCTTTCTGACCTGCTTGAGTTCCAGTCCTGACTTCCTTTGTGATAAACAGCAATGTGGAAGTAAGCCAAATAAACCCTTTCCTCCCCAATTTGCTTCTTGGTCATGATGTTGTACAGGAATAGAAACCCTGACTAAGACACCTGTTTAGTCATCTTGCCAGCCCTGAACTGGTTACTTTCTTTAAACTTAGTCATTCTTTCCAACTGTGATGTAAAATCCACAAGTCAGAGTGCTACTTCTTTGGCTTGACATCAAGGTCTTCCACATTTACTCCTAATCTTTTTGGCTTGCTGTCATTTGTTTTCTCCCAAACAAATGCTGACTTCTGACCCTACTGCATGTTATAAATTTGGTGGGATATTATTAACTTGATGGTGTGGTTTAGTGTTTCCCAGGAGAGTCAGGTTAAGGTCCCTTGGAGTCAATACCAGTGGCCTTTTGAGTGGGACAGAGACAAAATGACACGCATGTGAATTCCTGATTTCAGGTGACACTCTGTACTACCAAAGGTTACCCCTCCCCCTTGGGCCTCCAGAATTATGAGTGAAAATAAATGAGGCTGTTGTCATTATAACCAACCTTCTCTGTGATATTGTGTCATCAACAGAAAACTGACCAAGACATAGCATCTTCTCTGAATTCTCTCTAGTGTCTCGCCAAACTGGCCCACCATCATTCAAACTTTTGCTGTGCTCCCCCAGTCTTTGGTGTTGTTTAAGTTTGTCACATTTCTAGGACACACATGCTTCAATACCATCTAAACGTTCTCTCCTGAAAACCCAAGATACCTATGGGTTTCTAAACCTTGCTTGTGGAAGGGTTTCTGATGACTTGTCTATACTTTGGTCTTAGTCATCTAAACACATTAATATTTAAAATGTGTCAAGTCTATTGTAAGTACTCCACAAATTTTGTCAAGAGAAGTAATGAGTGTAGTTCAACTCAGCCAGGACCTTTCCTTTCTGTCTTCTTTTCTCTCTGTTCATCTTGGGGTTCCTCCAGATGGATCTAAGTGATCTAAAGTCAAGGAACTTACTCAGCTCCTTACACAACGGAGATCACTATTGCCTGCATACTCTAACCACAGGACACAAACACTGGACATTGTTGTTAAATGCAGACCCTGAGCTTTGCTTGTGGATCAGCACTTAACAACAACTCTACCCACAACAGAACTAACCCTACAGATCTCAGCAGGGACATTTATGGATTTCATGAGTACATCCTTTCTTTTCATTAGTTAAGGTGTTGTACATGCCCAAGCTAGCCTGGACTGATGCACTGTGAAATGCAGCTATCACTCTGAGCTCTTCTAGAAACCTACCAGTTCTTCCTTTGAAAATAACAACACAATAGTCATGATGTATCAACTACAGGAGAACAGCAAATGAGGCAACCAGGAAGAAATCCAGATCAAATTCTGTCCACAGGTCCAGCATGATGTCAGAGCAGAAAGAAGAGACATTGTGGTGAAGGTCACATGTTCTCAGTGCTAAGTGACAACCCCTCATTTGGTAAGCACTGTGTAATACAAGGTAAGCCTGGATAGTGATGGCAGGCTGAAACAAGGGCTATTTTACAGTATCCTTTTCATTTACAGAGCAACATTTGCATACTTCCTACCTTCTTCTAATTCTGTAGTCTCTAACATTCCTACCTTTACCTACATTTTAAAGGGAAAAATTAATGGGCAAGGATGACAAAGTTCTTTTCTCGTGTAGCCAAATCACAGATCTCCAACCACCTAATCAGTGGTCCCCAGACCCTTAAGCCACCTATCAGAGAGACTCATAGGCCTCCAGATCACCCAGTTAGAACATCTCATATACTTCCAAACTACCCAACCAGAGCACCCTCAGACCTCTAAACCACCTAATTACTGGTCCAAAGACTTGTAACCCACCCAGGCAGAGTACCCTCAGATCTAAAAACCACCTTTGAACCACCCAATTGGAGTGGCACAAAGACATCCAAACTATCCAATCAGACTGAGATAAAGACATCCAAACCATCCAATTAGAGAAGCCCACATACCTCCAAATCACCCAATCAGAGTGGATACGGTGGACTCTGCTGTTCCTCTTTTTTTTTTTTTTTTT
>NW_022196904.1:42749727-42837118 GCF_008632895.1 Mastomys coucha | reverse complement strand
TTTTCTTTCTAGCATTTAAGATGGCATTGTAGTGATCTGTCAGCACATAGAAAACTATGCATAGCCAGAGGACCAATCTAGTCAACCATGTTGTATATAAAGTATTATTATAACATAGCTATGCTAACTGATTACATATTATAGTTAAACCAAGAGAATGGAGTAGCTGTGACAGAAACTATGTGCTGTAAGTTGTAAATCATTAAATCTAGACTCTTACCCTTTGCCATCCATCTGGGTGTTGTGTCTTTCTCCCACTCCTAGGACATGAAGGCATACCTTGTTCACTACCCTGTTCATGACACCCATGCCAGACACTTGGTAGGCACAGAATAGATGCAGGTTATGAAGAACTCGCAGACCTCATAAGAGAAAAATGTACTAACTTGTATGCAAAGCTCTCAACTCAGCCACACATCTGGAACTACTGCTTCTGGGCATGTGTGTAATGAACTCATGCTGAGAAATTTGTAAATGGCTGGAGAATACTCCAGAGAGGATTTTTGGCACAAGGTACAGTTTTAATATAAATGCCACAGGCTCACTGTGGGGCTTAGAGGGGGCAGAGCAGCACATTTTTTATAGCCCTGTTATGCTAAGCAAAAAGCATGCTAAATCACCAGGCAAACTGGGACTGCAGGATCTGGGAAACATCTGGAGAATAAGAAATTGGAGTCAGAAATGTCTGAAAACTTGTTGATAAGGAACACCACTCTGTGCTTTTTGTTAACTTATTTGACCTGGTCAACCGATACTACCCAGAGATTAAAAAAAATAGTAAAATAGTAACTACCATTAAAAAGTATAAAGATACCATTTTCTGGAATTCTTTTTTTAGTTTCAGTGAGTAGTCAGCAAATCAATTTTGTATAAAATTCTCACCAAAGTAACTCCTTATTCATAAACAGAAATCACAATCTACTAGAACCAGCCAGTTACAGCAACTGAGCAGATGGATGCAGGAGTGGCCAATGCCAGTATGTTATGTTTCAGCTATTGTTGAAGGTGCAAAGATGGCCTCAGTGGTTCATTTTAGATAAACTCCCTGGACTCAGTGTTTCCACATTCAAGAACTCTCATATTTAGGGGGAAAGCTGAACTTATGGGGCTCTGTCTGATGCCAATTATACTTGGTATTGCATACATGGGCAGGGGCATAAAAAGACAGAAGGACAAGCAGTTGGTTCCTTTGTTCCACCTGTTGGTCCTGGAGATTGAACTCAATTGGTCAGCTGAAACTCAGGTCATTATTCTTGGCAGCAAGCATGTATACCTGCTGAGCCATCTTGCTGGCCCCTATATATGGTACTTTGATCAGTAGAAGGTCTAGGGTAAGTGGCCACAGTCTTAATACACACATTACCAAGCCTAATATGGTTAGCTAACATTTCTCCAATCTCTACACTTATGGTTTCTTTTCTGCAATGTAACTAGACTGATGGACAATGTCATCTATTCATGTATATTTTTGATTCTAGAAATTTCTCTAAAATCTCTGTAAGATTTCAAGAGAAAGTCAGTGTTCTTATGGCAGAGTAATCTCTTTTTGACCCTTACCCCTCATCCTATGTATGTCTACCTGGCACTTCTACACTGGCCTCTCATCGGCTCTCCTCTTCTGTGTTCTGTGTTCAAGACTGCCCATCTACAGTCTTGATAACATCTGATCATATCTTTATTTTCTTTATTCCTTCTTCTCTGATCCTGATTTTTTTTTAAATATGTGACCTTTCCAACTCTGATGGGAATGTTTTCTCTATCCCGTGATAGCCATTTGCTTTTTTCTTGAGCATCTTTCTAGGTTTTATCTTTTTTCTAATGGCCTTTCTTGATGCTTGATAAAAGCTCTTCTGGGACACCCACCAGAAACCTAACCTCGAGAAATGCATCACATAAAATATTAATGAAGACACAGCTCAAGTTTAACTCTGGGATGTGATGCTGATGCCTCCCCCAAGAAAACATTGGCTCCTAAAGTCAATGTGCCAAATACCATCATAAGCACTGCCCCAAGTACTGCAACTGTGGGTCTGTAAGGTAAATATTAAGACATTATCCTATGAAATCATTCTCTTGTAATATTTCTTGTACTAACTATCTCATAATAAAATTGAAATTCATATTGTTATGAAAGCCATTCACTTAAAGAAAGTCAGAAAAATGTAAAGATAAACCACATCTGGTGGCTCACTAATTAGCAATCAGAGAATGCACTAGATATTTGAAGAATCATGTGAAGCACAGAAAATAGGCCATTAATGTGCTTAACAAAAATGTCTGGGCACCAAAACCTCAGAGATCAGGTCAATTCACTCTATATCAGCTCAATGGGAGGTCATTCCTCGAGTCCTACATAGATGTGCTAAATTCAGGGTGTCCAAACAGAAGGGATAAATGCTGAGACAGGGCACAGGATAGAAGCAGCATATAAGTGGAGTGAGTTCAATCTGTGGTAAGTGACTTAATATGAAGTACAGAAAATAGCAAAGTGGGCAGAGATATAAGGGAGGCACAGCAAGCCTTACACAGAAGCCTAAGAAGCTTAAGTGTCAAGCAACTCCAGAACATGGTGCAGTTGCCCACACAGGACAAGCTATAGTCTCCAGCTTCCAGGAAGAGGAAGAGTCAGGTGGCTGTTTCTATACAGACTTCTGCACAATTCATTTTATCCCTGGGCTTAAAGGTGTGATGTACCTTCTTATTCATGTTTACTGCCCACTGTGTAGTAAGGTCATGACATCATTCTCTGCAGCTTCAAGTTTAAACTAGAGAGAAAGCTAATCCAAAAAAGGGCCTCATTGACTGAAGACCTTTGAGTGTTAGAGGCCTACAAGACAGTCAATTCCTGAATCTCAACCCCTACATACTCTGGGCACTGCCTAGTGTCTAGGAAAGAATAGGAAACAGAAATGCTTGCAATTTTGACAACTTCCAGGAAAAAAGCACCAGGTTCATCATTCTGTATCTACGTTTAGACAGAACAATAGACGAGGAATCCATCCAGATGGGAATACACTCCTGAAACTTGTCAAGGTAGTCCTGTCCTATCATCTCCGGGGAAATGCAAGCAGAGGAGCAAAAACAAAGCAGACCTTGCACATTGCATCAGGCCCACCAAGGGGGTCCAAGCTCCCCACAGAGAGTTACCATGCTACCTATATTACAAACTTTCCATGAAAAATCCTGTTTCTAAGATCATATTCCTTGAAAGGTTTTCTTTAAAAGGGTTCCCTAAAATAGGAAACATCCTAAGGTTTCCATATCACTTTCTCATTTATTTAGTTCAACATACATACTGTTTAAAAAGATATATACACTCACACATACACTTATACACACATGCACAGATATATACACATACTGTACATTTGTGCACACAACCACATGTACATAGATATAGACAGCTAGGCATATACCCATGCTTATGCACAGACAGTCACACATGCATACATACATATGCACATGCACACCCATTAGTACATATGCACACATACACACAAAAGCATGTGTACACATACCCACACATGTGCACACACATGAGCAATATATATACATGGACAGCCACACAACCATGTATATGCACACGTATGCACTCATACATGTACACACATATGCACATGCACATACACATGCATACACACACACAGACACATATAGTAACCAAACAGGAATATGTGATGGATAAAATGATGCATTTAACTGTTTTCTCTAGAAATATGTATTTTCATAAAGTAGTTCTGAGATATACCAACCATCTCATAAAAAAAGAAATTAAAAATGTTTCTCTAAACTATATTATGCATTTTTGTGTAAGAAACAAAGGTCTTTCAAGTTTACTGCTCTTTTTAGATCATATTAATTTCTTAAAAAAAAATAAAATGAATCAGTTTATTCAAACTAGAATGTGTTTCTTTCTTAACCCTGTAAGCAACATACTAGTCAGGCCAGGGCATATGTGAGCTGGAGAAGCATGCACTAGAACTAAGAATGGTGCTGGAACAGAAATGTGACAAGTGCCACAAGATCATACACGTGTCAAACTACAAAAGGCCATTTTGTATGAAAGAAGAGAGTGGAAAATCCCAAAATAAGTGGTAATTCTTATTTCACAAATCTGTTACTTAAATGTTTATCAGGAAAGACTATTACAATATAATATAGTATACAGAAGCAAGTGTCAGTCTAATACTTCCAAATGATTTCAATAGTAAGGTCGATAAGGAACAGTATCTGAGTGTGGAGGTCTTACTAAGAAGACAAAAACATAGCCAATGTATTACCTTCCACATACCCACCGTATATCTTTAAATTTTTTATAAATATGGACAATCAAGGGGAAATAGTGTTCTATATTTTCTGAAATGATACATGACTCTCAACCCTGAATGCCCAGCTCCCCTTGTTTGGCTGGAGGTCAAAGCTCTACAGTGAAGGCAAAGGGAAGAGGTGCGCTCTAATCATCTAGGTAATTACCTTCGGTGTCTGCTTTGCTTTGGCTGTTGAGACATAGGCACAACTATGAAGACCCTACTGAAACAAGAAGATACAAGGTTCATAAAACACTCGCCACCTCCACTGCAGGTGGCGAACGAATGGACAGCACCTAAAAATACAAACTACTCCTTTGTGACAAGTGAAAAGAAAGCTTTTTGTTAGTTACAGTAAGAAGACTATCTGTTTAAATTCTGCAATGGAGGGATGTTTTATCACACTGGGATCCACAGTGGTTGAGAAGAAAGAGGCACACACCCTCTGGGAATTACACACTGTTGACTCTTGGTGTTTTGAATGGCAAAAGTTAGGATGATCCCTTTTCTGGAGTCCTGCTGTCTCCTGCTCAAAAACAAAGGAAGCAAATGAGGGAAGAATTTTCCTGGGGGACACCAGATGTAGGTCTCGGTTCTGTGTGAGATACACGACAGCTCAGAGGATTCCTAAAGGAAAAAGTCCTGGGAAAGTGTTAGATGAAGAACCCTGCCATCTTGGTCTGACTTTCCTGCCCCACCAGCTTAACCTCTAGTTCTCTGACAAGGCTCCACACCCCAAAGCTGTGTGTGTACACAGTTTTACCTTACGATCACACCATTCTGTTGTAATCAAAATGTATTTTGGAACAGTCCAAGATCATAAGGAGACATCTGTTCTATCTGAAGGGCAGTTCGGTAAAGAGTTCAATGGGAGTGGGAGTTGCAGTTTGCAGCCCAGACTTTTTGCATAAGCACAGTGTGGGTGGACAGCTGAGTCATCTCTGGGAAATGAGAGTTTCTCTTTCTATGACTGTATGAGTATAGCTGGAATTCTATTGGTTGGTTATTTGTCAAGGTCATCTCCCTTTGTATCTTAGAGTTTCCATCTTCAGTCTTCCCCCAGTGAAAATAGGCAGCTATATTACTCAGCAGATCCACCAGTGTTAGGCACCAGGCTCTCAAGAGCCTGCTCATGTCTTTGGGGCTAAGATGCCCTTGAAATTCAGGCTCCTCTGGAGTGCTAACTGAAGAATTATTCTGTTGTTATTGTTATAAGGCTCTGAGAAAATATATACAAGAAAATACATGATCTTCCTTAGCTACAAGCTTTGAGCAGGTGTTGCATAAACATCTGTAAGTGAAACTTTGGGACATGTGCATGGTTGTCCGTAGTACCTCCCTCTGCAAAGCTAAGTCCAGCCTACCCGAGAGATCTCAGGACAGGAGCAGTGCCATTCATCCTTTGTCCTTTCAGGTGGGGAGGCAAGGGGTCACTAATGAAACATATGCCCAAAGAAAGCCTGCATTTCCAGTAATCATCCAAAACTTCAAAGTACTAAGAATACTAAAAATGATTCCTTGGCTGGGTAGCAGCCATGACTGCCACATGTGTAGATGGAGATAACTTAGCATACTGTTTCTATCCAGGCTTTATGGCTGTGGTCTGGGACTCTGGAGACTTTCTGCCCACTGCGAAGCTTTCAAAACAAACTTAGAACCTGCTCTGCCCTTTACCTACTTTTCAGTGAAGCCTAAGAAATACTTAATTGTCTCTGCCCTTCATAGTCTATGAGAGTATATTTTAGGGGAAAAATGTGAATGACAACATTTAAACTGAGAGACAAAAACATGTTACCCGAAATGGCTGCTGGGAAAGAAAAGGAAACATTAAATGAGTTGGTTTAAAAAACAAGATCTGAAGAACTTTTTTCATGGCTGTGTCTCAAAACCAAGTCTACCTTAAATTCATGGTTCAGTTAAGCTTGTTTATATCACAAACTCTCCTGTGGAAATTCTAGGCTAGAAAACAGCATGTCTGTGGAATTGACAAGGGCTTAGCCAGTGTGCCGCTGCAGGATCATGAGCCTATGAGAGAAGCTAACTTACAGCAGCTCTCACCACCAAGGGAGCTATATTCAGGATGGATTCTTTAGGGTTGCCATTTATGGTCTTCTGAGGTGAAAGGGCACATATTATTTGCAATTTTTTGTTCAATTTTGTAATTTCAGGAATTTTATTTTAAGAGATTGCTGATCTATCATATGGAAAACTAAAGGTGAACTGTTGATTGTCAATCTGACTGGGTTTGGAAGCTCCCAGGAAATAACCCTGCACATCCATTTCTGTGATGGCACAGCCAGAGTTTTAACTGAGAAGACGGCCTGAATGTGGGTAGCAGTGTCCCACTGTGTGAGAAAGCACACTGATGGACTGAGTGTCGGAGAAAGGAGGCACTGGCCTGCCTTCCAGCACTCATTTCTTTGTGTATCCTGTCTAAAGCCACAGTGTGACCTACTGCTCCAGCCACCATGCCTCCATCACCATGGTGGCCTGTGCTCTTAAGCTGCAGCCAGAGCAAACCATTCCTTCCTTAAGTTGCTTTGTCCCGTATTTTGTCCCAAGGAGAAAAAAAAATACACTGATATCCACTCAAATTTTTATACATGGTCCTTCCCACAGTCTACAGCAGAGTTTCTCAACCTGTGGGGTCACTATCCCTTTCAGGGTTGACTGACCTTTTCACAGGGGTCACCTAAGACCAGCTAAAAACACAGATATTTACATTATGCTTCATAACAATAGCAAAATTACAGTTATGAAGTAGCACAAAAAAAAAAAGTAATGTTATAGCTGGAGGTCGCCATGACATGAGGGCCACTGCCTTTGGAAGGTTGAGAACCACTCAAGAGTTCCTAGATTATTCTTGCCTCTAACACAGTAGCAGGAAAATACTCTGCAATACGACTTTAAGTGGTTACCACCATGTACTAGTTACTGGCACAACTTGATATATTAATTCGTACAGTCAATGCTAAGAATGTTGGACTGTGCCACTCCAGGGAGCTGTACAGCAAGGCTGGTGATTTAAAGGAAAAAGGCAACTGCCTTCAGCACAAGATAATGCAATGTCACTGAGAAGCAGAAAGTAAAATGGTCAAGCATTAGAAGGAAATGTGAGACAAGAACTGAAGTGAGGAAGCCCTATAGACATGTGACTTTTCATCTCTAAAGACAACAGCACGGGATGAGCATACTGCTAATTACTACCGGTAATACTGTGGCACTGTCTCACACAGCCTGTTGGTGTGCACTAACTACAAGGCTCCAAGATGGCTCAGCGTGAAGGTGTTTCTTCATGGATCTGTCTGTGTTCTGTTTACGCAGCCTGAGCCCACAGGAGGAATACATTGGATTCATAAAAAAGGATATTCCCGCTTCTTTCCCCCACCTCAGGGTAGGCAAGTCTTCTCAAAAATTCAAGCAGGCAGAGCACTGCATGTAAGTGCGTCATTTGCTTCAGTCCCCTCCTTTCTCCACAGCTCACATTTAGACTAGCACAGCTGACTTAAACCCCAAACTGTTCTTATTGGGAAGACTGCAAGTAGACGGCAAATACCAACTTGTGATTTCCCCTTACAAGGTAGTGTTCATTTGGTTGTTTAAGGTAGATGTTTGAAAATTTTAAAGTATTTTCATCTTGAGGAAAACTTCAAAAAGAAAATTTATTATATAGATTGAAAACATGAATTTCAGATATTAAAATTTTTGTAATACTATTTAAACTGGATTTACTGCTTACTGGCTAGGCTACCTAAGCAAGGTCACTCTTAGCCGCCAGGGCATTGTATAAACTAATGAGCACACTGGCTTTTCTCAAGGACAAAATGGGATCAGTTGTAACCTAGTATCTGTGATAGGTCCTGTCAAAATAATATAACTTCTGCCACCATAGAAGGGTACTAAAACCGCTGAAGGAAGGTGTATAAGTCCTATCACAGTAAGATAGCCACTGCCACTGGAGCAATGCCACACCATGGAGGGATGCTACCATGGAGAGATGCCCCTCTGGAGGAGGGATGCTACAAGTACTGCAGGCAGATGCTGATTTCTAAGTTTTCTTTTCAGACATGTGCTTTAGAAGCACAAGTTGTTGTGTGGTAAATAAAGGCTAAGTTTGTCCTTAGTAATCGGTTCACTCTAGCCCTCTCTTCTAGTGTACAGAGGTGTAAAAGGGAACATGTCTGCTCTCCTTGAGAGAAGCCCTCCCCATGAAAACAGATGAATACATTTAATCTTTATGGAATGAAAGGCAATATTAAATTAAAATATACAATTGTTATAAACTGACAGCATTTCTATTTTTTCATTCAGATGATACCTTTTTGCTTTTGAGGGCTTTCAACCCACAGTATATATGTTAAAAAGAAAATCATTTAAGTTTGTGACTATATGATAACAACTCTCTTGCGGTTCTTCACTTTTATTCACCTTTGATTTATTTCTTTGGACTTCAAGGAGGACTGGCTATAAAATTCTGTTGGACAGAACACACAGGTAAAGGAACAGCAAATGGAAATGCTAGACATAAAATAGGGATTAGTTGCTAAAAGGGGCCAAGGGCTGAGTGGAAATATTCAAAATGATAATAACCTAAGGATAACCTTGCTGTAACAGCATGAAGAACAAATATGAGAACTGTGGCCTCTGATTCAGATACTATTTCGACAAAATCTTTGATACTCAGTAACTGTGTGATCCTCACAAAAAACTGGCCATCTGGTAACTATGTTCCCATATATTTTTTTTAATTTTTTAATTCTTTTTTTATTAGATATTTTCTTTATTTACATGTCATATGATTTCTCTTTCTCAGTTTCCCCTCTAAAAAAAAATAAATAAACCAAAAAACAACAACAAGAACAAACCCCTGTTCCCTCCCCCTTCTCCCTGCTTGCCACCCCACCCTCTCCTGCTTCCTGGCCCTGGCATTCCCCTACACTGGGGCACAGAACCTTCATAGGGCCAAGGGCCTCTCCTCCCGTTGATGACCGACTTGGCCATCCTCTACTATACACATGCTGCCAGAACAATCAGACCCCTCCATGTGCAGTCCTTGGTTGGTGGTTTAGTCCCTGGGAGCTCTGAGGGTACTAGTTAGTTCATATTGTTGTTCGTCCTAAGGGGCTGCAAACCATTCTGCTCCTTCGGTCCTTTCTCTAACTCCTTCATTGGGGACCCTGTACTCAGTCCAATGGATGACTGTGAGCCTCTACATCTGTATTAGTCAGGTACTGTCAGAGCCTCTCAGGAGACAGCTATATCAGGCTGGATTGTCCTTCCTTCAGTCTCTGCTCCCTAGTTAGTCTCTGAAACTCCTTCCATGGGTATTTTGTTCCCCCTTTTAAGAAGGAATGAAGTGTCCACATTTTGGTCTCCATGAGGATAACAGTTTCTGACTTAAAGAACTGTGTGTGCTGCAGGGTATGAACCAAAACAAGCACTTACACAATTAAGTAATATACAGAAAGTGGTTCCTGGACACTGTGTGTGTGTGTGTTTGTGTGTGTGTGCGCACGTGTGTAAACAGACAGAAGAGGAAACATTTTTTTTCACACAAAATTGTTGAAAATTGATTAAAATGCCAAATTATTGGACTAAATTATGAACTAATTTTACTTCTAATACATACACATATGTGAATGTGTAGGTATATATGCCCACCCTTGTGACATCTAAATACTCTTACCTGCTTTTTCCTGCAGGGAGGCTAAAGCAATACAGAAATTGGGAGGAAAGAGCATAAGCAAATAAAAAGATTAAGTAATCCTGGAGCTGAAGAGATGGCTTAACAGTTAAGAGCACATTGCTAAATAGCTGTAGGTGACAAATTGTTAGTTTTCAGCTCTATTATTTTTACTATTCATTATAGTTACATCTTAAGCCAAATGAGAAAAGGAAAAATGCTATGAACTCAGAGACTTTTTTAAATTTATAAGCTGTTCTTTCCAGCCTTGTGATAAATATTAAACTTCATTTTCCTTCCTTTTAAAGGTGGTCTAAAAGTGGATATAGTGTCAGGTTATAACCCTAGATAGTAACCTAGTTTGAATTTCCCACATTTGAAGGTTTTCAATCTCAAATAAAAGCCCAGCAGCTGAGTCCTTCCAGTGCAGGCATCTCCTTAATTCATTAGTTCTGCATTTTCCCACCACTTTCTCAGAAAGAAGTGGCCAACAAGTTTTACTATTGTGTTAAGTGTTACATTTTACCAGAGTGCAACTTGTACCATATTGTTAGCCCCAGTGAACATGGCTAAGTGACCAATCTAAATTCTTTAAAGGAGCAAACTCATTATCCAGAAGAATAAATTTTAAATGCTGAAGTCAAAGTACTACATTTATTTTTAGACGTTTTTGGTTCCTTTATTCTGAACTGACATTGCACTGAGACAAATGAACCAGAAATATATTCACAAATGTTCCTTTTTGTTCCCATGGATCTGAGCATTGTAGGCATGTTTTAGGGTTTTGCATACATAAATGGAAACAAGGCCTTAAAAAACAAGCATAACCTGTTATCGAGTTTTGAAAACGTAATCATCACTCTCACAAGTTTTCAAGTTGTATAGAGGGATACAAACATAGGTTTTTAGAGATCGGAGAATGGCTGCTCCTGTGATGCTCATGCTGAGACACATAGGGGCTTTCATCTCCTCCCTACTTATCCTCAACTCTGCATTTGTTACACAACAGCCCGGTTTTCATCACCAGGAGTGGTCTGCAATTTGAGTCTGGCTACTTGTTACTCGCAGTAAATCAATATGTGTCAAAACAGCAGCAAGACAGGTAATAGGACTCTCTCATTGGACCTCCAGCCTCAAAGTCCCAGAAGACTCTGCCAGGGTCTGTTACTATGGCAACGGTGTTAGGCGCCTCTCTGGCTTATCTAGCTGTATTGAGTTGATTTTCACCACACAGGCGTAATACTCTGAAGAAATTTTAGGGTGAAGAAAAAATTCAGAGTCAATAACAATATGTGTGATTTTTCTATTGATCTATGAAGACAGTTCTCAGAGGATGTCTCCACAAACCCCTCCTTGACCTCCAAGCTACTGTCATTGTCTTTTACTCAGGGTTGTCACGTATTCACATTTCTTAAGATAAGAAATGAAAGATGGGGAACTACGAGACTCTGCAGAATAGAAAAGCATGAAGTCTTACCAAAATACAGACATATGTTATGCAAATGTCTCCAAAGAAAATGGATAGACTTTAGAGTTTTCTGCTATTATCAATGGAAGACTCCACAAGATGATTCAGGCAACCAGAGAATTATCTTTGAGTTATACTAAGGCATTTGAACAGGTAATGGTATATCTTAAATTGCACAAAGCTCTAATTCATTTTGGCGATTGATAAGGACAACAGATTTTGAGTGTGCCATTTGGTTAACATCTGTAGTTATAGGAATTGTGACTAATGCAGGCACATTAGAGTGATCCCTGTTGTTCACACAGCTCAAACACACTTTGTTCTGAGTATTTTAAGGGAAAATAGCAGAGGGTGATTTATTATCATTGACCTTTAAATGTGTCATAAAATTGGATAGATATTTTTAAAAGGTTAATCTAGTTTGAAACAGAGTCTCACATTTCCTCACCTTCTGAACCTCCTGCCTCTACCTCCCTCCCAGGTACTATAATTACAGGTGTGCACCTTCTTCCCACTTTATAAACTACTTGCATTTGACAGCCATCACACTAGAGGGGGTTGGAATGGAATGTGCTCTTCCAGGAGTCTGGACTCGAATTTTATGGGCATAACACTTATTTGAAATAATCAGCACTCTTTTACCCACAGAAAAGATTGAAAACAATTTCCCAGCTCTATGAAAGAAGTAAATTTCTTAGACAAAGTATATAAAGTACTTGGAAAATTCCTAGCACAAATGGAACTAATTAAATTTCAGTTGTCTTTCCTACAGTTTCTCTATTTATTTCCTTGGATATCATTTTCAAACAAAACTAAGCACAGACTCAAAATATATTCTTTATTAGTAAGAGCCTTGAAATACATTTGTTTTAACTGTGGTAAACATATTGTAGGCAGATTGCATGTCAATACAATTCTCAGTTTAAAATAATTTAAAATTTTTGTTTCAATACATAGGGTCTTTTCTTGAATGTGCTTTCGTTAATTCTCCATCCAAGATGACATTCTAGGAAGGGTGGGGACCAACTCTATGGTTGAATATACTTGCAAATTGTCACCCAAGACATTCTCCCAAGAAGATGAAAGAATGCATACTGAATGCTCCGAGAAATTCCAGGTAAAGAAACTACTAGCAGTAAAATGTTAATACAAAAATTCATATGCCAGGGTTTATATCCCCGCCCCACCTCTCATCAGCTACTTACAAAGGTTTGAAAAATAAAGACATGGTTTCATTTTGTGCCCAGGTAAAATGTCACCAGGTTCCCTTTTACTCACAATCCTCCTGCCTCAGTCTCACCAACACTGGAACTACAAGCATGTGCTACCATCTTCAGATTCTCCAACTTTAAAAGTCACTCATGTCTTGTAGCTAAGCTTCTTTAACTTTAAAAGGGGAATGACAATAAGATGTTTCCTGATGTGGTAAGGAATTAAAGTAAGATATGTCAAGTGTTCACAGGAGGCTAACAGAATCAGCTATTAATATTTAGTCATTTAACAGGCTGGCTAAACTCTTTACTGTCAATCTCTAAAAATGTCTTGACCATTTTTGAGAATGGCTGTTGTTAGAATATACTTTGAACAGTCCAACTTTAGTGTGTTAGTTAGGGGAATGAGTTACGGTTAATTAAAAAAACCTCTTATGTATATGCTTACACTCCCTCAAAGCATAGGATGTCCTGTTTCCTTATTACACAATAGAAATATTGTGGTGGAAGATTGTATCCCACACATGGGTGCTCTACTGGCTCGACTGAAATAGCTTGTAACTACTTCATACACCAGCACCCCTTGTTCCCACCAACCTATTATCTTGGTGTAATTTCATGTTGCTAAGCTTTACAGGGATGGAACACCAAGTAGCTAAAACATTAGAGATACAAGCGACTGTAGGTACAGCTCACTAGTGGGATCTTCAGAGACTCAGAGAGAGAACGAATATTTGGAAGGTTCCTAGGATTAATCATCAACACAGTAAGAGACAATCAAAAAAAGAGAGGGGAGATGCAAACATATGCAGATAAGCCCAGGTATGAGTCTGAGGGTTTCTGTTGTCAATAGATTTGGAACCACCTAGGAGACACACTCCTGGGTATGACTGTGAGGGCATTCCCAGTGTGAGAAGAGCCAGGTAGAATGTGAGCAGTGCCGTCTGCTCTGTCAAAAGGCCCAGCCCATGCCACCCCTGCCACAATGGGTCATATACCCTTAGAATTTGAACCATAATTAATCCATTACATTGTTTTCTGCCAGGCATCAACAATGAAAACAACCAGAGAACAACATACCCCAAGAAAAATATGTAAGAAGTTTGAAACAAACCATAGAGTCCTTCCTGGCCTAAGTAATAGCAACAGAAATGCAGTACAGTTGCTTACTCTTATCTAGTAGAGGGAAACTAAAGGAAAAAGAAATCCATGAAAATGAACAATCAGCTAGTTAAATATCAACCTTCAAGGGACTTTTAATTATTCCTAAACTTATAGTTGCATCAGTTGACTGAATTCTCTTAGATCATATTTTATTCATCTTCCTCATAAAATATAAAGAAGAAAAAATTTCATAATTACTTGTTCTCAGCAACTAAAATCTACTTTCAATTCAGTCTTACTATTCTATTCACATTTTATTCATATGTTATTTCTACATAAACTATTTCCTATAACTGAAAAGTTTATTTCTTACCTGACTGTGTATACAAGCATCCCCCTAGTATAGTTGTCTTTAAAATTGTCATTCCTGGAGGCTAGAGAGATGGCTCAGCAATTAAGAGACTGCTGCTCTTTGAGAGGACCCAGGTTCAATTCCCAGTACCTGTATGGTTGTTTGACCTGAATCTTAGAGGTTTTGTTTCACTCTGAGGTGAAAGAATCTGCATTCTATCAGGTTCCCATTATGTTAATGTGGCTCACCTGGGGGCGCATTTCAAGTCTCAGGAAGACTGCACACTAGTCCCCTGATTGGGAGGTCTGATGTCCCTTCTCACGAGCTTATACAGATTAGTGCTGCAGATGAGTTTTCAATATGGGAGGCCACACTGGACAGCAGGTGAAGGAAGGAAAAAGAATATGAAGGAATGCAGGCAGCATCCAGGAGCCTTCACTTTGCATTTCAGTGAAGCATTGTCTGGCTGACTGGAAATATTAACAACTCTGTTGCTGCAGAAATTGTTAAAGAGATTTTTTTTTTGTCCTGACCCCCTAAATTCTGAAATAAATGAGAAATTTATGTTGGGTGACAGTAGGTTTCTACCTTCAGAATAGATGCCAAGCTGCTTTTAATGGAAAAAGCAAAAAAATCCCCAAAATTTGTTTTTGAAAATACCATGTGTATATGATATGTTGTGAACATAAGTATACATGTTCTAGTGTATGACCACGAGTGCACAAATGGCACAGTGAATATGCAGGGGTTACAGAAAAACCACCGTGCTCTATCTTTGCCTTCTGCCTTCTTGAACGCAGATTTTCTTTTGTATACTGCTGCTGCCTAAGCAGGCTAGGAAGCCTGCAAGCACCCAGGAATTCTTGTCTCCACCAGCTGAGGTCATAGGAAGGTGACAATGAGTTCAGTTTTACCAGGGTTCAGATGAACCCAGGTCCCCATGCTTGTGTGGCAAGTGCTTTATTCAGTAAACCAACACCCCAGTCCCACTCGCCAAAGCAGCCCCATGGTTGTGTTCATGAAACATACAGGGGAAAATCTGGTTTGGCGAAACTGTGGTATACCAGATAGAGATCTTTTTTTTTTTTTAATTTGGGGGATGATTACTAAGATATAGACAAAAATCAGAGTCAAAAAATTATAGAGATTTGTTCCCTATATCACAGGTTTTATTATATTTGGGTAGAGACCAATGCAGTCCCTCTAGACGCACGCACATATGAACATATGTCTACATAAGCATCTGGTAGCATGTATTTAAATCTGTCTTAATTGTATGCTCTCTTCTAGAAACTCACAGATAATATATACATGTAGTAGAGAACCTCTATAAGATATCTTCCTGGATCTTTTTCTGAATGCCACACATATTCTTATTTATCTTTTAAAAAAAATAGTTAGATATTATTGTTTTTCTTTCAATGTACAAAGAGAAAATATGCTCATGTACATATACAATCACAAAATGCTACCACTGAAGTCTTACTGAACCAGACATATAGTCTTTATTTGTCTTGTATGTAGGACTCTCTGTGGGCTAATTCTATCTGAGCCTGTGTTTTTATCACTGTGTTATCTTTAAGATTGAAGTCCAATGTTTTAAATCACCTTAAATAATTCTTCATAGTTCTTTGAAGTCAACAGGCTCATTAAGTCCTTAGGGAAACAAGGCATCTCTTACAACGGATGGATAATTGAGGATGAAGCCTGAGATAGCATATGTTTCACTGTCTGTATATTGTACATAGTAGTATTCAAGAATATATCAAAAAAGACAAAGCTATATTCAATAGCTTCAGGAGGCATGATAAATTTAATTTTAAGTTTAAAATTTAAAATATGTTGATACAAAAGAATGCAATTAAGCCACTAGAGTGGCTACCCACCTTCTATATATACAGATTCCACTACCACCACTTGCTCTTTAATTCAAGTGTTCAGAAATCTATAATTAAAGCATTACCTCCTACAATCTTAAGGTCAACACCACTGAATTTCTGAATAATCCCTACCATTTCCACACACATTACAGCACAATGAGAATCCACTATAAAGGGCCCAGCCAGCCAAAGACCTAACACATCAGTCAAAGCACATGTGTATCAGCGGGCTATATTTAGTCTACTTATCCAACATAGGGAGAAAGTAGAGAAGTGTGCAATATGGTTGCACGTGGGGTGCCTCAAATTTCAATTAGTAAGTCTCTACCAAGACAAGAAGATGTTGTCTCAGATTCCTATCACTCTATCAGGGTGGACATAGACTCACAGGATAAATGTGCCTCTGTGCAGTGGGTAGCAGTTACTGCAGAGAATTGGTCAATGTGCAGACAGTACCTGTGCAGTGCTGTGGTTACATAGTAAGTCTCTGCATCACAATCCTTGATGCCAAAGCACAGGAAGCATCATCGAAAGGGGGTAGAAAGATTGTAAGGTAGAGAAGACTGCTGTGAATAGTGTCTATTGGATACTTCATGGCCACTGAACTCCAGTCATGGATACAGAACATGCACTCACTACTTGCACAAGATCAAGCCACTTAATAAGCCAGCATGGATGAGGGAGAGGAGCTGAGGAGCTTTGGGTAGCTGATGGATAGTAAGAGGGAGACTCAGTTACTTTTACTCTTGGTAAGTAGATCATGCTCCACTGATGGCCCCACACTCATGTCTAACAGGCACAATTACTCTGACCCAATGGGTTGATAGAAACAATATGTGAAATTCAGAGGGAGAGTATAGGAGAGTAGTTCAAATGAGAGGACGGTGGATATAATGTATACATGAAGTACTTAAGAATAAAAAAATTATTAAAAATATCTCTGAACATGTATTCATGACACTGAGTTTTGTGAAAGAATTTCTTTCATAGTTTAAGCAATGCTACAAAATTTTCTTCAATCTGAACTTTAACAAATCGCATGAAACATTTTATAAGAGAGAAGAATCCCATAAGTGCAAGACTTGTGGTGACGTCTCACTAAAAACTGTTGTGAGCATGTTCTAACAGCCTGTTGTTGCACCCTACTGCCAGGCAGTGAGCAACCTCCCTGTGGTTCATGATTTTACAGGCTTGCCTGAGTGTGCGAAAGTAAGTAAACACACTGTCACCGGGAACATGATGATTTCACTCACAATAAAATATTAATTCTTCTATAAAGTGGAATAAAATTAGCAGAAAGAAAACAGTTCCTGAAAAGAAAAATGGACCATCAAAACTAGCAAACCTAACTACTATAAACTCTTATGCTGGCCATAAAATAGGATATTGAAGTCTTTGACAAATGAACAGACATGAAAACCAGACACACAATTAACTATGCATACTGCATTCTTTTGCCTGTAGATCCTAGGTGACATCTGAGGAAACAGCATCCAAGTTATTAACATCTCTATCACGGAAATAAAAGGCTGTTTCATATGGCCCTTTGTTTTGACTGTAGGCTCTGGGGTCTCATATTCTAATGGAAGCTGATTCTCAACTGAGCAATTAGCCTGGTAAAATGTTAATGCATCCACAGAGACTATAGCCATAGTTATTTAACATGGTGATGTGAAAACAGGCTGCTGAGCTTTAAACATTCCTGTTTTCTTTGCAACAAAGAACAAGGCAACAATAGCAACCTGGGTGCCTGGACCCAGGGTGATTCACAAACCTCTAATGCTGGTCAGCTTTTTATAACATTCTGAATCAGAAAAGCTATTATTAGCTGGATTTGTTTATATCAAGTAAACACTGCCCTAGAATCAGAAAATACATCTAAAATGATTGATAAGGTTTAAGATCAAATTAAGATAACTATTTCTTTCTCTGGGTTGCAGATTCTTTTTTTTTTAAGATTTATTTATTTTATTTACATGAGTACACTGTAGCTGTCTTCAGACACACACCAGAAATGGGCATCGGATCCCATTACAGACGGTTGTGAGCCACCATGTGGTTGCTGGGAATTGAACTCAGGACCTCTGGAAGAGCAGTTGGTGCTCTTAACTGCTGAGTCAGCTCTCCAGACCACCATGTTGCAGCTTCTTAAGGAGACCTGTTGTATTACTGTTTCTGTTATAAGTTGACAAGAGTAAAAGTTTCACACTGACAAGCTTCCTCAGTTGAGAATCAGCCTTCCTTACAATATGAGAGGCCAGAGCCTACAGTCAACACTCTGATAAGAATTTGCTATCCCTGACTCTTACTCCATGCATTCCTTAAGATGCTTCAGTACTACAACACAACCAAAATGTTTTTAACATGCTCAGATGAGAAGCGAGTAGAGCATACTTTCTTTAGAAAGAGGCCAAAAGGACACAGAAAAAAAAGGACTTCTCTGAACCAAAGCTTTCTGGGGGTATATATGATATGTAGTTATATTTTCATTTTTTAAAGAATGTTTGGCCTTAGCAAATATCCCAGCTTGTTTTGAGAGTCCTAACTCTCCTGACAGCTAGCAAAGCAGATTCTGAGTAAAAAGCTAAGAGTTCAGCCTTACAGAATCCCTTTCAGCCCCTGGGGAATCTGATGGTTTAAGCTGGGGCATTTTCCCTCTTCTAACTCCTAAAACTTGGTGGGAACAGCTCTAGCCACTGTTATGCTAGGATTAGGGAGGTAATTTTTGTGGGGTTTTGGTGTTGGGGATCAAACCTAGAACCCCAAAATTCAAAGCAAGCCTCCTCGTAACTGCTCTATCTCCAATTCCCTAGAGAGTTTTCAATCTTATTGCATTGGTCCCTAATCCAGACCTGTGGAAAACCCATGCTGAATTAATCTGATAACCTGCCAAGACGTAATAGGATGGTGATTTCTTTCTTCACTGTGATATATGGAAGGTCCTGGAAGGGCACGTTTTCATTCCATTCTACCGAAATGAAAGGAGTACAGGAAACATAAATGGCAACCCTTTCCCATGGGAGTGGTACTCCTCTATGTATAAAGATATGCTCTGTTCACCCAGCCTTCAGTAGCACATTATCATGTCTACTGCTCTGCATACGTTTAGTGACACCAGTGGGTGTTCCTGAATAGCCATATGTCATACTTCTCTTGACCTTTTCTCTGACTCATGTTCACAAAAATGCTTATGTAGATGAGAAGGGGGGAAAGGACTTTACCCTGATGAAGAGGATCTTCTCTCCCACTCGGTATCGACCTTGAGAGAGCCGCTCCACACAGAACTTGGTTGGGCACTTACAGGGAGGATCTTCAGAGATTCTTTTTACCTGAAATAGAGGAGCATAATCATTGGCCCCAATAAAGTCGCATGTGATTATCCTCCAAGAGCTCAATCATGGCTGAAGTGTTAATCATTTAGACTTGTTCTATATCAGAAATGATATGAGCATAGGAACTTTTGCTGAAATGTGAAGATCAGGGTCTGGAAGCATCTTCTGAGTCTCTGAGCATTCAGCTGATGATGACAGTAATGAAGAGGGAGAATGAGGTCAGCTGGCATGGTAACAGACATGAGCTGGAGATCCAGAAAGATAGTATGTGTGGGGTCCATACAGCAAAGATATTAAGAACTAAAATAAAGCATGCATAGGCTAACCACACTGAAAGCTAGGGCAAATGCACACAACAGAAGGTTTCTTCAATATAATCCCACTATTACCAATCTAATTTTGAAATAAATGAAGTACAAATTAATTTTTTGAAACTTTTTTCTTGTTTGAAATTCTAAGGTTTTCCTCTGAGATTTCACCAACATATTCCTCAGACTCATCCATATTTTACATCATCTTAGGTAGTATATATAGTATTAGCTGACATATAAAATGAAAAACTAAAACATGACTCTGATTAATGTTCTCCTGGAGTTCTCATAGGCATGCCTATGAATACTGTAAATCATTAAGAACAGCTTTAGAAAATTCATTTGTTTTCATAATCAATGAAACTTCTGGAATGTTTTGAAATGAAAAAGTTCTTTGAGACAATCCAGAGTAACCCAATATCTCATATATTCAGTATTAATACTAATTATTTGAATTAATCTCTTGTTAGTAGCTACCATTTTATATAAATAAGATTAATTCAACAGATATGAAAGGGTGGCACTTACAGTTGGCCATGAAGAAATTCAGCCATTGTTATTTATTTTTTTATTTACTGTGTGTTTACATGTGTGTCAGTGTAGACATACACATATGGGTTGAAATACACACATGTTCATGTATGTGTATAGATGTATATGTGTAAAAGGCCACTAGGTGATCTCTTCTCTCTCTCTCTACCTTATTCCTTGAGATTGAGTCTCTCACTTAACCTGGAGCTATGCTAGTGACTAGTAGGCCTCAATAAAGCAAACAGCAATAACATTATTTTGAAAGAACTAACTTCACAACACTCATGTCCATCTATGTCTTTCCAATGCTAAATTTTACATTGATACAGTCCTAAGATTCTGGGTCATTACTGTGATGGCAGCCTAATGAATCAATATTGATCAACCTTAGCATCACCTTGTTGGGTTTAGTTCCTTAAAGGCTAAGATAATATTTTATATCATATTAAACCCTAGACATAAAGCATATCACCCTAATGGAACAGTAAACAGTTTAACAGATGCACTCTGGACACATGCATAGCCATACTAACCAGGGCATGGATCCTCCAGGACACAAAGGGAGATCACTGGGGCAGAGGAGGCCTGGATCTAGATAGCCTTAGAGACAACGTTCACTGAACAGTAACGGAACATCTATCATTCCATTAGTAACCAGGCCATGAATTTGAAATCTGAGTTGTTGCCATCTTGTTATGATAAGACTAAGGCAAATGGCATGCATAATGGGAAGCGGTGATATAAACCCTTACAAAACATGAGCTAGCCATGAGCTCATAGAACACAAAATTTGCTGGCTCACTGTTTTGTTTTTCTGTGCATACCTCTCCCTACAGATGTTTGTAAGATGTAGCAGATACACACAGCATCCTTACCATTACTCTAAGGGTGGTGAGGAGAAGAGAGAAGAGAGCTACAACACAGGGATGAGGTCTTTGTCACATCGGAGCCCAGAGAACAACAAAGCTCAAAACCCAAGGCATCACAACTTATTGAGAAAATTTGATACTGAGAAAGGAAAACCCTGGAACTGTTGGAAAACAAACCCAACTTTTAGGATGCTCAGAAAAAAAATACAAAACCTCTTTGCATCAAATAAACAAGAGAAGCATTTTCTCAAGTGGCCTGCCCTTTCTTCATGCCTTCCTTTCTACAAAAATAGACTTGGTGGTGGTGGTGGTGGTTGTTGTTGTTTTAAATCAAGTTTTTTTTTCATATGTGTCAAGGACAGAAGCAAAATTAGAAGAGAACAGGCCAGTCTAGGAGCAGTGGAATACATAGTTAACTATGAATGATGACAGTCCTGCTTCTCACATTACCATGAGGTAATTCTGTCTGCCAGGTGCTCTGCTCTTGGCTAGGAACTCAGCCAGTTTGGGGATAAAATGAGATTTCAAGAGGGACCTGGTTACTCAGAATTATATTATCTCTCATCCCCAGACTGAGGAAGTTGATGAAGAGAAGGGAGAGCTACTTCTTAGAGCAGCATTTAACACCCTGTGAGAACAAGCTCAACACAACGGAATGAAAAGAGGAGCAGGAGCATTCAGGCCGACCTCAAAGCCTATCGCAGCATAATCGCTCCACCAGGGCATAGGGAAGAAAGCAATCTGAATGGACACCACTGTGTTTCCTCTGAGAGATCTTGATTAAGGAAGGGGGGCTTTATTGTCCACATAAAAGGTCACCTATTTCCCTGCGGTTCCCGTAAGAATCAGACAAGAAAATGTGAGCAAATAAAGGTGGCTTCAGTCCTGGCTCTTTCTGAAGTCGTCCGCTGGAATACGATCATCTTGGCATGGCTTCCCTTTCTTTCTTAGTCTTCTCTGCTTCTGTTTCCTTTGCCTCCTCCTTTCACTCTTCCATACCCTCATCTTTCCTTCCTTTTTGGAGAATACAATAAATGTGTTCAAAATAACCCAGTGCTAACTATACACAGAAACTTAGGGAATCACTCTTTTTTTTTTTCTTAAATTCTTCTTCTTGTTCTTTTTTGTAGTACATTTATTGGGTTACATTGAGTTCAGTTCCAAACGGCTATGTGTACCTGGTATGTGACAAAGTGCTTGTAATGCTAGCTCTTTCCTTTTTACCTTTGATACATGGGTCTGGTTTAAACCACTAATGAGGTTCAGATTACTTTCCTTTTTGTCCCACTGTCCCTGAGATAAAATACTTTAGTGAAAAACCATTAATGCAAAAAATCCAATACAGTTCACAAGACTGAAGAATGAAGGAGACCTGTATATTTGAGAAATTCCAGGTCAATTAGGTCTTTTGAGGGAGCTCAGCACAACCTGCATGATGTTGGCAAGCTTTGTGAATGCTAGGCAGAGAAAGTAATACTTTGTATTTCTCACTCTAGCCAAATCTTTCCCCACAGGCATTGTGGTAGTAGTGTTTCTTTAAGCATTCTATGAGAAATGTTTAAAATCTAAAGATTTTATAGGACACAAGGGTTCTAACTGGTAAGAGGCAGATATGTCTACTTTGCACACTAAATGTGTCCACTAATGCACATTCCTCCATTAAACCAAGAGTTATACTCTCCTAACTCACAGAGCTTTGAGCTGGAAGAACAGACCTTAGAGCTATAGCAGCTTGAGGACCCTGCTGTCTAGGCTCTCTATATGACTGGTGGTGGTAATTGTGGTTGTTGTTTTGTTCTGAATTGGAATATTGGTAAAATAGCTTCTAATCCCTCTCAGGGTTACTCTACACCTTGGGGTTCTCTTTGTATCTTTCCTCTTCCCAAAGATGAAGAATGGGCTAGGCTTGAGACAGGCTCCTAAAGACATGGGAGCCTTCTTGCTCCCTCACCCTGGTTCTGGCAAATGGGCTCAAATGGCAGCACCTCTTCCATTTCTAACAGGACAGAAGAGCACACATGGTATATGGTTTAGAAGAAATGACTGAACACAAATGACAAACTTTCACACTGGACATCAATAGCAGGGAGCTGGGGAGATGTAGACTTATTCTTGAGTGTGAAAATCAGACTGTGCCTTGGGAGGAATGGACACTTAGGCCTCCCTCATTCACAACCACTTCATTGCACACTTACAAATACTTTAGACAACAGTAAGTAAGATGTAACATTTACATAAGGTGAGAAATGCCAATAAAAATTTCATGTGTGGGATGAGGAATCAGCTGAGTGGGTAAAATGCTGGTAATACAGATATGAAAATCTGAATTTGGATCCTCGGTAGCCATGTCAATTAAAAAAAAGAATCAGATAAGCCCATACACTGTAAACCCATACACTGAAGGATATACATAGGAGGATCCTTGAAGCTCTCTGGCCAGTTAATTAGCCTAGAACTCTGGGTTCTTGGCTCTGTAAAACACCACCACCACCATAAGGTAAAGAGATAAACAGAGAAATACCAGTGTAGGCCTCTAGCCTCTGTGTGTATGAGCACACTAGCACAAGCACCTCCACAGGTACACAAACACACAATCTTCTATGGAAGTTAACACAACGTAAATATTGAAAAAGTTAAAATATATTTAAACGTGCATTCAAAAGAAAAGTAACAAGTATATTGAGGAACTACCAACAGTTACCTCAAAATGAAAGAGGTGGTTCAAAGGACGAAAGAGTTGTAAAATACACTGGGTTAGAACAAGGAGACCTGTGAGGTATCAGCAAGGCAGGGCTTCAGGTGCATCATAGAGGATCTATTGATTCTGACTCCAGCTTGCATTGTCTTAAAGCATGCTGGCTGCAAGGACTACCTCCATAGAGGATTTTCAAGGCAGTAGTGATGAAACAAAGCTATGGTAATTATAGGCCTTGACTTCATAATGAGAGCTGTCAGGTTCCCCTGGCTGAGTAACTAGGAAGTAAATATAACACTGTCGAGATACTCTTCAGGCCTGACACCACCGTATGGGGGGAAAGAGTGTAAGTACATGTCACACTGAGAGGAGAAGTAAGTATGGGTGTGGCCCTGTGGACACTTGATTTTTGATAAGGAAGTCAAACCTTAAAAATGGAAACATGAAAGCATCTTCTATAAATGGTGAGGGACAAACTGGATGTCTACATGTAGAAGAAAGAAAATAGATCCAACCTTATCCTGCATGAAACTCAAGTCCAAGTGGATCAAGGACCTCAATGTAAAATGAAATACACTAAATCTCATAGAAGAGAAATTGGGAAATACCCTCGAATGCACTGGTACAAGACACAATTTCCTGAGTATAACACCAATAGCTTAGGCTCTAAGGCCAACAATTGATAAATGGAACCTCATGAAACTGCAAAGCTTCTGTAAGTCAAAGGACACTGTCAATAGGAAAAATCAGCAGCCTATAGATTGGGAAAGGATCTTCACCTGACAGAGGGAAACATCCGACAGAGGGCTAATATCCAAAATTAACAAAGAACGCAAGAAATTAGACACTAACAACCCAAATAACCCAACTAAAAACTGGGGTACAGAATTAAACAGAATTCTCAACAGAGGAATCTCCAATGGCTGAGAAGCATTTAAAGAAATGTTCAAAGTCCTTAGTCATCAGGGAAATGCAAATCAAAACATATCTGAGGTTCCATCTTACACCTACTGGAATGGCTAAGATTAAAAAACTCAAGAGGCAGCACATGCTGGTGAGAATGAAGAGAAAGGGGAATACTTCTTCATTGCTGGTGTGAGTGCAAACTTGTACAACCACTTTGGAAATCAATTTGGTGGTTTCTCAGAAAACTAGGAATAGTTCTACCTCAAGACACAGCTATACCATACCTGAGAATATAACCAACAGAAGCCCTACCATCCCCCAAAGACACTCAATTATGTTTATAGCAGCTTTATTTGTAATAGCCAGAAACTGGAAACAACCTAGATGTTCCTCAATTGAAGAATTGATAAAGAAAATGTAAAACATCTACATAATGGAATATTACCCAGCTATTAAAAACTAAGGCATCATGACTGTTACATGGAAATGAATGGATCTTGAGAATATCATCCTGACTAAGGTAACACAATTCCAAAAGGACATGCATGGTATACACTCACTTATAAGTGGATTATTAGCCATAAAATACAGATACATGCTACACTTCGTGGATCCAAAGAAGGTAAACAAGAAGGAAGGCCCAAGTGAGGAAGCTTGACTCTCGCTTAGAAGGAGAAATAAAATGGTCATTGAAGGCAGATGGAGCTAGGGCACTCAGAAGGAGGGGGATAAGGAGGGTAATGGAGGGTTCACAATAAAGTGTGGGGACAGACAAGAGAGATGGCTAGATGGTCATGAAAATGAATGGAAACCTGCAATTAACATGGGTGGGGATGTGGGATGGGGCATCTCCAGAAGGAAACAGAGACCTGGGATGAGGGAGGTACCCAAGAATTAATGGGGGTGACCTTAGCTGTGACTTACTACACTGGCGCTATGGAACCTGAAGAGGCCACCTCCTGTAGCCAAGCAGAAACCTCAGTAAAACAACAGAGATATCAATATCTTGTTTATAAGAAATGCATGCACAGGGGATGGAGCAAAGATTAAGGGAATGGCCAACAAATAACTGGCCCAACTTGAGAGACATCCCAGGGGAAACACCAGTCCCTAACACTATTACTGATACTCTGTTATGCTTGCAGACAGGAGCATGTTCTCTGAGAGGCTCCACCCAGCAGCTGACTCAAACAGATACAGACACCCACAGTCAAACAGTGGCTGGAGCTCAGAGACTCTTATGGAAAAATAGGAGGAAGGATAGCAGGCCCTGAAAGGGACAAGAATTCCACAGCAAGACCAACAGAATCAAATAACCTGGACCCTTGGGGCTCTCAGAGTCTGAACCATCAACCAAAGAACATACATGGGCTGGACCTAGGCCTCCCCAGTCATATGAAGCAGATGTGCAATTTGGTCTTCATGTGGTTCCTGAAGAACTAGTATGGTGCCTATCCCAAAATCTGGTGCCTGCATGTGGGATACATTCTTGTAGTTTGGCTGCCTTGTTCAGCCTCAATGGGAGAGAAAGCACCTAGCCTCACAGAGACTTGAAATGCCAAGGTCGGGGGATACCCAGGGGGACACCACCCATTCAGAGAAGAAGGGGGCTTGGGGGCGAAGGGTTGTGGAGAGGGTAACCTGGAGAGGGGCAGTGAGCCGGAGAGGAGGGCCTGCAGTCCTAGTAGCCCTGCATCCTAACAACTAAAAATATCAAGGTTGTCACCAGCATTCCACGGACTTTGCTTGCTCTGGCAGGACTTCAGTCTTATACCTCTAGCACTGTCGTGTCCCATAAGCTTGCAGGCAATTATAACTCATAAAAGCAAACTTTGCATAAGCCACACCAAGACAAGTCATGTTTTATTTTTGTTTTTTTAATGCTTTCATGCATTTAAGATATGAGTATGACATCACACGAAAATAATTTTCAAACATACCATTACCATAAGCAGGGATTGTTTACTATACCTAGGAACTACTTATCCCTATAATGATGGTGTCACTGCAGTGTGTTCTAATCACCAAAGCCTGTGCCTAGAGGCCTGCAGAGTTGACAGACCCTAGAGTTAGTGCTGGACACTAAGCTCTTCTCCTCCTAGAATCAGGAAACTTCCAATTTCCATGTCCCCACCCCTGCAAGCAATCTTCCTTTCAGATATAAGAGCTCTCAAAAATAATAATAATAAAGGACAACTCTGGCCAGTACCAGGCAATCAATAAGTATAGTTGCCTTTTCAGTTAGATGAGTTGTTCCCTTCCTCAACAATGCGCAAGGTTCTATCCATGACAGGAGGTATTGGGAACTAATAAGAATGAGGTTTAAGTGTTTTCAAAAGACATTTTCAAGGAGTCATTCCCTAGATTTTCAGATACTGTTCAATGGAATTAAGTGGCACTTTATTTTACCTCACTAGTTCAGTTCTGAGTTTCAAGATGAGCTGTAGGAGCACAAATTTTCTCACTGGAGTTAAAATGAATGCAGAGGAGCTGAAATGCATGCAGTCAGGACAGAATGATTTGAGAGGGCAGGTTAGGTTTTATAGTTGGAAGGCTTGTAAATTTCACTCACTGCATCATCCAGTAAGTTTCCAGTACTCTTCTTTCCTGAAGACTTTGATGAAGGAGAAGGTGAAGGAGACGGGGCAGAAAGTGTCTCTTCTTGTTCAATTTCTTTTTCCAGCTTTATCAGACCAGGGGGCTCCACACCATACCTTTCAAAAACATCAGACAGTTATGCATGCACATGCTATGCTCCCAGTATAACAATGCAACAGCTATACAGCATTCTGGATTGTGAGTGCCAAGAATCACTGCCCCTTTAAAATACATAGACTCACTGACACTGAAATGGAACTTTTTGAATTAACATCCATGGAGCAAGGTAAAACACATGTAGCTGCAGTGTATGTGTAAGTGCACATGCATGGAGGTATATGATTTAAGCACACTGAACATATTATTGTCTCAGCAACATGAACACACACAGGGAATTTATCTTAAACTCTTTATCAGAATTGACAATGTAAATGTTGTAATGAAAGCCTGATTTAGAATATAAGCTTGGTAATGACAGAGATTAAAACAGAGGGTTGGTATCAAAATTAATACAGCAGAACACTAAAATTAAAAACAAGAAGTAACTGATTCTACAGAAAAGAGACTCACTGTGAGCTGTTCATTTCCTACACAAGGAGAGCATTGCACATGGTTACACAATATTACAAGTCCTTAGGAATAGATCAGTGAATGCACAAACATTATTATTACTGGGAAAGAAGACAAGAATACTTCAGAACAATGATGTATAAAAGGTCTGAAAACTCTACATGTTTAAGACACTTAGAGAAGGAAAAGGGGGTAACAGGTAAGAGAGCACATGAAAGTGTCTGTTATCCTTGTATCTCCCACAATCAGGTTTTCCTTAATTAAAATTTAAATAAAGAAGTACTAAGTTTTATAGGTCTGTATCAGCTTTGCTTCCTGGGGGCTAGCAAAGGTAATTTTGAAACTTGTCAGGTATGAGGCATACACTTTCACGAACAAAAAGATGAATGCCTGCAGAAGACTGAGACAGGACAGACTCTCCAACAAGGACTTGCTGTTGTCAGCTTGCCTGTTCTTTCTGATCAGGTGATTGTTATAAAGGAGAGAAAACACTGCTTGGTGATGAAAAGGTTATTGCAAATCAAGTATGATGCTACACACTTGTGATCCCAGCACTCAGGAGGCAGAAGCAAGATGTTAATCAGTCTAGATTAGTTGAAGGGACCCTCTCTCCAGATGAAACAAGAGAAACAAACCAGGAGTTATTAAATAGCATACAATATAAATAGTCCATGAGCAGGAAATAAGTGCTGACACCATGCTCATAACTTAGTTGAGTACTGTGTCAATTCAGCAGCCAACGTCAAACCTTGCCTATGTACTCCAGTGGTGGCTTGCTACTTTAATAGATGTCACTGTATACAAGTGCAGGACAAGTTTCTAGGGAGGCAGTTTTTCTCCTGGTGATATTTGATCCTGACAGAGGGGAGCTCAGTTGGTTCAGTTCCTGTTCTCTTGAATCATTACCCACACTTCTCCCTGCCATGAAAGGACATGGTTAAGTTGATGCGGCTTCACTAGTTCACTCCATTTCTCTAGGGAGAGATCTACCCCTCCATGGGTCCCAGGCCATTTCCAGTCATAGACATTCAACATGTCTGTTAACTTGGGTCTTTTTAAGTCATAACTCAGCTCTCAAAAGGATTCTATGCATCAGATAGATGCCTTTTGAGAGCTGCAAAGCTTATGTAATAATTAAGTACAAACAGTTCACAATGTCACAACAGCCTCTAATCTATTAAGTAACTTTTGTTCCATAGTAAACAAACAGTTGCTATAAATATTTGGTTACCACATTTTGTATTTCTACTTTTTTGTATTTATAAACCAATTAATGCTTCATTACAAGACACATGGTGTACTATGGATTCCATTCTACCACTCAAATTGATTCACAACACCTTCAGATTTCCTAACAGGCCAGAAAGACTTTGGAAGGCAATCCTCTAAGCTGTTACAGACTTCTGTGGATTCTTAGCTCCATTAAGGCATAAATCTTGCCTGGGTTGAATGTTCTCAAGAGAATAATATAAACCTAGTTAAGTCTGGAGGAATCTGAGACACTGTGATCATGCCAACTCTACATCAACTGTAAGTGAAAACATCATAATTTAAAATAAATAGATTAGAAAATATTTTATATTCAGCCACAGGTGGATGAAGGCCACCTGTTTGTTCTGTGTTGGACATGAGCTGAGCCTGTTGCTGCTCTAATAGCATTTTTGCTATTGTTTTATTTTTTTAAGACAAAGTATATGCACCTTCTTTAGCTAAGAAAGCTGAATAATGGTTGTGCTACTGACACAGAAAGTCAGCACCAAGCCCAGAATCTGATGCTTAATTTGGCATTTGAATTCTTCAAGCTGCTCAGGATAGAGTTGAACAGTACCAGAATGCATATGAATATGAATTTTTTGGCTTCCTGTCCATCTGGGGGCTATCAGTAGGCTCATCCCCAAGGCTGGAGACATGTACCTACAAGCCAACTTAGTTGTCAAATGCATTTGTTCTTCAAAAGGCAACCTCGGTTTGGTATCGGTAACTTCTATACCTCTTCACATGCCCATTCTTTCTATAATGTTTTCACAAATTAATGTTTCTTAGAACAGGGTGGTAGAATTTTGGGAGAAGGGTTTTTTTTCTAACCCTCAATAAAGGAACCAACCAGAGTCATCAAGGAAGGTGAATTCACTGAAGCTAAGTCCTGATTCCTGCAGGGCGGATATGGTCTAAATCCTCAGAGGCTGGGCACTTATTTTCATCTTACTAAAAAGTAAGATGGTCATTGGTTTGGCAACTGTAAAAGGAGAATATAGGAATGGCTCTCTCATTTTGCTGGCATAGGATGTGGTGTTTAGGATTAAGCTAACTGGAAGAAATACACCACCAAACTCATTCCTGACCTAGAAAAATCTATTCAAACTATTTAGCAGTCTGTACGTTCCAACAAGAGACATCTGTCTTCCATTGTAGTGGGGTCGGGGGACAAATTTTATAGACTAATGAAACTCCCTCTTTGTAAGGCATGTAACAGATGGTTTATAAATTCTTGCCAGATAATTTTGCCCCATTTTTCCTATTTTAAGACAATGTAAACTTAGATTTATATGTGGAAAATGCTCCAGCCATGGGAAAGGATGTATAAACTCCCAGCAGTCCTTGCAAGTCCTCCAAGTGAATCAACTACTGATCTTGACACAGGATTACTTTTCTTTTAAATAACATTTCCTTAGACCATGACTGAAATAGAAGATTAAAGAAAATGTCCTCAAAATATTTCCTTTCAATAGTCATAAACTTGTTCAGGATCGATCAAGAAAAGAGCAAAATCCAAAGTCATGAGATAACTTCGTGTGCCACTGACACCCAAATTTGCCAACAAACTACCAGTTCAGAAGCTTTCATTTTTATCATGAAGATAACTTTAATCCTGCAGTCAGAAAAGATGTTGAAATCATAGCTATTTACTTCTTCATTTTGCATAAATTAATACCAAAGTACTGGTTAAAGCAATCTTTTGATTTTGCTGTGTTGCTTTTGTCAATGCCATATTTTTTTTGAATTCAGAATTGTGTATTTTTCTGACATAGTAGTAGAGAGATTTTACCTTCCAACAATGACAGCTCTGTTTAATTAAAACCCAAAGAAATTTTACAATGAGAACAGAAGTAATGTCACCATCTCAGAGCTCAGATTTGCTCCGGTTCTTGAAAGAGTACTCCTGAGTGTCCCTAGGCAGAAAAGTACAGCAGAGGCTCCCAGCATCATTTCTGAAGTGATAGTGGTACTCTTAAGAACATACACGTGAAATCTGGATGTACCACATAGAATGGAATATAAGAAGGCATCCCCTATCAGTGAAGAAAACACAAAACTGAAGAGGATCTTTAGTAGGATCAAACTCATCTTTATGGGAGAAGATGGTTTCTAGGTGTGCTCTGAAAACCACTCCTAGTTTGGGATAACATTGTTCAAATGCATTAATCTGTGTGGTCTTTAGCAGCAGACATGAGAGAGGGGGGAGTGATGTCAAGTATCTAAATCTAGATCTAAAGCTCAGGCAGAGCTTAGATGTGAGATGAGACTGGGTGGGGTGGGTTGTCTTTCCTTCATGCTATCCTATTTCAGGAGCTTCCAGCAAACCAAATAGCATGGATTTGTTCAGAAAGAAGCAAATGGGCATTTTTACCTGAATAACTGGCATCCTTTCAAATCTCTAACAAAGATAACTGCAAGAGGAAAGCATTGTCTCATATTATTTTATGCTGAACAACATATAATGCTTCACAAGACTCGTTCAGTTGAATGGGACAGAAATATAATCAAGAGTTCAATATTGCAATTCAGGGTGATCTTAATCTCAACTCCACCATGAAGTATTTACTTCCATGGTGTATGTTCTGGAATAAATGTAGCCTTTATCTTAACTCATGTGGTCATAAAATGTGAGTGTGTACAGTGCAATACACCACCACCTAAAGTATCTGTGCTGGTCTTCAGATATAGGTTACCATAGAGTGTTGACCCTATACATGAAAGCCCTAGGAAGGAGCCCCAGTACCCTGTGCTTCCAAGGGTACATGCCTGGAATCCTAACTCTGGAAAAGTTGAAGTTGGACACCAGGATCATTGTCAACTATACAAAGAGTATGAGGCCAGCTTGGCCTACAGGGCACTCTGTTTCAAAATAACCTAATTGACTGACTATTTACTTACTTTATTAATTGTAGTAAGAAGGAGACTCTTCATTTTACATTGAAATTGACAAATATATTGCTATTTTCTTCATTAACTATCTGCATTAGTTTTACATTCCTATGTCAAAGGTAATTGTTGTCAGATCCAAAGCTTACAGTAGCCAAGCTTCAGTTTTGGTGATGATCATAAACTATAAATATTCTTTCTAAGTTAAAATTAATGTGATTAAAAACAGTTGTATAATGAAATGTCGAAAGTGGAAAAATGACTATTAGCCACATGAGGACTGTAAAAGGCCCAGAGACTCTGAGGAGGCAGTCTTCCTTTGGAGGCAGTCTTCCTATGGCTATGCTTGGTTCTCAAACTTTGACCATCTAATGCATCCATTTGTACTCTTTAAGCACAAAGTAGAATATAGCACCTTTCTCATATTTAAAATCATATAATTATACCACACACTACTTTCTTAATAGAACTTCTAGACCTCTAGGTTTTTTTCAAGTTAATTATCTCCAAGGCAGCTGCTGATTGCTTATGATTTTCCATAAGATTAAGCAAGTGCCAGTTGTTTCTATGTGATGAGTCCTGAATCTGACTGGGGCAGAAGTTCAAAAGTTAGCGCAGGAGGTGTGTTTCTGGAAGCAGCTATATCTTTGTCCAACTGTGGAAGAACTAAAGAGTCTTGGCATTCTGGCTGGCCAGGGGATGCAGGCTCATGCTGTACATAAAAGGTAGTCCCTAAGTGATAGAGGGCAAGAGTGTCACACATACCTTTTAAACAGGTATTTAGACATCTTGTGGAACTAAAGAAATCTTTAAGTGACTCATTTCTCATCCCTTGTTGGCTAACACACAGTAATATAATTAAAAATACTGAAGAAATCTGTTTCACTGTGACTACTGAGGTAAAATAAAAACTTCCTATATGTTCACTAAAAGTTTATTGGCTGTGGTGATTAAAAAAAATTTGAGATTGTTTCTGACCATTAATCAAAAATGTGTACTTTTTGGCAGAGTTTGTTATTGGAGCACAGTATTACAATGTATGAGGTTTTCTTTCTCCTAATTTTCTATGTCAATTCTTTATCTAAGTTCACCCAGTATTATCTCTCACTCCATTTTACTGGTTCATGTGATCTTGACACCTACATGCACATACAGACATGCAGGCACACAGATGTAAAAATATGTAAATACATTGACTTTCAAGGCATAGTATATCCCCTCCATACTCCAAAAGGATATGAAAAGAAATGCATTTAATTAAATGGTATCAAAGTCAGCTTAGGCAAAAACTGTCCTGTCCACATGATGACACTGTTAGATATCAGAAAAACATCCAAACCCATTCAACATTTATTCTCCCTCAAGATGTCTTCAAATCTTATCTTCATTTCTTCTCTAGATTTCATAGAACTATAAAAACCTTGTCAGACAGTTTGCAAGGCTACTAGCAGAAATGCATGAAACCAGAACAAATTGGTTTGTCTAGCGGTCTTTTCCTCAGCTTACTTAGCTAGGATCACTACAGTCAGTTTCTTTGGGTTATTCCTACAGGAAAAAAATTTCAAAACACATCTTTACATAAAATAAAGGGGGCTGGAGAAATAATAGCTCAGTGATTAAGGCCAAGTACTGCTTTGATAGAGTACCCACATAGGGAGGCACATAGCTGCCTATAACCTCAATTTCAGGAACTCTCACAAGCTCATCTGGCCTCTGCAGGTACCTGCACAAACATTCACAGACTTTCACATAGACGTAGATGCATATGCTTAGTTTAAAAAAACTTATAAAAATAAAACCCAGTCTCTCTGTTAAAAACATAGAAAATTATATAAAAATTAGCCTCATTCAATTCAAAAGTAAAATCTCTGAGGTGTGAAAACTGATAACAGAATAGAGAAAATATGTAAATGAGAGACTAAAATTATTAGACAGAAAATAAGGGATGAAAGGGAAGGAAATAAGAGAGAACAGATTTCCCATTGAGTAAACTGTCCCATAAAGTGTCAAGTAGGGACCTGCAGAGATGACTAAGTGCCTATAAGCTCTTCCTGCTTTTCCATAGAATCCACACTAAGCATATCACAACTCCCTGTAACTCCAGTTCCAGGGAGCCCAATGTCTTCTTCTGGAATCTGCAGGCTCCTAAATCCACGTAGTGCATATACAGACAAGGAGGCACACCATATCTACGGAAGCTTGTAAGGCATGAAAGAAAATGCATTTCATTTAAGGATATCAATGACAAAGACTGTCCTGACCACATGTTGCAGTGCTGACAATGGTAGAGGCATACTTTTAACTAGGCTCTCTCCATATGACCCAAACAATTTCATTTGCTCAATGGTTTCTTAGCATCTGTTGGAATGTCAACAATGAGAAGTCAGCATGCATGCCTTTGTTGCCTAAGGTTGAGGTATTTCTGTGTCTTTACGTGAGAGGTCTTACCTACCTGGCTGCAATCCGACCAAGTTCTAGCAAACAGAGACACACTTCTCGGGGCTGCTTATGCAGAACTGGAAGAGAAGACAGACATAAACAGTTTTACAATAAATAGTACTGTAAAGTATTCATGGGGGCAGGTTTGCCAATGACCCTCCTGTTGCCCTCACAGTCAGAGATGAGCTATTTTTCATTCTGCCATTCATAAGACTCATCCCAAACCCTCAACTGAAGATGCACAGTACTTTTGGGAACTCCAGCCACACTTTATCCCAAACACCATTGGTCTAATGAACTCTCACTATAAAAACATTGCCTTCAATTAGCTAATATTAGCAAGTCTATGTTTGATACACATGTAGAGGCAACTATGATATAAGTAAGGTAATTAAACAAACACATCACACACAAACTGTGCATTGAGGACTAACATTTTTGAATATATTGTGTATACTCCTGATTTTTATATTAAACTGAATTAATAAGGATAAAATTTATAAACTACAATTCTTTGTTTACCTCCAAATAAAGACATTTGTCAAATGGGACCTACAATTTGGTGTTCTCTGCTAATCAATAATTGATAATTTAGAAAAAGACACACTCCACTGACTGGATTCTTGAGACGTGTGTATCAAAAAGGTACTACCTGCCAACAGAGAAGCTGATGAGAAGCCTTTTTGAGTTTCTATTGCTGAATTATATGACATTATTGCACAGCGAAGCTGTTCTGTGAATGGTCTAGGGCAGGTTAATGCAGACGATACGTACTTGCATTGCTGAGCCAATGAGAGGAGCACATGTTGCTTCCTCTGTCCACCTAATCAAAACTGGGGCAATTAAAAAATACTATATTCAATATCAAATAAATCAATAATGTAACAAATCTTTTCATGGAAAAAAGTCTTCACAAAGTTATTCTAATAAGGTAAAATAATACTTATTGATCAGAAAAGTACAAATGTTGTTCTAATTCATAAAGCTAGAATTTTATAATAATTCAGATCCCACACTCTATTCACTACATCTAAATATTCTAATTTCCTATCTTCACTCATTATGCAATAAAAATATTTAGTCTAATGATAACAACAGGATTTGCTTGGGGTAGATCTGCATACTAAACGTATTTGTATTTTGACTTAAAATTTGTGATTTCATTTGGCTGGAACAGACATTCAAATTAAGTATCATTAATAATTTGGTTATAAAATGTCACTTTTAAACTAAAAAAATCAGAAATGCTTACTAAAAGCATAATTGATCATAGAAATCCTGAACTGAGAAATATTCCCATTCCCAATAAGCAATGGAGCTTTAGTTGTTCAATGGGGAATTATTATAGAACCATCTAAGGGAGCCTTGAATCGTTTCTAATTAAATAAATATTCTTTACATAAATATCTTAGAGGTCCAGCTACACCTGTGTCAGCTGGCTTTGACGAGGATGACAGTCACCTCATGAAGGTTAATGTGTTATTCAATCAACTTCAATTCAGTGACTGAGGCATGTGGCATTATACAGATAGCAATGTTAAACAGAGGAGGACACTGAATGCCACAGAAACAGAACCAAAGGCCTGAAGCCAATCTAGCTCATCAGTTTCTTCATATCCTAACTTTTTTAGGACATGGTGCTAAAATTAAACATGGAGTTTTGAGTGGAAGAATGAAAGGAAGTGAGGGAAGAAGACATTTAGGTGCCTGCTGTTTCCCTCCTGGGGAAGTGAGAGCTGTGTGAAGGAGGTACAGTGTCACTCATTTCTACATGGAAACATCAAAATAGTAGTGGTCAGAGCAAGTGAGTCCATCTGCAGGCAATGACTGACTATTAAAAATCAACACTTGACACAACTATCATGAGGTTTTTTTTTTTTTTTTTTTTTTTTTTTTGCCAAATGAGTACTGAAATTCTGATGAATTGGTATGAGTATATAGTGGCATGGAAACCAGGCTACTACACAGAAAATTAAATTTGTTCTGAAGAAGAACAATGATATAGATAATGTGAGAAACTTGGTAAGAGGAATACATAGTAATTACTCATCTCTTGCTTTCCTCATTTGCCAAACTAAAACATTTTGCACACCGAGCTCAAATGTTGACTCAATGTGGACATGTCAGAAAATCATTTTGACAAACTAGACTAAGCTCAAAGTCCCCATCATCATTCTAATAGAACTGACTCAGAGACTCTAACAGAAACAAAACTGTCTGAGATGGGAGGGGGACAAGGAGATGAAAAGCAAAAAAACAACAGTGATGTATGTATGCCATTTGTACACAATCTTAAATGTTAATGTAACACACAGAAAAAAACAAAACATTTCTTAGGAAGAATTTCACAGAAAGGCTGAATTTCAATCTCAAACTTTCATGGAATTATCCTTTATATAGTAATAATAAAATTGCTTCAAATTTTTACAGTTGTAAATTATTGTCTTCTGTCATTCACAGCCTTCCAAATATTGACTAGACTATGACAAAAATGGCCACAAAAAATACAAACAAAGAAAATACAGTGAATGGTGACTAGCATACCTGACTGATACATTGTATTGCACATGAGTCTTCACTATGCATGATTCCCCCACCATGTTATGTGTTAGAATATTGAACATGATAACAATCTAGTAGGGTGGGTTATGATGAACAAGCAAGAAAGATGAAATTGCTTAGCATTTTTAGAAATGTTAAGAAATTAGCTTAATTAAATGCTTATTTAATAAGCAAAAATACTTTCAGCATACTGCTTGTAAAATTGGATGTAGAACCCTTTAACGGCATAACGTGTGTAGAAGACACAGGAGTCTGCCTTGACTCAAAGAGAACAGGCTATGGGTATGAATCCAAACTGCAAAGATGCAAGCATGCATGTGAAGACTCATGGGTCTTATATGTGTTATATGTATAAGTAACTCTGTATATTCTCACACTGCCTATCTCATAATATCCCTATGGTGATGAGATAAAATAATACTGTACTAAGCACAGTACTTAATACAAAGGAAACACTGGCCTGATGGCACCTTGCCTCTTCATTATTATATTTTTTGTTGTTATTAGTGATTTGCTTAGGAAGACTAACTTCATTTGTTTGAGTCAATTAATATCAATCACTTTTGTTTGTTCCCATGATCATCTTATTGTACCCCTGTAGTGAACCAGTGATAAAATTCTTGGGCTAGAGAAATGACTATGCCATTAAGATCACTAGCTGTTCTTCCAGAGAACATGGCTTCAATTCCCAGCACACACATGGCAGTTCATAACCAACTGTAACCCCAGTTCCAAGGGATGTATCACCCTCACACAGACCTGTACATAGGCAAAAGCCAATGCCCATAGAATTAAAGAAAAAGTACTCTAGAATGAAAAAAAAAAGTACACTTGGGAAATGCTAATTTAGAGCATCCTATGACAATGAGTATTTTTAATACTATGGGGTAATATACTTTATGGGATGATATACATATATTTGTATATATATGCATATATATATACATATAGTTTGGCTATTACAAGTTTATACTAAATTTAAAATTAAATAATAATTACATTTGTACATAAGTTGTATTTAATACCTAAACACTTTGCACATTGATTTCTTGAGAATAAAACAATTTAATGGAGTCCATCTTCAATAATTAATCTAGAGGTATTAGGTACACAATGGTACATGCACACAAATAATACATAGTCCCCACATATATTCTCACCCATGAGGGAAGCACTGTAAGATGGAATGAATGTAGTGAAGTTCAATGAATAAACTGCAAGGACCCAGGTTTCCTTTCTCCAGCACATAGCACTCAGAATTGTGATCAGGGCAAGTGTATCCAGTTGGTTTTATTTATAGTTACTTATTTTCCCTTAACTTAAAAATATTCCTATACAACTTTCCAAATACATTCAAAGTATTCATTTCTATAAGAGATATAGTATTTAGAGATAAATAACAATGAATTCAAATCTTGGCTATCACTTGGAAGTTGCAAAATGTCGTCACAAATAATTTAATTCTCCCAACACAAGCTTTTGTTTGTGCAGTGATGTTGACTGACAGACTACAAGGGGTAGCATATGTGCTGAACTTAGCTGCCCTTGATGAACACAAAAATACAACCATCAATTCTGAGCCAATGGAGACCCTACCCTGGGAAAGGTACACAGCTGCCCAGTATCCTTTCAAGCAATTTGGATTCTTAAAAGTCCCTGAAACTGCCATCCAGTAAGCTACTCAACAGTCTTCATAAACTGAGTGTTATTCCCCTGGACATTTTCCTAGACACTGTGCAGACAACTAGTTCTGAAAAGGTATGGCAGAATTTCCAAGTAAAAGCTGATTTGGGGGATGGTTGTAAGCATCTAAAGTCACAGCACCTAGAGATGGAAGCTGGAGAGTCAGGAATCCAAATCATCCTTAGCTACATAATGAGTTGCCCTGGGTTGGCCTGCACTGGTTGAGACCATTCTCAAGAAAAAGATAAAAAGAACAAAAAAACAAACAAAACACAATAAATTAAAGGCATGAATTAAAATGTTAAAACACTATTTTTTTTTAAGTAAAAGAAGCTTCTAAAAGAAATCTAAAACAAAATAACCCTTAGAGAAAATTCCAATGAATACAAACACATGGCTCTGTGTCAGTAACGTGGCATTGTTATTCTGCATTAATACTAACACCTAACAAATAAGGATAATCATAACAATAGACTAATAACAATAATGACTTGATTTAACCCAGAGACACATTCTTACAGTTTTCAATACAGACAAAAACAGGAACAAGAACAGGGGGCATATCACACAACGGATGCAGGCACCAAGTATTGTTTTTCTGATGCAGCCAGTGACCAGGCAGTACAGGCTGGGTACAGTTATTCATGAACTTCAGAGAGTTCATCTCACTTTAGTGGAGCCATAGATTTGCTGTGGAGAATGTCTGGAACCACAGGTCACAGGCTCTATGAAAAGCCCTGCTAGTCACAATGGTGCATAGAAGAACAGAAACCACACAACAAGCACAAGCACAGGGAACCAGAATTAAAAGGGGTGACAGTCACATGAGTCACACAGTGCATGCTACACAACAGACAGCAAACCCGTTTCTCGGTGGGCAGATTCGTTCTCTGAGAAACAGATGAATAGTCATTGCGCTCCAGGTCCTATAATCAGTCAACAACATGTTGATATTGACACCAGTACTGCAAGCAATCTGTGTGCTTTTAGAGTTTCCATGACCCTCCCCGCTACCTCCCAGATAATAAAAATGTGTACAAACAGGCAAAATCAAACATGTCACTGGGGGGAAAAGCTAGCATAGTCTAAACAAGCTTCCTTTTGCTAGTTGCATATACTCCTTATAAATAAATACATCACTATTCAGAAAAATGTATTAAACATTAAAAGCCTTAGAAAAATCACATAAAAGCATCAATTTACAACATAATTTTAAAATATTTTAAACTGGGCATAAATCAAATATTTCTGACTTTAAATTATGATTCACATAAAAATAACCAATGTTATTTTAAAGGTAGTTAAAATATCTAAATTGACATTTGAAAACATGTTAATTACTGTAGGAAGGATTATTGACAAATATAGTCTAATAATTTTATATATTTCTTTTGAAATAAAAATCTAAATATTTTACTGCTTTCTAACCTGCTTTTTATTCTATGTTTTTAAAATTCACTAGAATAATAAGTGGAGAACTATTTTTGATACTAGGCTTATGAATGACACACATTTAAATTCAAAGAAATATCTCTGGTCATCTTTTTCATGTGAAGCACAAGTACAAACACTGAAAAGGCATTTCACAAAGGCTAACATCTATCTAATAGACAAGTAGGTCAGGGGAGCTATCACATGAGCACAATCAGGGCTACAGCTGCACAGGACATGCAGAAACACAGCCTCTGTGGCAGGCTTCCACACAGTTCCCAGTCACCTGGACTCTACAGCCTCAGAGTCAAACGGCTTTCATAATATGCTAACGAATGAATAGCCAGTAAGGGGTCCTCTGTGTCAATCACTCTCATTTCTGCCTGAGATGCACTAAGCAAGTTCTCCATGTCTCCAACCACATTGCCATGAATCTGCTTACTATCTAGCTTGCCAGCAAGTGAAAACTGCAGTACTTACAGCCTAACTACTCTCCATTCTTCTTTCATAGTCTGGACATGACCTTTATTGTTACGTACATATACAACCATGTCTAATGTTCACTTCATGCCTTATATCCCATTCCTTTCATAGTCTCAAGAATATGAGTTGAATTTTGATATCTATAGACCATGGCAGCTTGTTAAAAAAAAGCCAGGGATACGTATTTTTACTTTTTAAAATATCTCAGTGGACACTGAGGTTTCCATCTTTTATGGTTTCCTTTGGAGAAGTCAGTAGAAATTTTAAAAATGTGTTAATGTATGCAACTTTTTCTAAAGATCATGCTAAATTTCTTCAGTAATATACTAAGGAATCCTACATGCAGGATTTTCTTGACTTCTTTTATTATTTTGGATAATATTCACTTATTACCACTGGGGAAGTGTTGGAAACATTTTGTCAGCATACCTTGTGATTTGCTATCTCAGTTTACTTGTTAACTTAGTCTTTTATCAGTAGGCTCTTCATGGCCTTTGTCCCCATTTTGCTTTGCTCATTTTTGAAGCAATATTTGAGTTTAGTTATATCTTCTTATCTAAAAACTGGCATTTACAGGAGAAAATTCTCTCTCAGACTCTCAGTTAACATAGGCTAAGAGTGGTGTCATACACACACACACACACACACACACACACACACACACATACACACACACACACACACACACACACACACACACAGAGAGTATTTGGGAGGCTGAGACAGAAGGATCAAGAGCCCAAGATCATTCTCAGCTACAAAGCAAGTTCAAAGCCAGCTTGAGTTACTTGAGGCTCTTTGAGGCTCTGTTTAAAATAATAATTAATATAAAAAAATAATAACAATAACAATAATAGGATGACCTGCAGATCGCACCCTGTTTGCACTATGTGCTGTACAATATTCTCTTCCAAGAATCAGAAATGCAACCAACATGAGAGACACCTGGAGCTGGCAGCTGCCACAGTCCCCATTTGACCCTATATGTCCCCACCACTCACATTGGGGATTTCTTGACCTTTGCTGTTATGGAAAGAGAACAGGTTGAGTCAGCTGTGAGCAGTGGAGAACTTCTGAGAAATAATTGCAGGGACAGGGCTGCTGCAGAGGGCTCCTACTGGCTGCCTCTGAGAGAAGGCGGCTTCCTGTGTGCTCTCTGAGCAGCATGAACAGAAGCACTGTGATCTAGTTTATCACTCACTTAGACACATTCCCCCCTCCATTGGGCATCTTTTTACTTTGCTTTCTGTTCAAAACACTGGGACACAAAGGATGTTTTTCATTGAGCACCACTGAAATGAAATCTTGAGGTAGGAAAAAAAAATAGAAAAACCTTGCCCTAAATTCCCTTTTAAAGGTGAAGCGTGAAAGACATCAAGCAGAGCACACAGCACTATTGTTGTGGAAAAGTCCCAGGCCAAGGCCAGCAGCTTGGCTCTGCAGCCTCCTCAACACAGCGCATAATAAACACACCCAGGGAGAAAGGGCTCCTCTGGGAAATGAGATTTCTCTTTGTCCTTCCTCTTTATTGTCATTAATATCCACGGGCCCAGCTGTTTCCTTTCTCCAACTAATCCTAAATCAATGCTATCATATTGACCCTTTTTTTACTGGATCCCTGGGACCTATAATACATCTCCCTCTACCCACTCAGAGCCCCAGAAATTTCAAATATATTTTTAATTGAGCAGCAAAATAGAAAGCCTGATTATCAGACTTAGTTTGGTACTGATCTTAAAAATAGTTTTTAAATTTTAAAAGGCTTGAAATTTTAGATGTACTGAATCTGCTTGGATGTTTAAGCACCTTTTAATTTAAATTTACACAATAAGGTACAAAAGATAATAAAAACTAAATGTTTAAGGAATAGACTATGTAATATATTTTATGTATAAATTATCATGAACTTACATTTCATAATGCTACCTTCTTTTATAAACAGGAAGATACAGGCTATCGAATTTTTCTTTACATAACTATATAGTTGCACAGTAAGGTCACGAGAAAAATTGCTTTAGGGTCTACGGTTTCAGTATAAAATGTATTATTTATGACTTAAATTGAGTTGAGTGTTTCAGAGCATAAAGACAGCACAAATGTGAATTGCAGTGGTATTTCCAGAGAGGAATCTGGTACCACATTGACTTCTGCTAACCTCTACTGAAAGTCCTATTAGTCCAGGCAACAAAATGACTCACAGACTCAGAGAAAACCAAGCCAAGGCCACAGAGAGATCATTCAGAGCTATTTGTAACCAATTTGTTGTTGTTTTTTTTAACTATAAGTGAAAATATGCATGTTTAGTGGAAGTCTGTACAATAAACAACCTCATAAATTACTGCAGATGCTAAAGCACTTTCGCCTATGTAGCCACTCTTTGCCAGTTCATAATTTGAAGCATGAGGTTAACCTTCTCCATATACAGGTGAGACAGAGAATGCCTTCTTCACAATTGACATTTGACTGTCTAAAGCTGTAGAGAGATGATGTTTGTTTTCAAACCATTCTTCTCCATTTCATTCCCATAATCTTTATTCCATAGCCATAATCAACTAAAAGTTAAAACCTATTTGTAAAGTTGCTATTGAGCTGAAGGGGAGGCAGCTTTAACAGATGCACACACCTGTCACCAAGAATACTCAATCAAAGCCCACTTGTTCAATGACCCTTAAGGGAGCACCCTTCTGTATGTGCCACATTACTGTGTATTTATTCTCATTCATCCTTCTTTTAGATTTAGAATACCTTCTCTTCTCTGCTGAGGAATTTCGCACCTAGTGACCATTTTTTTCACATCTCATTCCCTCACCTTGGAACAGATACAAATAGCCTTAGCATAAGAAATGTTAAGTTCCCACTGTCACTGTGAGTTTACTGGCTTTTGCAGAGAAATACTATTACCCAAGCTCAGGGACAAATGCTCTATTAACTACTTGGAAGGTAGTTTATGTACTTATTCCCCTGAAGGATGCTTGGCTTATCTTAATGTTAATATTTGGTATTCTATGATTTGCTAAATAGATTTTTAGAACCTTAGACAAAAAAGCCAAAGCTTTTCCTTTTCCCATTAGATGTTCCCATTCTTCACTTTGTTATACTTTGCTGGGGCTGATTTAGTTCCAATATTCTCCATGTTAGAATTACATTGCAGGGGACTTCTGCAGTAAGCTTGGATATTTAATCCCAGAGTGTCAGGCAGTATGTTCACTAGTTCAATATATCATATGTTTCCTTCCAAGCAATTAAGACTCTCACTGTGTGGTCTGGAAATGGAGTTGCCAAAATTCAATCAGAAGACAAAACCTCAGGCAACAGCAATCTGGGAAGGTATTTTCACTGCAGTGTCTGTCTTCTCCATTACTTTAATATCCCTTATGCATAACTGATCTTTAATAAAAAAACAGTTAAATACATAAACCAGTAAACTTCAGTTTCAAAAAAGACAGAACTGAAATTTTCACCCTTCCCACAGGTGGCAACACCTTGTCCTCTCCTGGTGGAGCATAAATTACCCTCGGAGCATGGAGCATGGAGCATGGAGCATGGAGCATGGAGCATGGAGCATGGAGCATGGAGCATGGAGCATGGAGCATGGATTAGACCCTGGTGGAGGCTCTGCACACTCCAATCATCCATTCAGTTTGCATTGATAGAACTCTGTTCTGGCTGCACAATGCTTTGCCACTTTTACCCCTCTATTTTATGAACCAGGTGACCAGAAGTAAGACAGCAGGTGCATTTTTCTACCTTGACCTGGTAAAGTTACAATTGCAAGATTTCGATTTACTTCGACTTCTTTAAAATAATCTGAAAAAAAATGACAGCACACAAAAACTGTGGGTGGATACCCTGGGAGAAAAGGCAGTGATGATATCCTGAGAGCTAAAGTCTTGAAGGAAGTACATACCCAGGCCTTCAGATTCAAAAAGACATGTTTCATCAACTCCCAAATCTCGGCACCAGGATAGGAAATTGGCTGTGTTGTCTCGGGCAAAAAAGGAGCCCGAAGGTGCACTGGCTTTGCAAGGAATCTTCTTCAGTGGTAGGGTCTAGAAAATAAAGAGATTTCAGTCTGGAGGGATGCTAGGCAAGTCATTTCAGAGGTACATTAAAAATGCACTTATGCTTTCAACAAGATGCTTTGAAATTTATCTCACATTGACAAATATGTTTGTGAAGAACAGAGTGTAGTGTTATAAAAAGCTAGGAGACTGAACAATTATGTGGCTGACACACATTTTCATCTCAAGAATAGCCACTAATAACGTACATGTACACTTTCCCTAACGCCGATTGATTTTTCTTTTCTTCTGTGATTACTTTGGCTCTTTCTCTCATCCAAATAATACATCAGCCTTCTTCAAAAAGTACATAAAATCTATTTCTCATATCAATATTACAAAGGAGATGAGTGTATCCTATGATGCAAGCAGATATAGCATCAAGTAAAATACAGAGAATGTGCACAAGCTGAAACAAAAAGGCAGCAGAAGAGATCTGGACCTCACACCTCTTCACACTGGGACCAAGACGGCATCCTAAAGGTCCTCAAAGATAACCATCTCTGGTAATCCTTCCAGGCTCCTTTCATTTAGACATATGGTACAGCTTGACCATATAGAAGTAATTCATGTCTAAACTTGATGCTTACCTTTAACAGTATTTACATTCTGTCACTTCACTTTGGACTTAAGAGGAAATGCTTAGGATACGGGTGCATGTGAAAGTAGAAAACAATCCTGCTAACATTTCCCCTGGAATCTTAGCCAGGAACTTCTGCTTGGCACCACAGCAAGTGCTCCAGGCTTTTCCTTTAACAGACCAGAAACCAGTTCCCAAGCACTACACAAGGCCAAGGAATGCATGTGATGTTAAGGTCCTAGTCAAATATTTGGTAGAAGTGAGCTGAAAAAGCAGAAAGATCAAAGGAGATTAATTGTTGATTTAGATTCAGATATAGGCATGTCCTCCACTCACAGGAAAAGCAATGTGCTATGGGTTGCTGAGTTCAGGTACTGGGTATTATAATTTGGTTAAATGGTGGCCTGGCTGAGTTAGTAAAGTTTACACAGTTCTTCACAACAAGAAGTTCTGTGGCTATAGAATAAGAAATGTCTGTTGCTATGTCCTGGAAGGGCCTGCTGTCTGAGAGGCACATCTTTCCAATGAAGGTTAAAGTTAACACAGAATACACATCACTGACATTTTTACATGAATATTCAAGTATGCATATGCTTTAGGCACTATAGTTATAATAAGTTATATATACACACACATGCACACACACACATACACACACACACACACACACTTATTTTATATATGGGCCTGCCTACCTGCTAACCAACCCCTTTTTGCTTTTATTAGTATGTGTTAATTTTATTAGTATGTGTTAATTGTATAAAATATTGAGTTGCAGTGTAACATCATCATGCATGCATATAACCCTTGACCACATTCGCATTAGGCATTACTCTCTCCCTTCCCTGAGTCTAACATCCAGCACTTCATCTTCTGTGCCCACATCTTTACACTCTGGATATCACATGTGCAAAGTGTCCTTCTGAGTCCAACTTATTTGTTTAATATGGTGCTCCCCAATCTTACCCACTTCCCTGCCAATGACATAAACCACTCTTCTCTAAGCCTGATTCTTCACTGTGCAGCATCTGTCACGTTTACTTTAATCATTCTTTTATGCTCTGGATGAGCATCTAGACTGAATCCCTCCTTGGCTACTGTGAATGACAGTACAATAAGCAGAAGTATATGGGTATCTCTATGCTGTGCAGATTGATTCCTTCCAGCACATACCCAAGACTATTTTAGCAGGCTTTGCAGTAGTTCTATTTTTAGCCTTGTGAGGAATTTTCATATTGATTTCCACAGTAATCAGACTGTTTCACATTTATTGCCAATGATGTATAATCCTTCCCCATAACCTTAGCAATATTTTTTTTTGCTATACTGTAGAGTGTAAATACAATGTAGTTCTACATGATCACTTAAAAGGAACAAAACATACATATACTGAACCATAAATGTTCTCAGAACATACTCTTAGGTAGAGAGTAATATACATGTGTGTATTGTGATTTTATTCTATGATGTGTATAAGTATGCATAGATGGCCTACATATGATTTTAAATTTCATATAAAATGTCACTACTCATATTTATAAAATAAGTTATAAATATTTTAAGAAGAATATGCATCAAATTAGGCAGTAATTTCCTTTGAAGAAGGGGTTGGGTAATGAAGTAGGATTTTGTGTCACTTTAGATATCAGCTAAAATCCAGCTTCAAAATGTGTTAAGTGGGGCTAGAAAATCAATTCACTTTTAAAATTTGAGCAACTTAAATTTTAATAGGCACATGTAGATAATGGTTATTACACTAGATAGTACATTAGGTGAGAAAGCAGAGCCTTTATCTGATGTTTCATGAAATGTGTGTGACCACTTATCTACTTTTCATGAAAGGAGAGGTCATATCTCCATGCCTGCTAACCCTCTTCAGACGGACTATTCTCCATGTATAATAAACATACTCGATGGTACACACCAAAGATTTTACTTGAAGGATGACTTCTTGACATAACAATGGAATTGTTATAGCATCACTTTCAAATGGGTAGTAATGACTACTCCATGACATTGTTTGTATAACCTACCTCTGGGCCAGAGTGTTGTCCATTGTCTAACAGAACACTAGCTCTGTGATGTGCTCAGTGGGCATGCACAGGAGATACTGACTTCACTACTGATACATGGTGGCATTAAGAAGTAGTGAGCCAGATTCTGTAGTGTCTGCCACAGTGGAGGCACATGATGCATACTCATATATGGACCTCTCAACTTTAATGTCAAAGCACAACACCTTGAATTAGGTGACTAAGAGGACAACATCTCCTTAGAGGTTGAACTCGTACACAGGTCGAACTAAAACACCAAGTTTCACATGCCTGAGTTTCAGCTATTCCATGATAGCTCAAATTTGTCTTGGATTATAAACATTTTGGCATTTGGTAGTTCCTCAAATTTGAGCCAATTAAGGCTAAAATGAAGGGATAATTTCTTGTACACTGTATAAAAGTATCACCTGTCAATAAAATTCTGACGGTCAATAAGCTGAGGTAGAATTAAAAGGTGGGACATCTGCCTGAGAGAGAGGAACTCTGGGAAAGTCAGGCAGGAGTTTTCACCATTAAGATTCAGAGGAAGTCAAACATGTGAAATTGAGAAAAAGTAGCCAGCCATGTGGCAGACATAGGACAGAATAAAGAGGTTAGCTGAGTTACAAGCTAGCTGGGAATCAATCCTAGCTTAAGGCCGAGGAAAAATTTATAAATAAATGAGCCTCTATGTGATCATCAATGAATCTGACCAACACAGATAAGCCCCAAACAGTTTACAAAAAATAGGTATTATCTGTCACCTATTCCAGTTATTTAAAAAGTAAAGTAAGTGAAGCGGACTGAGAAAATGCTATCTTCCATTCCCTTTACATTGTTAACTACAATTTTATTTCTGGTATTTTAATAAGATTTTTCTTCATAAAAGCTCAAGACAGATGCCTATTCTTAATTACATTCAGTAGACATTTCAGATATAAAGCAGAAGATGATGTGGTACTAGCCAAGAAGTAATATTGTTTCTATTCCAAAAGGTATGTGGGGTGTGCTGTTCAAATATGCAGGCAATAAAGTCACTTTTTCCACAGTGGAAATAACATTTCCATTTGAATCCTTGTTGCTCTCAGATTCCCTGTATACTTTATTGAAAAGTAATCTCTCTCTCTCTCTCTCTCTCTCTCTCTCTCTCTCAGTAGAAATTTTTTTGCTGGCATTTAATATATCAAAGTGTGTAAATTCAAATACCATGTCACTTTAGAAAGGATAAAGATAAGGGCTGGCAAAATGGTTCCATGGGATAATATACTGGCCACTAATTGTGATGATCTGCAAGTGCCATAGGATGGAAGAAGAGAACCAACTCCTAAAAGTTGTTCTTTGACCTTCACATATGTGCAGTGGCACATGTGCATGCACATATACAACCAATATTTAAAGATAACAGTCTGGAGAGGTGGCTCAATGATTAAGAATAGTTACTACTCTTGCAGAGGACCAAGGTTTGGTTCCTAGCACCCACATCAAACAGCTCATAGCTACCTGTAACTTTAGTCCCAGGGAATCCAACAACCTCATCTGGCCTTTATGGGCAATATAAGCATCTGGTACCCATAAACTCACACAGGCATATAGACATAACTATATAACTAATGAATAAACCTTAAAAATAACACTAACTTTCTAAAAAGATAAAAATATGTTCTTTAAAATAAAATTACATGATTTTGAGGAGAAAAAAATTTTTTGTCATTACATTCTTGAGGACCTTGTACTTCAACACTGACTTAATACACATGCAACTGAAAACATCAGGCTAGAATTTTAAATGGCCCCTCTACTTCCTCTCTAAGACAAGTTTGATAGGATACAACTCTGGCATTTTATGCAAATTTTGTTGTGGCCATCATATTTTGATATCATGAAAAACTCAATGAGAAATAAATAGAGCTTTCTGAAAGCACAGCTTGCTTGTTTGCTTGCCACACCTTTGAGGATAATTGCTTAGTAAGTCTACCGCACTCTAATGTGATGTCCCACAGCCAGAAGCATAGAACAACACAAATTAGAACCCATGAGTTACTCAAATAAAAAAAAAAATAGAGGTCACAAAGTTGGAAAGTAGAGAGGTGGGAGTGGATCTGGAAGGAGAAAAAGGGAGGAGTTGGGATGAGTATCATAAAAATTAAAATCATGGTTTAAGAAAAAGTCCAAAGAATTAATAAAACTCTAAAAATTAGACTTAAATAACACATGGATCTTTTTAGTTACTTGGAATGATCTCTGTTATAAGATAAGGGAAATGAAGATCAAATCTAGACTCAAACTTTAAGCTTAAAAGAAACATAGGCAATAAAGGAGGTTTGGTGAGTTAGAAACCTTTGTCTGCTGAAAACTCTACCCAGAAGTTACAAAACCTCATTCATAACTACTCATAAGGAGACAACCAAAATGACTTCAGGAGTTGAGGTAAGAAATTAAGTGGTTGACAACTAAATATTAATATGGATAGACAACTAAATATTAATCAGCGATTAGCAGAAATAAGCTCTCAAGCCATGGAGAAGCCTGGAAATTTAAAGCCTTTCACTAAGGAAGAGATGCCAAGCAGAAGTTATGTGCTACAAGGACATATGCTACATGACCAACTCCATAGCAATCTGTAATAGGGAAAGCTGGGAAGACAATGAAAAACAAGATCTGGGAGGCTGGGGAGATGGCTCAGTGGTTAACACTTGCTAATGAACCCTGAAGACACCAGACACTCACAACTTTCTAACTCCAGTTACCAAAATATGCATATGTCCATATGTTCACACATATACTTACATAGGCACATGCATGTAGACAAAAGAAAATTTATTTTTTAAAAAATCTGGAACAGTAGGCACACAGGTATGTTAGGATTTTAAGGTCAGTGAAGCCACTCTGTAGAATGTTATCTTGATGGACATACATTATTATTTACTGTCAAAACTGATGAGTAGAATGTATAACCAGAAGAGTGGACTCTAGGGTGATCTTTGTGCTGCTGAAAATCTGTTAATGAAGATTCCTAGGTGACATAAATGTGCCACCCTGATGAGCTTTCCACAGAATTTTACTTTAAACTAAATCAACTCTAATATTTGGAATGACAGCCAAACTATTAAAAACAAAAATGAAAAACATGGGCTTGGTGGCTGTGGAGGAGGAGAGTGAGTAAGGCTAGGAGATGTGGCTGAAAGAACACAAAGTACAAGAAACAAAGTTGATAGGCTGACATGGTTTCTACACATTCAGAAATAACAGAGAAAAAGGATCTGCCACATTCTCATTGAAGTAAGAAATATGATGCATTAATGTTAGTTATATTGATTTAAAAATTCAGTGTGTACACAGATCCATAATGTATATCAGAAGTCACAAATATGTGCAAATTTTGCTAGTGATACCTCAGGAAAGCTGAAAAATGACATTTATGATACGTTTTATGTGGTTAAGAAACAACAGACACTTTCCAAAAAAGAAAAAGTTTTGTTTTGTTTTGTTATTTTTCTTTGCACTCAGCAGACTACACACACACACATTCACTTACTCACTTGTACATGCAGCAATAATAATCAAAGAAAAACAATTTCATAGTTTAGCAATGAATATATTTTCTCAATTTTTGTTCATTTGTTTTTTTTGAAACAGGGTCTCTCTATTCTGTAGCTTTGGCTATCCTAGAACTCACTATATAGACCAGGCTAGCCTTGAACTCCCAGAGATCTGCCAAGCTGCCTCCCAAGTGTTGGAACTAAAGGCATGCAACATCAGACCCCTTTTTTGACATTTATTTTTTACACTCCATATTCCATTCCCTGCCATCCCCCAACCCTGATCCACTCTCCGATTGTTCCACATCCCATGCCTCCATCCTACCTCCTTCCCCGACCCCCGACCTCTAAACTCCCTGGGGCCTCCAGTCTCTTGAGGGTTAGGTGCTTCCAATCTGTGTTCATTCAGAAATGATGCTCCTAACCCTCAACAGACCCTTTTTTATATGTCGTGCCTTACATGTCATAAACCCTCCTCACCCAAGTGTTATCTGTAAAACCTTCTTCTCTACTCACTGCTTAAGTATGAATCAAAAGATCAGCTTCTTAAAAACTGGAAGTTTACCTCTGAACTTTAAAAATCTGGTTCCTTGAGGAACTTATTTTAAAAACTCAGGAGACATTTAATCTAATTTGGTTCCACCTACCTTTCCCACGTCACAGCTCTGTGACAGCTGCAACTCTCTCAGGAGTGAGAAGAGAAGACATGACCAAGCTTCCAGTCTAGGTTATTCATTCTTGCTGAGGAGTTAGGGTTCAGAGTGCATCCCAAGAATTACAGCAGAAGTGCAAGCCATGGTTAAGATGAGGTTTCTGGGGGGTTTTTACAGTCCTGAGCCTAGCTGAGAAGCAGGTGACAGAGCATCAGTAGGGGGACATCTTACTAAGGATCAGCCACTGCCAGAGCTGAGTGACCTCAAGAGCTGACCAAGAGGTCAATGCCTTTCAGAAAGTGAAATTTCTGACAGACTTAAGCAAGTTGCCTATCGGGAATGAGGATGAGGCATGATGCAACTAGAAATGCTGCCCAGGAACCAAAAAGGTCTTTACACACAGCAAGTATTTATGGAATTGTATTCTCAGTCAAGGACACAAACTCCTGAGCATCCTGCAGAAGCCAAGGAGGATGCATAAGAGATGGGAGTGCTTAGCTCCAAGAGGCTATAAGGAAGATGGTGATCCTGGAAAGTGGGGGCTCTCCCAGTGTCCAGGAGGGCAGCTCTTTTTATTCTTGTAACTCACTATATACCTAGAGAACTATAGCCCCAGTTAGATTTTAAGTTTAAAGGGCTCTGGTGTTAGCAAAGATTTTTGCCTTATCTCTAAGCTGTGAGAGCTCCACTGGAGAATTCTGATCAAAGAAGTGATTAGCTGACATTAGTTATAAATGACCTGATGGTCAGATCACCATCTGATAAAAGAATCAGTTAAGAAAACTTCACTGTTTTATCACTATACAAGTTATAAAGTGTGAAGAGAGCAAACTTTAACTTCTAGTCTTCAGAGAGTATCAAAATGCCAACCATGAGAATGTGAAACAGCATACAAGTTGTTTCCCATTTGCAATTTACTATTAATAAAGTTATTTATACACACAAATGCACACACACACATGCACACTCATGCTCATTTGTGTACACATTTATACATGTGAATAACCCATACATGCATTCCATAAACATATATGCATATAAATATCTGCAAACACACATGCATATGTACACACACTTATGTATGCATGTTCACACATACTAATGCATGTGTACATACTCACAAATATGCAGTGACATATGCATGTGCACATACATATATGCATAAGTATAAACACATACATACCCTTTGCCAGAAAGCTTAAGGCTCTTTTCAGATTTTCTTAGATTTCAGAATATTTTCATAAATGTGAAATGTTAATATATACTGAGAGGAACTGAGTTATAGTAAGATGCTCAACTGTGTTTCATATACATCTCATACAGATTGTCTTGTGTAGCTGTGATTTTACTCTTTATCATCAAGGTCCCTGCTTGACTATGACAGGTCACACAAGGTTAGATGTAGGATCTTTTTTCCTATGACATCATAAACAAGGTAGAATGCTCCAGTTTCATATTGTACAAGCTCGCCTTCATGTTCACACCTATATATATAAAAACAAATGCTTTATATATGCACACATACACATGTATACACATAGATATACATTCACAAGTTTATAAATGTATTCATATATACATGCACAAATACATACATGTGTAAATGCAAACATACATGTCCTATATGCATATATGCATATATGTGTATATAAACATGTACATTTATATAACATTCTCATACATGTACATAGACATTAAATAAATATACATATGTATATGTGCACATATTCATATATATTTATACATATATTTTTCACACTTATGATATAGATAAAACAAAAATTTATCTTTCCTCATTTAGATCTCTAACCATTCTCATTTATTCTGTAAATCCCTGTCTGAAGTTTACATTCTTGACAGCCCTTCCCACCAACTGAATCCCCAAAAATGCTCCCATCATGCACTAGGAGGATACTGATTATGAGATGAGCAAAACTGCCTTTATTTTAGTAAGTATTAATCAAAGTTTACCATTATCAGTGTAAAAAGAAGAAAGGTGTCTTCCTATTAAATAAAGACATAGTGTTTATTTGTATTATAAAAGGTGGCAAAAACTTGAAAATACTACTCCCTACTCAGCTTTAAAACTTTAGACTTTATTTCAACTAATGTCAAATTACGGTTTTAAAAGGCAAGCTTTGTTGCTTCTGTTGAGCCTCATGTTTGCTGTTACTGTTGGGAAGATAGTTTCTGCTCCTAGCATCCATTTCAATAAAAGTTGGTTTGGCTTCTGTTGTTTGTGACATTTGGGGAATTTAAAAGCAGCATCCTTGGAGAATCTGGATGCTTCACCCACTGTCCACAGCAGTGCGACAGGAAGCTCTGAGGACTTCTCATCTGGATGGAGCACTTGAGCATCCCTCACAAGACTGGGCACAGAGCACACTGGGAGGCTTCCTGAGGTCAGTCTCAGGCCACAGGTTTTTCTTCCTCCACACCTGGAGGATTTTACACTTTATTCTCAGTCCTGACTGTGCCAGATTTCTTGATTTTCTCCACTTGCCTTCAATGTATCACTCTATTTACTTTTAATATGGGACAATGATTGCAATACATCTAATAGACAAGTAGGCTATGCTGTGTGAAATTAGACATGACCAGTGAAATAATGAAAGCCCAACATGCATCCCAGACAGCTTCATGCACGATATAGAATGCATATCCAAACTGCTGCCTCAGACAAAAGAAGCATTCATACAACAGCCCCAGAGAACTCAGGAAAGAGCTAGAAAGTGTGCACACTGTAAATTACCTCATCTGAAAATACCATGGCAGCTCTGTGATGTAACAGAACCTTTTTCCTGGACCACACACACACAAATAGCATGAGCACTCACATTTTAAATTACCAAGAAATCTTCAGATACTTATAAATGAAGAAATACCTCTCTTCCTTAATTTTCAGACTTATAAAAGGCTGTTGTTATAAAACTCACAGTGTTCCTCTTGTTACAAAATACCTTGCAAAGTCACTATTGATTTGTTCAAAATGCCTTGAATTTCTCCATTTAGAAACAGCTCATTTTCAAACAATTAATTTCTCATTTTCCATATGGGGAGAGTTATTTTTCTTGACACTGTATTCTACATTCTCCTGCCATAAAAGCAATGACTAAAATTAGTGCTATCAGATATCATGGAAATACTCAATTCTCTTGCCAATGAGCCTGAATGTGGTTAAGGCAGGAAGTGGGCCTGATGGGGAAGAGATGATGTCATTGTGGAAAAATTCAGTAGATTTATTTCCTGCTAAGGAGCAAACTCTGCTAATGCTGGGAAGTCACACAGAGGAAGTGTGTGCCTGTGTGTGCTCACATGTCTGCACCTTTGTGTCTGTGTATGCGTGCGTCTGCTGGAAGACAGGGGTGCTTGTGCGTCTGTCTGCTTTTACTTGCGTACATGTGCATGTATGTGCTAGTGTGTATGTGTGTGTGCGTGTATTTGTGAGCCTCTATGTGTTTAACTTGTTTCCAATTCAGAATGTACTGGAATTGTTAACTGTTTTCTGATGTGTTAATTTGTTTCATTTTCTGTCCCATGTGTTTTTAATGGAAGCTGTTTACACTGGCAAGCAACAGCTTATGAATTGGGCTTGTGACAGACTGGTGCCACCTCCTGGGAGGTGGTTCTTTCCAAGTATTCACAAAAACCTGCCTCTGCTGGAATTCAGGCAGGTGTCTAGGCAGATATTACAGTTGCTGGCCTATCTCTTCCTTCCCTCCCCTTTCCTGGGAGGCGGGCTCTCATGAACATAAAGTAGAATTTGAAATTCTCTTGGCATTGCCCAGCTCACAGACCTCTTTAGAAGCATACAACACAACAAAGGGGAGCTGGAGGTAGGGGTGGGGGCACAACGCCTTTCTCTTATTTAGCAAGGTTGTTCTCATGGGCAGGCTGCCATCTAACCGTGGGCAACAAACAAGAAAGAAAATGAAGTGAGTGAGGTAGGTGAGTGAAGCTCTACCCAGTGGACTCTAGTTTAACATACTCCCTAAGTTCAGTGACACAGTGAAATGTCCCCTTCCTCATAGTCACAGCTCTCCTGCATGAAACTAACTTTCCTATGGCTTTGCGGGTCTTGTCTCAGGAACACTGCCTTGTCACCATAAATGCTGAGTGTCCTGAGAGATGGCTGTGGGGGTTTTCACAACACCTCTACTCCTAATCATCAGCCACATGCACAGAAATCTCCTCCCCAAGGATGTGACCTTAACATGTACCCACTGGCCAACCTTCCATCACATTGTCAATTATATTATATAGTATAATATAACATGCACATATACATCATAGCTATAGAATATTTACAGCTCATTGGGTACCGAATTGCTAAAGGTTGATAAAATGAGGATCTTGCTATGCCATATTTTTATCCCCTTGTCAGCTACCATTAGCCAACAGTCACACATTCTCAGAGTTGACAACTGTCGTTACACACTGACCTGAGCACTGGAATTCTCAGGCTCTCTCCTGCACTTTCACACAAACTACTTTTACCTTGGTTGTTAAATGGTACTTAGGTAGATGGCTAATTAAGGTTCCCGAGAAGAAACAATCTTCTCATTTTCCGGTTTCAGTCATTTTATAGTACAATCAGGACCACTTATGGAAAAGAAATATATACATGGTCTCATCTCTATGTTTTTTCCAGCAACTGGAAGATTCCTAATTACTGTAATAACACCTCACTTCAGGTCAGAAGTGTCTCCGGAGGACCCACTGGGTGAGTTTTCAGCAGTCATTCTCTCTATTAATTCTCAGAGCTGACTCACTATACACAGTACTAGCTGCCCTCACTCACCTGATTATCACTGCATGCAACTGTGGAACACTGTAGAAACAGACCTTAAGTCCTCAAAATGAACAGATCCTGTCAATACTAATTAGTTCACTTCTATCCATCCCCACCTTCACCTTAGGCAAGCTGTGACCTCTTTCCAGTTGCACTTGGCCAGTTCAGATAAATACAGTACACACATCAGCCCCTGGATCACCTTCAAATCAGCCATCTCCTTTCCATAAAATGTTCCAGCCTGCAAGATGGCTCAGAGAATAAAGGAGCTTAATGTCACCTGATGACTTGAGTTCAATCCCTGACATCCAGCTGACATTCGCAGCTTCGCCCTCCACATATAAATGTGATGTACATGTGCTTATGCACACAACACATATGCACACACATAAATAAATATTTTGAGCACAGAAAAGTTATGCTGAAGGTGTAACTCAGTGGTGGACCACACTCCTGGTGAGTAAGTAGTCCTAGTTTCAATCCCAAGTACCACAAAAATAAATTAACATAAGTGCAATACTAGAATCATCATAAGGCATACAAAAGCCACATAACCTTCTTATTTAAAAACAATCTAATATATCATCAAAATCTTTCAGTTTCACAACTCATTATAGGCAAATTTAAATTTTGAAATTTACAAAATTTTATTGCCAAATTTGGATAAATTAGTCGTTTCCCATTCCCAAGTGAACTGTCTAATATAGAAGCATTTTCCACAGAAGATCTGTGCTGTAAGGAAGGAGTTCAGAGAGTAATGTGACTTGGTTTGGATACTGGCTCCTGGCCTTTCCTTAAAGGCATGCTTAAGCTTTAGCAATTGCAACAGAACATTGCTACTTACAAAGTTAAGAATGAATGCATTAATGTAACTCATAATATTTAAATAAAATTTATGATTTTGTGTTAGGTCATATCCGTAGCTATTCCGGGGTACAAGCGATCCACATTCTGAAGTACAGGTTGAACATTGCTGGCCCCTGGATTATAGGTCTTGTCCTAAAATTTCTTCTGTGGGGCAAGACAGAGACAGAAGCGAGAGAACTCAGTCTCCAGGAACAAGCAGGTCCCAGGAGGCATGCTTACTGCTGCCTCTCTCCTAACCCTAATGAGAAGAGGTTATCCAATATCCTGGGCTAGCCTAGGACTATGCTTATGTGCATAAACATCTCAGCTAGCCAGATTTAAGAACTTACATTTAGCCTGAGCTGACAAGCTAACAGGTGTCAAAACACTGCAGTCTAGCTAGGAATGGATTGTGTTTCTTCTCACAGCAAGACTCAGAAATTCCTGGCGAGCTAGTTATATACCCTCAATATATATTTAAAATCTCAAGCACCATGCAATGTCTTTCTCTCCCAAGGAATGAGATTGGGAAACTGATAATCTGAAAAGGACAAGCAATGATTATAATATAAAATCAACAGAGCAGTGAACTATGACTGGACAATAAGCTGTCCTGTGTGCACTACTCTCCCAAGCGTGGCCAGGGATGTGTCCAGTAAGCACTTACTACACTAATGCCCATGCAGAACTGAGGCTGCCACATACTCAATGACATTAGTTGGTGCTATAATGGAGGGTGGAAGTTAAAACCTAGAAAATGTAATGTGGCAGGCAGGGTACAGTGCATGTCTCATTAGGGTATAGGTTTGAGGTCACTCAGTAGGACTTATCAAGATCTGTTTTGTAGTAAAATCTTGGTTGCTTTTCTTGTGCTATGAGCAGGTACCTGACAAGGAGTAATATAGGGGAAGGGGTTGTTCTAGCTCAAGGCATAAGCAGAAATACACTCCATCATGGTGGGGAAGGCATAGGAGCCTGCCCTGCGTGTAAGTGACATGTCCCGGCTACTAATCTTGAGGCCTGTCTGTAGAAACTTACTTACTCCAGGGAAGTTGCACTTCATAAAGATTCCCCAGCCTCCTGAAAAACACCTCCTGCTGAGGTTAAGAGCTCAAACAGGTAATCATGTAGAAAACACTTCATATTAAACCAAGGTAGATGTGAAGAACAGGATGGTTAGGAAGGGATGGAACTGTGACTGAAATACGTTCCTTCAATATTAATATGGTCAGAGACTCTGAGAAGGGGAGACTGCAAGGAGATGCCTAACTCTCAGGATATGTCTGTCAAAACAGAATCATGCCAACCATCTCCCTGGATGATTGGACCACTAGAAACCAAACTACTTTAGAAGCAAAGGCTTTTACATGTAAATTAAAAAGCCAACATTCTAAGTTGCTCTATAGCTCAATAACACAAAGGGAAGATCTGAACTCAGAGTTCCCAGGCTAGAGCCCATCTGTAGAGCCTGAGTCCAGGTAAGTAGGTGACATCATCATTTCCCGTCTCTGTTCTAAGGCTTCTTTCCAGTTCTTATCTAACTGACCTGGATTGTACACTATGCTCTAGGAAAAGAAAGATACTTGTGAGAACTGGAGAGACATCTTTTTATCTAAGAGTACACCAAAAGTAGAACACTTTTCACTACATACAGGTTATTTTGCTAGATTTTTCTGAATGCATGATGCAATGAATATTCCCATTAACTGTCAAAGTTCTCAGTTCCTGACACATTAATAAGTTCTTGTTTTTTAATGAGTGTTTGTCTACATGTATAAATATGTACCACATGTTTGTCTGGTGCCTGTAAAAACCAGAACAGGGCATTAGAACCCCAGAACTGTAGTTAGAGACAGTTATGAGTCACCATGTAGGTTCTAGGACAGTCCTCTGGAAGAGTAGTCAGAGTTCCTGCCCATGAAGCTACCTCTTCAGCTCCTAGAATAGTTCTTATATGATACAAGCACCAAATAACATTGCATACAGTAGGAATATCAAATTCAAACTACTACCCAGTGGGACCTGCAAAGGAATCCCAATCACATCTCCATACACTCAGAGACAACATAAAAAATTAATGCATTTAAAGCATAGAAGACGACTTATAACAAAATAAGAGCTTTTCACTCACACAACAATCAATACCCTCTTTCTTGGCTTCGATCTATTAGAATGGAAAAGTTATGTTTCTTAATTTTTATAAATAGAAAAACCAGAATCCCGTATACATATGCTTCACACAGAACTCATGTTATCCTGCACACAACCTCCAGGTCTGTATACACAAGGACCAAAGACATTTCAGCATTCCAATGTTATAAAACTTATACTGCCCCACACCTCACGGGTTGTTATAAAGCATGAAAACAAGATGGTTTCAAAAAAACCACATGCATCCCAGACATGGGGGAGGGTAAGTCAAGGAGAACCCTAGGAGAATCTTGAACACATACTTGTAGCTTCAGAGGACAGAACAGGAGCTGGGTGAAATTACAGGACAATATGCAAACACCCCTGCCTTTTAGCTGTTCAATGATGGATGCTGAGCTTCTGCAGTAGAATACTGCATCCTTGAGCTACTGAAAGTCTACCTTTCCATGACACACTCTGACATGTTATTTTTAGGATTTACTTATTACTTATTTACATGTAGGGGTATTTCACCTGCATGGATGTCTCTGAACCACATCCATGCAATGCCTTCAGAGGCCAGAAGAGCTATCAGATCCTCTAGAAACAGAGTTATAGACAGTTGTAAGCCACCATTTAGAAAATCACTATGGGTCCACTGGAAGAAAAGCCACTGCTCTTAATCACTGAGCCATTATCTCTCTGGGCCCTGCCATCACTGAATTTTATGTGTCTTTATACTCTGTTCTAACCTGCCTGTATCCTGTATAATATCTGACAAAAGTAGATAAATAGATACCTAATATGAAATATGAACATTAAGGGCATATATATTGAAACACATAACTATTTTTAAATTCCTTGTGTATGTAAGAATATCTATTGCCAGGCAGTGGTGGCACACACCTTTAATGCCAGCACTTGGGAGGCAGAGGCAGGCAGATTTCTGAGTTTGAGGCCAGCCTGGTCTACAGAGTGAGTTCTAGGACTGCCAGGGCTAAACAGAGAAATCCTGTCTCAAAAAAAAAAAAAAAAAAAAAAAAAAAAAAAACATAAAAAAAATATCTATACTGAAAATGTCAGTTCCAAGTGCCCCTCACCCATGTCAAACTGGTTCCCCTTCTCTCCCCAAACAGCCCCGGCTTCTGCTTTCAGGAGACATGTTCTATTTCCTTCTCTTTTTCTCCTCCATTCATGATCTCTTACTTCCCTCTCCTGGCAGTTTTCTAGTTTCATGACCTGTAAATACCATACACATGCACATACACACGTGTGGGAGCACGTGCGCACACACACACACACGTGCATACTCCTCTAATCTAGGTAATGGCCACTCTTGCATAGCTTCTATTTTTGCACCTCAATCTGCACATGTAGCCCATATTAAGTCTAAAATATTCAGGTGACTGGTACTGAAAACATGTCAGACTCATTTGCACACTCTTCTTAAACCCCACAATGGGACAATACCATGTAAGTTCTCTCTGAGCTCCATCATGCCATCTCTTGGTAAGACAGTCAGGATAGAAATCCTCCCAGTAAGAAAGCACTGAGCCAGCAAGCAGCTCCCTGGATTGACCATAGTCAGAAATTAGAAATGCATGAAGAAAGAATTTTAATTTATTGGAAAAGTATTTACTTTACTTTTACAATACTTTTACTTTATAAATCTTGAGAAATTGGAGTTTATCACTACTTTTTCTACTCTTATTATTTTCTCTTTGCCTTAACCCACAAAATTTATTTCCACATGTTTTCATCCTTCCAGATCATCATGGTTCACTTTCTGTTTGTTTAATCCTGGTATTTCACATATTGAACAATAAAGTTTTAAATCTAAAATTACTTTATCTGGTTTTGTTTTTGTTTTTGTTTTTCTGGTGTTTTGTTTTGTTTTACGCTAAGCAAGCCTATAAGGAACATCCCTCCATGGTCTCTGCATCAGCTCCTGCTTACTGACCTGCTTGAGTTCCAGTCCTGACTCCCTTTGGTGATGAACAGCAATTAGGAAGTAAGCTGAATAAACCCTTTCCTACCCATGGTCATGATGTTTGTGCAGGAATAGAAACCCTGACTAAGACAAATTGATCTAAGGTGTCACATACACTAGTTAAGTTCTCTTCAACCTAGCTAAGAGTATATACATGCACATAATTAGAAATGAGAAGGCTCTATGCCCCAGTGTAGGGGAATGCCAGGGCCAGGAAGCAGGAGAGGGTGGGTTGGTGAGTAAGGGGGGTAGGGAATAGGGGATTTTTCCGGAGGGGAAACTGGGAAAGGGGATATCATTTGAAATATAAGTAAAGAAATATCTAATAAAAAAGAAGTGAGTAACTCTAGTTTAATCACAGTTGAGAGTTCTGGGTTTTTGTTTTTTAATATCATCTACTGCTGTGACTGGTAGGAAAAGGCACAGTAAATATCCATGGAACCTGAACAGTTTAAATGTCCAGATCAGGCATGCAAGGATCCTCCTCTTTACTGGAGATGCCAAGCTTGGGCACTGAACTAAAGTCAGAAAGTAGTATACAATTGAATCAACAACAATGTGGGTTCCTCTTTTGTTTGAGTTTCACCCTAGTAGGAGGACATTAGGAGGCTAGGAAGATGCCTCAGTAAGCAAAACTTTCAGCACAAACCAAAGCAGGTATGAAAAGTTCTCAGTCTATGCACAAACATTAAATCTCTAAATTGCCTACGATATCTAAGCTTGCTTTCAAGTATTAAGAGCATGGAATAACTCTTAACAGAGATACGCTCCCATGTATTTTATTTATTTATTTATTTATTTATTTTTAGTTTCTTTTTTCTTTTTATTTTTTATGTGGGCAACTTTGAATGTTTTGAATTAGTTTTAGTTTGGGTGCTTGTTTGGAATAGCCGTCAGGTATCTGGATTCTAAGTGTTCCTTTTCTTCCTGTCACTGCCAGCATTACTTAGAGCCACCCGTGAAACTGAATGAAGCTCTAGAGAGATATAGACTTTCTTGTGAGGATTTCTTCATACTGAAGCATGGAGAGTCGTGATACTTGAATACCGATGAGAGAGCTTCTCATGATACTTAACTGCTGGTCATGGAGATACATGCCTGTAGTTCAGCACTCCAAAGGATAAGGCAGACAGATGAGAAGTTCAAAGCCAGCTAGAGATTTCTAAGAGGGCATCATCTACACAGCTGCCTTCTTAACCATGAACATAGCAGATTTCATGTACTTGCTCAGAGATGCTTACACAGCTGTAAAACTGTGTAAACCATTAATCTGAAAAAGTATATAAAAATAATGCTTGGAAAATGAGAAGATAGAATTAAAGATAGGAGAAGAAATCCCTAAGGGCTTTCTGGTATGCTCTCATTATTTAATTCCAAGGAGAAGCTGACCAGGTCATCTATTGTAACTGTCATTGTTACTAAATTTAGTATGAAATGTATGATAGTCACCATACACACAGATACCTACACACACACACACACACAAATATTCACATACAGAAACATATACAGACACACATACATACACTAACATATGCGTTATACATACATGTACACACATTTAGACAAACACATACAGTCACATACACATATATGTGCACAGACATACAAAAACATAGACATAGCCACTAATTACACACATACACAGTACACATTAAAAAACACACATGCAAACATACACACATAGCACACATAAATACATATAGCATACATATACAGAGACAAAAACACAAACATATATACAGGTACATACATGTAACTAGAAACACATAGACACACACAAACACTGACATACACATATATACACACACACTCATACACAGACACACAAACAAAAAGAAACACACATTGATATACAGATATATACATAGAGATACATACACTCACACACTTATACACCCAGACACAGACATGCACACACACATATAGAGACTCATTTTTATATCACATATACAAATGCATACAAGCACACAGGACATACAGAGAGACATAACACAAACAAACACAGAAGAGACATAATGCTGTAGTACAACTATTACTTATAGACAATTGAAAGGCTCTTTTCCCTCTGGGAAAGATTCACATTCCCATATTACACATAATAATATAATAGTATAATATATATTATATATGTTGCTAAAACTCATGTTTTAGTAAATTATACTTTAATATAGACTTAGATTGAATAGTAACAAAATGTTGTACAATCTTAAGCAATCTATTTCCCTCTCTTCCCTTTCCCTCCCTGTATCCTTCCCCTCTCTGGGATAAGGTCTCATGTAGCGCATGCTAGCCTTGAACTCTGTACACAACGAGGATGCCCATGAACTCCTTACCCTACTGCCTCCAGTTTTCAAGGGTTGGGATGGCAGGTGTGCACTAGTGTGCCCCAGCTCTCCTATGTGACAGTTTACACTATGGAGGAAAACTGGATTGAAAATCAGCTTGACAAAAACATATTTATGAATAATAATGGCCACTGTGATAATGACCATTTTGAATTTTAGCTTTTGAAAATGCTGTATTATTCACACAGCCAAGTATATGCTATTTTGACTTCAGAAGTCATTGTGAAATATATAAATTCTGTCAAAGAGATAAAAGAAAATTGTGTGTGCCAAGTGGCCTCAGATGAATTTGGGCATTCAAGCACCAGAAACGAAGCAATACTACATTTTACTCTTCTCTTTAAAAATCAGAGTTATATTTGTAGACTAAAATAAGTTTGTCACAGCCACAGTAAAATTTACATCATATTTAACTAAAAACACTGGGACTAAGAAGATCCAGATGTTATAAAATCTCACTGCAGTTCTTGTGAACTTGCAATTGTCTCCATTTTGTTATATTTGTATATAGTTTTATTATAGAAACAGAAGCTTTAGAAGAACGCTGCATTGTAAAGTTCTTGGTCTCAGCAGTGCGCACAGTGTCTGAGCACTGCCGTGAAGACTAGGGCGAATGGCTATAGATGTGGTCGCAGAGGCTGTTATGCTAAATATGGATATTTACAAAAGACTAATTTTCTCCTAGTTAATCTAAAATATTCACTAAGGGTCTGTTAACCCTCATTCATATAAGGAAGGGATGTAGATGGAGTGGCATAACTTTAATGAAAATATACTTAAAAATGATAATGGCCACAATAATAGTAACCACTTTGATTTTTCAACTTTTAAAATGATGCATTTTTCACACAGCAAGGTATATACTGCTTACCAAGATCTCTTAATTACAAGACTACAGTAATTAGTACTAATTCCAAATTAGAGATGAAAACTAAGCATCAGACACAGCCAATTAACAACTAGTACAAGCCTATCTTACACCTCACTGGTACAGAATTACAACTCTATGGATCTTTGCTTCTGGCTTGAAAAGACATCTTCCAAAACAAACAAACTGACAGAACTATACAATAATTTTTGCAAAGTAGTTTTCCTCTGTGTGATCCTGAACTTGCCCTTTGGCCTTTCTGTTCCTAACAACAATAAAAATGGATGCTAGCGACATCTCCAAATATAGTGGCAATGTCATTTTTCTCTTTGCTAATTGCTTTAAAGTTTTTGTACAAACTGGACTTCTTTCAGGAAAATACTCTCTCTTTGCCAAAATAAATGAAAGCGGGCTGGTGAGATGGCTCAGTGGGTAAGAACACTGACTGCTCTCCTGAAGGTCATGAGTTCAAATCCCAGCAACCACATGGTGGCTCACAACTACCCTTAATGAGATCCAACGCCCTCTTCTGGTGCGTCTGAAGACAGCTACAGTGTACTTATTCATAATAATAAATAAATCTAAAAAAGAAAACAAAATAAATGAAGGTCTGTCCCATTGCAGTGGAGATGACTGCATAAAGACAAGTGTCTGCTAGTAAGCATTATATGAAGCTCTTTCCACACTGCAACAAGGGCATCAAGAACTAGACTTGGAAGGGTGTGTGTGCTCCATCCTTGGCAACTGCCAGAGGAGCTGTGCACATCTCTTGGAGTCTTTGACCTTCCAATCAAGGGAGAAAATGGAAAAAGAAAATGCATGCAGCACAGAGCATGGGTCTCCTGGGTAGCTTTTGAGAAATGCATCCAGGAAGCATCCCATAGGGAAGCAGGCTGCAGGTCAGAAAGGGATTCCAGTCTATTTCTTAACAATAGCCATGTGCTACTCATGGTAATGGAGTTTGGAAGGCACTGGGTTAACTGACAGCATCACAGAACTGCTCTGAAGAACAACAACTGAGCCTCAGAGTTGGTGGAGTACACAATAATATGAACACTGTCATAAAATTTAAAAATGCCATAGTGAAATCCATTGATATGCATACTCAACATATACTAATAAAAATTTAAAAGAAAACCCTAAACAATAAAGATATATTTACATATGTATAAAAACAAAATATATCAAAACTAAGTGCCTGATGATAAACACACACATGCCCTGTACCTCTGCCCTACTACAGGTTCAGGAACCATTTATAATCTGTGTGTGTCTTCCCCTTTTAAGCTGTCTTCAACATCTTTTGAACTTTGTTTTTTCTTCTTTAATTATATATTAAAGTTAGAAAAACTATTATCTATCTTGTTTACTCAAAATTACTGAGTATGGTATTTTCCCAATATGCTGGTGACAGCTAAAAAGATTAGAATAAGACTCAAAAAGAAATTGAGCAAACAAAAGGTACAATAATTTACCTAAAGTTACGTTAATCAATGATACTACTTACTAAAATACACAAAAATAACATTTCAGATACATTGCATTACACTATATTACATTACACCAGTATTCCAAACCTTTGTGCTTGATTTATTTTATTGCCCAGTGATACAGTTATATCTGCACTGTTTTTCGATAGTGTTTCAGATGTAGGCAGTTTACAGACATTGCCCTCTTAGAACAGCATCTGTTTTCCATAAGCTTTCACTTAATTACACTTATTGAAAGGAGTATGTAATTTATATAATTAAAAAGAAGATTACATGTTCCCTAGTTACAAACTAGCTTCAGTACTCAGTTGTTACCGCAGACCTTCATGCATCCATCCATTCACACCCAATTCTGACACAGACCTCTAGCTATAAGTCACTGTAGAAATACCTGATTTTAGCAGGGCTGTCTTCACAGAGACCCTAGCTGCAGGGATACCCGTCTTTTACCAGTGTCTTCTGCATGGGTAGCCTCCACACAGGAGTCTCCATCTCTTAACAATATCTTCTGCATAGAGACAATCACTGCAGGTGTATGTGATCCAGGAGTGTCTTCTGCATGGAGACCCTCCGCAGAGGAATACCTGCCTCTCAGCAGTGCCTTCTGCATGGGAACTTTCCACACAGGAGTATCTGCCTCACAGCAGTGACTTCTGCATTGGGACTTTCTATACAGAAGTACCCACCTCTCAGCAGTGCCTTCTGCAGGAGAACTTTCTACAGAGGAGTATCCATCTCTAGCAGTATTTTCTGCACTGGGAAACTTCCATAAAGGAGTATCCATTTCTCAAAAGTACATTCTGTATGGGGACCCTCCACACAGGAGTACCTGCCTCTCATCAGTGTCCTCTGCATGGGGACCATCCACACAGGAGTACCTGCCTCTCATCAGTGTCCTCTGCATGGGGACCCTCCACACAGGAGTACCCAAATCTCAGCAAGGTCCTCTGCATGGGGACCATCCACACAGAAATACCTGCCTCTCATCAGTCTTCTTCATGCACACCATCCACACAGGAGTACCTGCCTCTCATCAGTCTTCTTCATGCACACCATCCACACTGGAGTACCTGCCTCTCATCAGTGTCCTCTGCATGGGGACCATCCACACAGGAGTACCCAAATCTCAGCAGCGTCTTCTCTATGGAGACTTTACCTTGGCAGGCTTGTTGGCATCCATGCTCTCTTTGAATTTCTCCTGCACAGTTGCTGCAAGCTGACAGAGCAAGGCACCATTATCCAACTTCTCCATGAAAGTTTCTGCTGTTATCTCTTTCCCTGAAATAACACAAAAGAGAATTACAAAAACATTTTCTTTCCCTAGCTCAGACATCAGATTCACACTAAAGAACATTATTTCATTAGAAGCATCTTCTATTCATTCTCAGTGAATTCACTGAAATTGCCCCAAGCATTGTTGCTGTAGCATTTTATGTTTTCATTTCATGGTTGGAACCTTAATACTTTATATGCATTCTAGCTGTACAAAAATTGTATTTCACTTTAATTTGACAAATGCTATCTTGGATAAAACATTCTCACCATTTAGCAACTGGAAAAAATGAAAACCAGTCAATGAAACTCAAAGAACTAGCCTTCACAGGGATTCTATATTAACATAAATAACAAAAGAAAATGAAATATATTAGATATAAATGCATGTGGTCTCTCTGCATGTAAAGAGGTCTCATCCTTGGTAGCCTCTTCAATTATTTCGGCCTACAAAATAGAACTGGTATGTAATATGTCATTATGTCATTATAACAACAACAGCTCAATTGCTAGAGTACATGCCTAGCATGTGCAAAAGCAGAAGTTCACTCCCTAGCAACACATATGAAAATCCTTATGAGGTGGCACACAACCACAACCAAAGCATTCAAGTGGAAGACGCAGGAGAGTCAGTAGCTCAAGGTCATCCTGGGCTACGTTTCAAGCTGAAAGCCAGCCTGGCGTACATGGGTCCCTTTTGAAAAATAACAAAGACAACAATAACAACAAAATCAAAACAAAAAATTATTTTGTTTTGATGGCTCAGCTGTAAAGTGTGTGACATGCAAGCATGAAGACCTGAGTTCAGAGCCCCAGCAGGTGGGCAAGAGGGAGGGAGGGAGGGCAGAGAAAAGGCAGGCAGGCAGGCAGGCAGGCAGGCAGGCAGACAGACAGACAGACAGACAGACAAAGAAAGAGGCTTGTAGAATTCTGGGGTACAGGTTTGCAACTCTGGCACTTAGGAGCTAAAGACAAGAGGCCCTCTGGACTTTGCTAGTATTGGTTTAACTGAGTCAGTGGCTCTGGGTTCAATGAGACAGCCCATCTGAAAAATATGGTGGAAGGCAACTGAGGGATACATCGAATGTGGATCTGACCTTCATAAGCTTAAGCTTAGGCAAACACAACATATAAACCACCATATAGGCACACACACACACCCCTTTTTGTTCTCTTTAAGGAGAACAACAGTACAGAAACAAATGACCACTGAGAACCCCAACAAGAAAGCCACTAAACCTCATCTAAACTACACCAAATCTCATCTCTATACTCTATGAATCTGTTATTCTAGATCAAGATTCAGATAAGAGTGTTACAAAAGATAAACTCTAAGTAAAAAAAAGAACTATTAGAGCATTGCCCTTCTGAGCACAGCCTTGAGATGGCAGTTGGGTCCAGAGCTCAGCTTTGCTCCTCCCTCCCCACAAGGACCCTCACCATGTCAGCCCAGCTCTTAGAAGCTTATGGTCCTCAAAAATCACCTCTGTACTTGACCAGATCCCAGTTAGTCACTTACTTTTCTGAGATGATACCAGACTATATTTTCTTTCTCCTTTTCCTCTTTATTTTTAGATAACTTTACTGAGATCAACTCCATAGCCTTTCTCATTTGACCTTTTATAAATTCTGTGCACATATTCAGACACGTATAATCATTATCAAAATTTCAGAACATTTTAATCATATCATAAGCAATTCAACACCCTTTAGCTGCATTGATCCCCCAACCACGTAACTATAGGTAGCACTTGTGTCTTGTCACAGCTACCACAAGGCAACTTTCCCAGGCCCTCCTCCCCTTTGCTCTGGTCCTCATTTTCAGTCATCTGGGTTGTTTGTTTGTTTGTTTGTCCATTTGCTTGTTTGTTCTTGGGTTTTGGGCACTTTTTTTCTGCCTTGATTTCCCAAAACTTTAAAGTCACAAAGCCTGTTGATTCAAGCGGTCTCTTTTGCCCACCCCATCATGGTCTGATGGCTATCATGATGACAAAAGGCATGGGGATTGTTTCCTGGGTGTGGACTCCCTTTCTTCACTCAGACAGACATCTTTACTGGGCACTATCGATCTCATCTCTATCTTGGAAAACGTATGTATACAATTCATCCCAATATCCAATGGGCTCATGTGATGCCTCTGATCATTTGTTTATCCTGGCCTAATTCCATCTCCTACTCTGCTTCCTGGAACTGATTTCTCAGGGCTTACTACTCTCTTCTATATAGTCATTCTCATAAATAGCTTCTGTTTGGGGTGTATATCAAACATTTTCTTCCTTTATAAATTACATGTTTTGTATAAAGCTCTGGTTTCCTCAATATGATATAAACCTCTTGAGATTCGTCTTTTTAAATCTCCTATAGGACTGGGATTTAGCTTGGTGGGTACAGTGCTTGCCTGGTGTATTCAAAGCCCTGGGCCCCCTACTGAGCACTGCAAACAACAGGCTTAGAGCTGTATGGCTATAATCCCAGCACTCAGAAGGGACAGGCAGCAGGACCAGTTCCTGGTCAAGGCCTTATGTACAAATAAGTACAATTTTTAAATGAAATCTCCTACAGAGGTAAACATTTTATGATTCCTGTGATAGGCACCGGATAAATGCAATCAGCAAGCATGTGAATTAACAAATAAAACGTCTAGAAAGCCTTGACAAAACATTGGGGCTCACATCGGCTTATTTTCTTAAAAGTGTAGGGGATGCAACTCCATGGACACTTAAATATAGCCCACGTAAGTCACAGAAAAACCACTGATTTACACTTACTCTATCCAATGTTTGCATTTCTTTTTTTAAAAAATCTGTTTGAAATGATGTTATGCAATGTGCATGTCTGTGTGTGTCTATGTGTGTGTGTCTGTGTGTATGTGTCTGTGTCTATGTGTGTGTGTGGCTGTGTGTGTGTCTGTGTGTCTGTGTCTGTGTATGCCTGTGTGTGTATCTGTATGTGTGCCTGTGTGTGTGCCTGTGTGTATATGTGTCTGTGTGTATATGTGTCTCTGTGTGTGTGTATATGTGTCTGTGTGCGTGTCTGTGTGTCTGTGTATGTGTGTCTGTGTGTGTGTGTGCCTGTGTATGTGTGTCTGTGTGTGTGCATGTACATGTGTGTGTGTGTGTCTGTGTGTGCGTGTGTGCATGCACTTGTGCCGTGGGGAGTATAGAGAGGGGAAAGGAGTTAGTTCTTGTGTTCTCTTTTTCCCTGCTGAGTAGCTCACTTGCTAGCCTCTGGCGAGGATAATGACTTCTGCAGGTGACAGAGCAGCAGTGACGTAAGTGCAGACCCCAGAGGTTCTCCTGTGCAGGCTGCTTTGACTTCAGAAGTGTATTGAGTTCAGTCAGCTCAGAAAGGAGGATAGGAGTCTTGAAACACAAAAAGCCAGCAGGAGAGATTGAATGCTGTGCTCCTAATGTCAGTTCAATGAAGAGAACATTATCTTGAAAGCAGCCATGGCACATTAATACCAAAAATAGTTGCCTAAAATTGTCAATTTATTGTGATTTGTTTAAATATCACGATAAACTTTACACCAAGTCCTTAACTGATTTTGTTGAGTGGTTCCTTTTATAAATTGCAAAGATATTTTGCCTCTGGAAGGAGCTCGATATGTTAAACTCCACAGCAATTTTATGATTCCTCTTCATATTTTCAAGTGACTAGATGATTATAATAAGTTGAAAAGAATTTTTAATAATAAAAAGAAAATTAGTTTTCATTAAAGAGCCATCAGAAATTTGGCCAGAGTTACACTTTTCACTTGATTTTCCTTGGATCTCACAAATGTCCATTGTCCTGCCCTCTATCAACACTTGAAAAACTTTATACTGAACATCTGTAACCAATGAAGAATATATTAGGTGTCAGCTTTCAATTCTGTGTATTTTATAGCTTAGAAAGGTGGGGGTTTTGGCTAAAACACAGACTGTTATATACTTTATAGTTGAAATAGACTGCCTCAAATGAAGGAAAAATGCAAGACTGAAAAGTTCTATTTAAAAAATTCTTTATATGGAATATATTTTCCATCAAAATATTAAGTCATTAAATATATATTTTCAATGTACTATATAATTGTAAGAAGTCAGTTATAATGGCTTTATGGAATGATTCACTTCTTGACTTACATTCCACACATATCACTAACAGCATTTAAGGAAAAGGCAGAGTATAATGCCAGTTGAATTTAGCCAAGACATATCCATAAGAGCAGGCTGTGAAGAATGAATTACAATTCCTTAAGTAAAATTAACATGTAATTAATGACTTCTGCTTCACAAATCAGGTCTTCCTTATTGTGTTAGGCAACTTCACATATCAGATTATAAAGCATACACAAGTGTATTTAGAGTCTGGTCATTGCCACATTCTCAGCCCTGCCTTTCCCATATCTTACTTAGCATGTATAGAGAATCAAGAATACTAGACAGGTACCACTAAACCATCTCGGATTACCAGATAAATCAGCCCATAAATGCCATGGGCATGAAGATCAACCCAAGGTGCTCTGATCTTGAAGTCATATAATTATTTTCTACATCCACAGTACTGAACTCTGATTTTACATCCTTTCAGTAATGCTTGATAGCTGACTGGTACAGTGACCAAGGCATTTGATTGAGTAACACAGTAGTCACTGGCCCTTATAGCCTTTATAGGCTAAATGAACAAATTTAGCATCAGCCTCAGGATTTTTAAGGAGGAATTGGATAACTAAAATCAGCATGAGTGTGCATCAGTAAATATCTACCAAATTATGTTTGACATAGCTTATATAAAGACTGGATATCCGTCTATAAAATATTTAGACTGGCATTATCTCAGGGTAGGGGCAAAGATACATTTATCTTCTATTGGAGTGAGAACAGAGTTTGTCCCCAAAAGTTAGTAATACTGGATTCCCAAAGGTAAGACTATATGTAATATTCACATTTGACATTTGGACACAATGTATCAAGCATATGAGCACATTTGTATGTTACTTCTCACAGTACTACAGAGTGTATGTTACAACTTACCTTTAAAAAAAATCCACACAATTAGCACATAGCCCTTTGACCCAGGCATCCCAGGTTCAAAGTCTATGCACTCAGCCATTCGGCTTGACAATTTCAATATTTACCGAACATATAGTGACTATTTCCTACAGCAGACCATTATCTCAAATGAAAATGTTATTGTTCTGTTTCCTTATATAGAAGTTTTATAGAAGGCTTGTTAGAAATTGATAATCTTGGGACTGTGAGATGAACAGAAACCCTGGAACATAGCTGAGAAGATTGTGCAGCCATGTTCTCATATCTGCTTTGGAACATGGCAGAAGAAAGCTGGTATAGTGTCAATGTCTGAAGATAATTCTGATGCTACAGTATCAAACTCTAATCCCTCTGCACCTTCAACTTCAATTTATTTTTCATTTCTAGAGGACTCAAACATAACTCATTTTCTAGTGCAATCCAAATTACTCAGCATTTTTGACAATGATTTACCTTACCTCAAATTACTTGGTATTTTGAGACTGAATTTTCAGAGTATGATATAGGAAGTGACTCATGATATCAGAACTCCAGACCAGGACCTGTTACATGCCGACTCACAGGTCTACCACACATTTAAATCAGAGATGGCAAAGGGGTTGTGTTACAAGAACTGCTTTCAAACAACAAACACACAGACTGCTCTGAAGGGCAGAATCAGAAGAACATAAACCTGTGCCTATACACATCTACACTAACAAAGCACATGACTGCCCATGGAGTTTTATTGTCTTACACTAAGAACATGAAGATATGAGAAGATGAGAACCCCAATGAAAAGTTGCCCTGCAGTAGGAAGAATCTCCTGTCCCTAGCTTATTAAACAACAGCTGTATTTGATAGCACTGGCTCCAAAAGACAGATGTTTCCTTTTTTTTCTTTTGAGACAGGGTTTCTCATTGTAACAGCCCTGGCTGTCCTAGAATTTGCTTTGTAAACCAAGTTGGCCTTGAACACAGAGATCACAGAGATCACAGAGATCAGCCCACCACTATCTCCCAAGTGTTGGGACTAAAGGCATATGAGGCCACATCTTGTGAAAATTGAAGTAAATTTTTAGAAATAACTGAAAAATTCAAGCACATCACTCATGTTAAGTTGAAAACTGATAAATTTTCTTTTCTATGCATGTAGAAGATCAGAAAATGGAACTTGTCAGACTATCAACTATCGACGCATTTTCTAAATATAAGTAAAATCAATTCAACATAACTTAGCTTTGGTGAAAACAGAGGGTAATTTCTAGGTCGATATAAACACACAAGTCTTCATCTTGAAGACCTACAACCATCAAGAAAAACATCAACTCCTTCCAGTGTTTAATAAGTCTTCCTTTAAAATACCATGCCAGTAGCTTCAGTATCACAGAACAAAACTAATAGAGAAATTATAGTTTTTATACTATGTAAAAACCCATGTGACACAAACATTTTGTTACTATATTTGACTCAGCCAGACGAATTCAATCCTCAGAAGTCCACTACCAATCACAGAGCTAGATGTACTTAATTCTACATTATGGATAACTGCAGCAACCTAGGGCTATTCATTTACTGACATTCTTTATGCTCCAACCAATAATTAAAAATTTCCTCAAGATTTGCTGGCATAAGCTTTTAGTGTTGTGGCATCTTCTAGAGATATAAACAATGAGTGAGTGATACTTGGTTCCGAGTTAAAAGGACCGAGTCAACGGCTTACAGTACAGACAGAACATGTGTGTTTAATGTAGATCACACCTGTCGGTAATGGGTAACAGGGACCACCATGTAAGAAGCAGTCCAGCACACACTCTTACTGAAGATGGTAGAACATTCATGGCCCAGCTCAGAATTTGCTAAGTGTTTAACATATGCTACTCCACAGCCCCAGCTACAATCTGAAAATGTAGCAGACCTACACAGAGTATTTCCTGTAAGATGCTCCAAACACAGTGACCTCTTCACAAGTCATGTTGCTTACTTCAACTAGCAAACATCCCACAAGATAGCCAGTATTAATACATAAGCTGAGAGTGACTAACGGTCACTACTGTATCTTCACCTCTATGTCTAGAACTCTAAAATGGTATTTAAAATATCACATATCACATTGGAGACATAAATGTGAATATTCATCTGTCAGCAAAACATGCATTCTCTTATCCATCAGAACATTTTTTTCGGTCTTTAGAGAACCTGAAAATAAACTATCCATTAAAAAGTCCATCTTGAATTGACAGCTTATGTATAGGATCAGAAATATCCAAGTTTAATCACCAATTATCCTTTAAAAAGTACATTTTTAAAGTTACATTTTAAACAAGATAACTAAAATGGGATCATCAAAGATCTCTGCAAGTATGATCCCATAAGAACAAGAATCTAGAAACTTAACATTTCTTTCCCACTCAAGAATTTAGTGCTTAGTATAGAAACAGGACCAATATGGAGACTGCCACCAGGACAGTTCTATGGTATAAGCACAAAGAAGCTAAAATCTGAGAGACAGCACTATACAGCAAAATATGCAAATATTACTCAGATGGTAAAAAGATGATTTTAAAACACTTATTTATCCTCTCCCTCCCCCTCTCCCTTTCCCTCTCTCCTTCTCCCTCTCTTTCTGCCCCTCTCTCCCTCTCTCCTTCTCCCTCTCTTTCTGCCCCTCTTTCCCTCTCTCCTTTTCCCTCTCTCCCTCTCTCTCTGCCCCTCTCTCCTTCTCCCTCTCTCCCTCTCTCTCTGCTCCTCTCTCCTTCTCCCCCTCTCTCTCCCTCTACCTCTCTCTTTGTGTATGTGTGTATGTGTGTATGTGTCTGTGTGCTTGTATGAGTTTATGTGTATCATGTGTGTGATGCCCACAGACGCCAAAAGAAGACAACATATCCCCTGGTACTAGAGTTACAGATGGGTTTAAGCTGCCTGCTATGAGTACTGAGAACCAACCCAGGTCCTCTGCTAAAGCAGTAAGTGTACTAAGCCTCTGAGCACTCCCTCCACAATAACAAATCATTTTACATTTTCACTTCCAAATCAAGTGCACACTGGGAGTTGCTACTACATGTGTGAAAGCCACCTTCAAACAAAGCTATTCACGTGTTCATTTCTCATTACTATTCAAAAAATGTTTATTTTTCCTATCTCTACATGTTTTACCATTTAAAACAGTTTCAAATGTTTAGACTCCTTTCCAAATTATCATTGATAGTGTTTCCTTGAGGTCTAGTCTCTGTCTACCTGGGGTGAGTTCCAGTCCATTGAAAGATAATACTCAATAACTACATTTTTTTTAATCCTTTTAGGATCCCTTGTCTGGAAAGTTTCATAAACTATCAATTTCATTCACTACAACTACTAATAAATACTTAACAAGATAATCTGCTTATTCTTTAAAAAATTATCCATTATATATTTACTTTGCTTACATATGTATTTTGTTGACCTAAACTGCCCAACCCAAAGCTCCAGAATCAGATTTCTTGGAAACTTAGATTTTAGGAGCTGGAAAGGTTATTAAAGAACATCTCCAACTCTTTCATTTATAGTTGAGGACACCAAGCCCAGAACAGATAGCTGAGTGACTCTGGGCATGTTTCCTACCAGTGGAACAGCCAGAAGCTGAAGCCAGGTCTCCTGATGCCCAGAAAGGAGCCAGGTCTCCTGATTTCTAACCCAAGGATCTTTCCATTACACACACTGACTGTTCTTTGAGGCTGTACTAGGCTGCTCACGCCAATCAAACTACTTTGAGAATGATCACATTGGTTAAACAGAACACTTTGATGACCTAGTCACCCAACACTAGGTCACGCCTGTGTAATCGGGATATGGTGTACTCACTCCCATTCCTCCTGTCCTAACATCTCCATGGCCCTTTGTTAATCACACTATTGATTACAATCAGTACAACTTTTTTCAAGACAGTATATGATTTAGCCCCCAACAAGTCTTTTTAAAAAAAAAATAACAATTTAACTGGACTTTATAAATGGAACAGCAACTTATATAACATTAACTATGATCCAGGCACTATACAAAGTGCTAGAGCCCATGCTCATAGGACTCATCCAGCTCCTTTTGGGTATTTGAGCTCTGGGTCAGTATTGATTCCAGCATAGCAGACACCTTCATACAGCCGATTCATTATCATTGCAAGCTCCACAAAAAAGAAAGGAGCGAGACATAATCAGGAAAACTCATCTGGCTCACCTAATGTTTCACCAAGTTTATGTGACCTCTGAGTATGTATCATTATAGTTATTAAAATCCAAATCATTATTATAATAACTATTCTAACTTTTCTGCTGGGTGACTGTTTAACCACCAGCTGGCTGATTTACAATGTGCTTTCTTAACTATTCCAACCCATGAAATAGGCAGAAATTTTCTGAGAAAACTGAGGCTCCAAGATGAATGGTCTGTCCAGATGACAGGGCCAGGCTTGGAACCTAGGTTTGTCTGCTTTGGCCTCACTGCTGTCATATCTGTACTAGTTAGCAGAGTATTGATTCCTATAATTGGAACATTAGAAAGTTAACTGATAGATTCTCTAGAAGGCCCTCTGCCCCTCCTCAAAACCTGTACCTTTGTTTACATATAGCTATTCACTAGCACATCTTTTATTGGCTGCTCTTTCAGAGGACCTGTGTTTGATTCTCTGCACCCATATGGAAACTCACAACTGTCCAGTTCAACAGGATCCAAAGCCCTCTTCTGGCCTCTGGGGCCACTATACACACACTGTACACGCATGGTGCATAGACATATATGCAAGCAAAACACTCACGTGCATAAGATAAAAATAAGCAAAATCTTAAAAAAAAAAAAAAAAGAAAGAAATTTCAGCATATGTACCTTGCATGGGTGAACAACACTTCTGCCAGAAGATAATGACTAATAAATGAAAATGTCAGTGCTAGGCTTGGGAACCCTCCCTATGAGTTACTGATCAGTGATACCCTAGAGGTCCATTAAACAAATAGACCACTGTCACAGCTCTTGAGTTGTCCACCAAAACTAGAGAGTAAACTTTATTGCTGAAGAGACAACATACTGGCTAGTTTTCATAGTCCTAGAAGGTGCTATGAAGCCTGATGGGAGAAAAAGCCATCAATGGTATCATATTGCAGTGAACCTTGGATGCTACTGTATCAACCTGTCCGATAGCATGTGCTCACTGCTGCTCAGTAGTAGCACAAGGGTAATTGGTAACCAACTGCTTTTGGATTGGATTTGATGCCTTTTGCACAGGAGGGAATTCACGCCTGGTACTGAAAGCCTGGGCAAAAACATATGGCTTAGGAGGTCATAGGCCCCAGGGGGAACCTACCTTTGTTGCCTTCCTAAGTGTTGTTAAACCACCTCTCGAAAGTTTGTTTCTTTACAAGAATTAGTGCTGTCCTCAACCTAACTAGAGATGCTTGACTCTGCAGTGGGCAGTAGTCAACGCAGACTCCTAACTGGTCACAGAAGCGAGAACAAGTGACTGTTGAGTGCTTAGTCCTAAATGGGACATCTAACAATCTGTCTCCACAAGTCTCAGGGAACATTCCAGAAGAGGGGACAGAAAGAATGGAAAGACAAATGGGGAAGAGCATGGGAAATGCTATCTCCTGGGCGTGACATGGCCATTGTACTCATGAACTCACTACAGCTGTGGCCGCCTGCCTATGATCAAGCCAACAAGACCAGACAGCAATTCCAGGAGACAGAACGAGGTGGGCTCCATGGGTGACAAAGAATGTAAAAAGAAAGAAAAAAAAGAAAGGAAAGGGGAGGACATAAAGTGAGGAGAGGGACTAGAGGAAGGAGCCTAGTGGAAGCTGGGTGGGTAGGATCAAGATACATTGTTTACATTTGTAAAATTGTAAAAAATAAATAAGACACTATTTTAAAAACTGGAAAAAAATTTCTGTGTCACAGTTCCAATGACAACTTGCATCTGTAGCAGATGACTAGACATATAGTAGTCATTAGTTAGGCCTGGTAGGACAAAAGCAAGGGAGGCACCAACTGCCTGTTTAATGAAGTTAGTGGGGAATTACTACCAAGTACAAGTCTCTTCCTCCTTTTAGAGATAGTCCCACGGTGGAGTGGGGGACCTTGCTTGTAGGGAACGGGTTCTGAGAACCTTTCTGAGGGTATATTTTCTATATTGTCACATAGTTGTTTTGGTTGAACCACGAAGTTAGTCAAGATAGGGTGTTTATGATGAAGAAAAAAGCAAGTAGCTCCCCATAGACAAAGACTTTTAAATATAGCATATAAGTATAAAAGCCAGGAAGCAGAGAAAAACTCTGCAAGAGGTAAATGGGTTCTTAGCCTCTGCTAGATTTCAGCCAGAGGGATGCAGCCCAGAAGCCCCATCTTCCTAGCTGGAAAGTGAAGCCTGCAGCTTGCAGGACTGCTTCAGTAATAAAACTGTGCAGTCCATCCTCTAAGCTAACCACAAAACACCACCCAAGCTCTCCCTGTTCCACAGTTCAATCCTACATCCCAAAAACTGTAAGGTCCTAATGTGGTGGCTCACTCTTCTTGTCTGGGAAAATCTGGTACTGGGGAGGCTATAGCTAAATATATGATGAGCCTTTAATTGTGCAAATCTGTACCCTTCATTGTTGCACTTTGATCCTTGAAATTCATCAGACAAAAGAAAAGACACCATTAGCATGTACTATTATTTTTCTCAACAATGATACTTTTCCAAAAATGTATATTAAAAAATAAAAATAAAAAACAGAATTTAGTTCAAAGCTAAATTCCTCCAGTCAGCCCACTTGGACAAAGCATGGGTATTCTCCCTGAGTTCCTGCACTCAGCAGCTTTGGAAGGTATGATGTAAAAGTAGGGCAAGAAAGACCATTTTAGAAGCAGATTTCACAGAGCCTGCAGCTTGAACCAAAGCACAGGTCAAAGTGGTCAGCTGCAAACCAGAGTCAGAAATAAATCAGACCAGAGCAGGAACAGTATAAGCGACCTGATTGCAGGTTTCCACATTCCAGTGCAGGATGAAGCAATATGAAACACAGCTAGCGTGAGAGGCACTGGGAAATTCATTTAAATTTCCACAGGCTTCAATTTCCCAGATGAAAAATCCTAATAAAGAAGGCCTTTCTTTCCCAGGTATGGTCACATGCTTGGGAGAAGGACACTCTGAGAGGAGGTAAAATATACAAGACATTGTTATCTTTGCTCACAAAGTGATATCTTATAACCTTACCTAATAGATTGGTTAGCCACAAGGCCAAGTCTTCTTTCATTGGCAGCAAATTAGCTTCATGTCTGCTGGCCAGCCACTGGCTGTACTGATGCATATCAGACAGGCCAGGTCCACTGCGAACCTTGGGGCTCAGGGCAGTGCACATCATTTATCCACTCCTAACACCTAGTGTGGAGACAAAAGAGCAATAGCTTTTTATACAAGTTAAAATTTAAAAACTTCTACCACCATGACATTGTAATGAGCCTTAACCACGGGTTTTTGTGATGTCAGCTCAAGTTATTAATTATTAAACCCAGGAGAAAATATTTGCTTTGTTCATCCAGCTCTCTTTTAGCCAGCCATTTGGTAACAGAAACGATCAAAGGTCAAAGAGAAAATCAAACAATAAATGCTTAGTTCATGTAAAACAATGTATTTGGGGAGGGCCAGCTTTGAGAGGAAGAAACCTAGTAAAATGTAGCTAAATGGAGATTTCTGTGTTTGATATTTTTTAAGCCAGAGATTTCCACAGAATTTGAGTGGTGAACACAGACATTGATGGTACACACATGATTTCTAGGAAGCACATGGGGCTGTTGGAAGGACTTTACCTAAAGGATTAAGCACAGCATGCAATTGGGTGGTGATGGCCCAACTCATTCAAGGACACACAATTAAAACACCAAGTACTGGGTAGGAGAGGAAGGGTATTCACAGAGTCTCCCCCACCACTCTAAAAATCACAGGAGACCAAACTGAGAAGGAAAGAGCAGTATAAGTAATCTAACTCCGTGGCATCACAGTAGAGTTAGGATAAGATCTTGTTCTTCAAACCTCAAGAACTCTTTACAGAAAGACACAGTCTGACAGGATGCATTAGTGGAGAACGCTGTTCTTGCATCCACTGCCTCTGGTGGCCTCTGTTCTGCTTTCCCTTACTCCGAATCTTCCTTATTTTAGTTATACAGATTGAATTTTGTTTATAATCAGTTTAGAGTAGAAGTATGTTAATGTTTTCCATCTAAAATAGGAGTGGCAGAGAAAGAATTTGCTTCTCATATTGGATACCCCGTGTTAATACACAGCACAAAAATAAATAAATAAATAAGTAAATAAATAAGATTATTTCATGGCCTGATCACTTCATAGCATAAGCCTCTATTTGAATCATAAAGCATTCAAATAAATATTTTAAGCTATATAAATAAACTTAAGTATTTAAATACTTACGTTGACCTTAAGTATATCACCTTTGTCTATTTTTTTTTTCAAGACAGAGTCACAAGTAACCCAGGGTAGCCCCAAAATGCTATGTAGCTGATGGTGGCCTTGTCCTCCTGATTCTTCTGTCCCACCTCCTGAACTCTGGGATTACAGATGTGGCCCACCATACTGGTATATGAAACTCTGGTAAATAATCCCAGAGCCTTTTGCATGCTAGGCAAGTACTCTACCCCTCTAGCCCCTCTGTGAATTATTTGTAGAACCTGATGCTATATAAATAAAATAAATATATTGAAGCAGTTTTTTATCTGATATAAAATGATTTCTGAAGTGAAGCACTAGGAAGGTGACCTGTGTTTACTGCAACTTGCCATAGGTTACAAGACAATCAAATAAGAACTACAATGTTGCTGCTGTTTATTCTCTCCCAGTTAATAATGGCATTGCTCAGGGTTTCCCTAATTGTCTGTGATTAAATATCAAAAACAAAAACCACCTGAAATATTTTCAATACCAATTCTTTTAAAATTATGTTTATTCCAGCATAACAATACCTCTGTCTATAGCTGATCAGGATCCAACAAGATGGTTAGCCTGTCAACACATATGCAATCAATCATACATCTAAGCACATGAGTCACACATTTAAATTGAAATCTTAAAAGGGTTACCTCTAAAATGTCTTCCTTCTCAAGACACAATCTCTCCCACTACTTCCCTGAAAGTGAGATATGGTCTCAAAGTAACTCTACCCTCAACCTTTTGTGTGCCCAGTGACTCTCATTGATGCTTCAGAGCCCTGTGTCACTCTACAAAGGCAAGAAGACGCCTCGGGTTCTGAAGCTCATTGTCCAGTACAGAATCCATCAGGGGATCACTTACAGTGAGCCTACTGGCATGTAACAGTTCCAGCGAGGCAGGGAGACAACAATCCTTCCCCTCAACACTTCTCAACAGTGGAGTTGTTATTTTCCTTGACAGTAGCACCTTTATTTCTCATGCAATCTCTCTTGTGTTTCACAAGAAATGAAACCCAAACTATCTCCTAATATGGACAGATGAATTAACTAAAATCAGTAAGGTTAATTACGCTAATTTTATTTTAAAACTTTGTACATAACCACAATTTTAGTAAAGATGGTCAATGAAAATGGGGTCATGTTTTCCCAGAGGCTTAATTGGTAATTCAAATACTAGAAAGATTAAATAATTAAACTATGACAAATACAGAGAGATATAAAGACAAAGGTACTTTCACAGATAGAACTTCTCTAAGTCCGGTCTAAAAGGAAGAAAGCTGGGCAATCTAATTTCTTTCCATATTTTCTTATTTCTCTCCAATTATTTTCCATATTTGAAATCACAACTACACTGGGCATCACTCAGTGGGTTTTCTTAAACTCTCTACACCTATGCTTTAGAATTGACTAAAATCAGATAGTCGACAGAAATGGACCCAGTAGAAGAAAAAAAAAAATACAGAGTCTGAGGAATGCACCACATAATGAAGCAGACTCTCACTGAAATGATTGAACTGTAAAGAGGGAAAGAAGGAAAGGGAAAAGGAAGAAAATGGAGGGAGGGAGGGGAGGAGGGAGAGGGAGGGAAGGAGGGAGAAAGGAAGAAGGGAAGGAGGAAAGGGACTGAAGGAGGGAGGGAGGGAGGAAGGAAGGAGAAAGGAAGAAGGGAAGGAAGGAAGGGACTGAGGGAGGGAGGGAGGAAGGACACAGACAGGGAGGGAAGGGAAGGAAGAAGGAAAGGAGGGAGAAAAAGAAAAGGGCAGAACTTGGAGGTACAGGAAGAGGACAAGGGGGAGGGGAAAACAGGATATGTTAATAGGAAATTAAGGTGATCTAAGTATATTGAATACATGCGAAAATGTTATAATGAAATATATTACTTTTACAATTAATAAATGATAAAAATGAAAAATAAAGATAGGAATTTCTTAGTAAACACACCTACTTCAACTTTTAATTATTCTTAAAAAGTTCATACTAGTAAATAAAAAGATAAGTATGGAATTTGATCCTTATATAATTTGTAATAAATGTTGCTGTATGTATAAATGAACTCAGGTCTTAAAGAAAAACTAAGGAAAATATCATGCTAGTTCTTTGGAACACATTTAAAGTTTCCAAGACTACAAAACCTGTTAGTAGTAAATTCAAATCCAGGATATAAAATCATCAATGAGACACTGAACAGAGGAGTGTCAGGATAAGGAGAAAAAGTTTTCATATCGAAACAATGAAAGACATTTTCAATAAAATGTATGTAATTCAAAGAGTTAAAAGACCAATCAATACCTTTGCTAAATATTAAAGTCAACCAACTGGAAAGGGTAAGACCTCAAATATGCATATGAATTCACTAAATTGGAGCTCCTGCAAGCTTTCTGGATCTAAATGTGGGTAACTGAACTGTCAGGACTTGGAATGAATAAAAATAAACCTGAAAGGGAAAAACATGCAGAAATGTACACAAAATCCTTCAAAGATTGCGTGTTTTCCCTGTCTTTCCATGGGAAAGATGACTCTGGAATTGCAATTATGGATGCGATGAGACTTGGACAAAGCCGAGGGAAGGAAGAAAGAAAGTTAATGAGCCTGAAAGTTAAACATCGCATTAAAGAATGTCTAGCCCATTACTCCAGAACGCAGCTGAAAACATAGATTTTGCTCTGACTGGGAAAAAAAATTCTTCCATCCTCCTAGAGGTGCGCTTTGATTATTGTCAAATGGTTTCTCTTATGTCTAGAAGACTGACATGAGATAAAACATATTTTCATATATCTATATAACACAATATTATATAGAAAACAAATTGTGAAGAACAAACAGAAGCACAACTTTAGTCATACTACTCTCATCTTCTGAGAGATTCCACGAGGAATGCTAATGAAGAGATCCAATATAGGAGATGAGATCCAGCATCCAAAGGTGAAACTACTGCTCAGCGAACTAGCCATTGAGAAACTGTACATGTCATGGGACTTTACTTGAATCTGAGTCTCGTGTTGTAAACTGTGGACCTAAGCTTTCAAAAATGATTGTGAAGATTCAACATTTATGATGTTACTTGGCCTATATTTCAAGTTCAATGCATTCTATATGCAATCTAAATTATCATCACCAGAAAATGTGCCAAATCAAAGCATGCAATGACTTCTTTTGGAAAGAAATTCTATAGTATTTTCCTAAATATCAATCATTAATATGAAAAGAGAGAAGAGAAGGAGTATGAATGAACACTGCATAACACTAAAGCTCCAACATTCTCTTCATGTTGAGATCTCCATCCAAGATTAAGTGTATAATTTTAATTATATGCAGCAAGATGGATAGTTTATATGGGGTTAAAGATGGTAACAGAGAATATCGTATTTTGATGTCAGTTAGGAATCATAAGCTATAACTATGACAATATTCTGCATTCACTGAAACACACAGGTGCCTATAGCTACTACCCAAACTTTTCTGTCTCTCTTTCACCCTCCACTCCTCTCATCTCCTTAAAAATAAAACAAAACCAGAGAAACCCTGTCTCAAAAAAACAAAAAACAAAACAAAACAAAAAACAAGACAAAACAACAACAAAAAAACACTAAAAGAAGTAAACTTCAAAAGACATGCAGCCCACTGTCCTACCTTTAGACCCAATCTTAGCTCTCTTCTACAATGTTGACCTCACTTCTAACCATTAAGTTTTAAATGTTAAAAGTACCAAACAATGCAGATACAAAACAAAGATTATAGGTCACTAACCCAACTCTATCTTTTAAAATTAAAAACAAAATGAATGTGACAATCCAAAACTCTTCCAAAATCTGGCAGGAGAAATGTCATTTTGATCTATACTAAACTGAGGACTTTATTGTCCTGTGACTTATTTTAACCAACCAGTAATATCTCTGGAAGATATAGCTTCTCAACCAATGTTCTGAATGCGATATCCTTTTGCTGCCACTTTTTCCTTTTATTAAAAACAGATTTGTCACACAATAAAACCTGACTACATATCTCCCCTCCTTCTCCTCTTCCCAGTTACTTCACACTTCCTCTCCTGTTCATACCCACTACTTTTCTGTCTCTCACTAGAACACTGTTATTATTGGCTTGTATTTTAATTTGGTTTGATTCTGTAGCCCAGTCTGTGCCAACTCATTGTGTAGCCCATCTTGGCCTAAAATCTAAAGTGTTCCTGCCTCAGTCTCCCAGGTGCTGAGATCATGTCTTTACCTCTATTCTAAGTTATAAATATGAAACCTCAATTCAAGAGCCTAATCAGAAAATAAAGTCCACAATTTAAACATAAAAGTAGTCTCAGATATTGCAATGGAGCTATAACCTCTGTCAGGAACCAAATCAAAATAAACTGAAAATTATCAGGCAAAATAACACACAGCTTTAGTTATATAACTGGAGAGTAGACTCAAAAAGCCCATGGAAAAGTTGAGAAGTAAAATTCTCAAATACTCCTAAGAGATTGGTGGCCTGGGAAGATATTTTGCCCAAAGTAACGTGGTATTCGCACAGTCATTAAACCTCTAAACCTTCCTTATACCCAGTCTTTGTTGCTAACTCTTTAGGTATCTTTCTTACTAATAGCCAGACAGTGACTTATCTTGTATAAAACAATCACACACACACACACACACACACACACACACACACACACACACACACAACATGCATATACACACGCATAATTCTTTCTCAAAACAAAATATTTCTGGCAGTTGAGATTTCTTACAAGTCATTGTTCTAAAATTCCTACTTAATTATTCTTCCAGACAGTGTAGCACTGACTTTTAGACCTCTGCCAGATTAAGCTGAGACACAATTTGAGTAGAAAACCATCTAAAGTCATTATGTGGAAATTCTTATGGCTCACATCAAAAGCTTATGTAACTCAATTTGGCAAGCCCTTAATTCATGAGAAGATTTGCATATTTTTCATAATACAAAAATTATATTTTAACTCAAATGTAGCAATGAACTATCAGAATTCTACATTTTCTTCAGATATATATGCAACACATAAATATATTTGTGTGCAATATTATCTATGTATACATGTGTGTGTGTGTGTGTGTGTATGTGTGTGGGGGGGTATGTATTTCACATAACGAAAAAGGGACAGAAACATCTCGGGTGAATTGCCCTGAAAGCATCTAGTACAGGAAGTTACCAAGCACTCAGCCTACCTTGGCAGGAGATACTTCTGCTCTCCCTCCTGTTCTTTCCTCTAGTCTAACAACATTGATGGGGACACTTCTGTGAGAGTTCAAGAAAAATTAAATAAGTCGGCTCTTCTTTGGGACACTATCACAGTCACAAAACCACAAAAATAAGACTACAATTTCTACAGAAATTTCAATCAAAACTTCCTAGAAACCAGTTAGAAGCACACCAGATATTTTAACCAGCTAAGGTCTTCACAGGGCTCTGTGACCCGGCCCTCCACTTCTGAAACATAGCTCCAAAAGGCATGTTCCTACAGACTAAATTAAGCCCTGAAACTTTGCCACATCTTCAAACTCATAAAGTTTAACTAATATTTGGTACCAAGCTTGGTGCCATGCTAGAAAACTTGGGGAGAAGGGCCAATCACAAGTCCTTTGACTCTGGTGAATTCTGCCATGTAGATTTTTTTTCCCCAGCAAAGCACATTCCACTGCACACAGTAGGATGCTTGTCGATAAAATGAAGAAATATACATAAAGCTCAGTGGCACGGAGATGAAATCCAAGCTATCGTTCCTGGTCAGAAACTTCTCAGGCAGCCCTCACCATAGGTTCTAAGGTACATGGTCAAGGCACTGTGGCCCAGTCTTGGTTCCTCCGGTTCTTACCTTCTCTTAGGCAGTCAGAACCTGAACACCCATGTTGGAAAGGACGACCACCACACTCTCCACAGCTAGAGCAGGGCATTCCTTGAAGAAGGGCTCATTGATAGATGCCAAAGACAAGCTAGGCAAATCAAACGCGAGCTGTAGTTACGAGCACAGAACTAAGAAGTTGGTTGGGAAAAGCAGCAATGAGCACAGGGTTTGTTCTCAGCCCTGCCTCTCAGAGTCTCTTGGGACAGGTGGGAAGGAAAGAAAGGAGGACTTCCTGTGCCTGGCAGGATGCTCCCAACCTGTCTGAGCCTTTATTTAACACCATGAGGCCAAATGAGTGTCCCTCTGAACACAGGATCTTATTTCCTCTGTATAAAATCTCTTATGAACAAGCCATCAAGCTTTGTTAGAGAGGTTTGGGGTGGTGGGCAGGGGGTCGATAAAAATAAAGATGAAGATAAAGAAAATGGAAAAAACAAAGACTGTAATTTAAAAATAGTAATTGGTAGGAAAAAAAAAAACAACACCCCACCTCTATGTGTATTAGAATACAGAAAACAGTATGTTGGGGGCTGAGTTTGCTCCCATTCTAATCCCACACTAGGAACTCACTCAGGATGTCTGGACCAAGTCAATTCTTTAGAGTTGATATAATTTAATTTTCCAGGGTAATTAATGCAAAAAAAAAAAAAATAAGTTGGCTCCTTTGCTCCCTAAACAGTTTCAGACTTCAGTCATTTCAGGCTGGGCTAAAATGAAACATCACGTCGAAATACAAAATTATTGATAAATTTAACGTTTGTTCACACACAGAAGAAAGTTCAACTCTACCCAATTCTTTCACCAAAACAGTCACCCCTAATTGCATCACGACCTCTCCTTCCTCTGCACCCATTAAGTCAAATGATCAGGAAGTGTGAATAAGACCGCCAAGCTCCCCCCCCCCCCCCC
>NW_022196904.1:42721524-42749692 GCF_008632895.1 Mastomys coucha | reverse complement strand
GCGTTATAGGCTCGCTTGAGCATCACACATGTGTACATTTTAAGTCCAAGCGCTAATGAGGCTTCCTCACTTCCGCCCCTGGTTGGCTCAGCGGCCCCTGAGGGCTTCTGGTGCTGCTCAACAATAGGTTTGGAGGGGTGGAAGCTGCTTCTTGGGTACCAGGAGGTCCCCCACAGCACTGAGCATGGCTCACCCTTGGTGCTGCTGCTGCTGTTGCTGCAGTTGCTGCTGCTGCTTTTGCTGCGGGTGTTGCTTCCAGGTCCCTCCCCGTTCCTGCCTGCAGTAGTAGCTGGGCTTCCCTCCTGGCTGTGTGCTCACCCAACCCGCTGCTCCCTGCGACTCAGCTTAGCAGCACCCTCCGTGCTCTGGGCTGTACCCCTGAGGCTCCTCCAGACGCGGGTCCTCTGGCCCCGGCTCCCCGCAGCCCAGCAGCACAGTGGCGGCAGCTGTGGCCGCACCGCCCCTCTTCATACTTCTGTGATGGCTCCTCTTGGTGCTGTTTGGGAAAATGATTTTAATCCCTCTCGCCAGAAACAGATTTCCTACATTTCATCAGTCCGCATGGACCAAGCGGAAGTAAAACGCTTGCTTACTTTTTTTCCCTGCTGGACAGCAAAGGCGGTTGACACTGATTTACCCTTCAAATGGGAGAGATTGTATTACAAGCCCTTGGCAGCAATTCCGAGTTGGGGCCAAGCTCCAGCCCCTTGCCTGTCCCCCAAACACTAAGTTAAGACAGAAGGGGTGGGGAGCTGGGAGGATATCATATTTAACTTCGGGGGTTTTAACAGTCAATGACTTTAGCACAAGGTTAAAATTGGGAGTTGGAAAGTTTTTCTTTTCTGACCTGTGAGTTTGCATACTCAGTGGCATGAGCTTTCTAGTAACTTGGGCCAGTGTTCATTACAAGTAGAAGAATGTGATGTTTTAAAATTTAAAATTCTGTTTAAATATCATAGTTTAGAAGGGTCTGCTCCCAAGGCTGTTTCTACTTTAGAAAGGAAATGTGATTGTGTCCTTCCTTCTCCCAGGCATAGTTTGGTGTTGTGTTGAACATCACAGACAATTCACCCCAACTGCTGTGTGTTAGGATATGAAATTTAAGATGAAAAGCTTTGCGAGAAGTGGACAGATGTTGGACTGTCTGGTTCACCTCTGAAGGACAGGAGCCTCTAGCTGAGTGTTGGGTTTCAATTTCCCACAGTCTGCTTCAAGGGATCTCCTTGTGTACTTCTTCATCTACCCTGCTTGACTGTAGTACACACACAGGTCCCTGCTGATCTCTAGATACTAGGTTAAAAGAGAATGAGTCATACTACCACCTCTTACCAGAAAACAACAAAACCAACAAAAATATACCTGTAAACCTACAACAGCAAAGCAAGGCAGACCACTTTACCTGCCATTGAAAGTGCATTCCACCTTTATTATTGCTTCCATCTGAAAGAGTGATTTGCTCTAAAATATTCAGAAATAGCACCAGTTATTTGCATGCAGTGACAGTACAAACAAAAAGAGAAAGACAATTGAAAGACTTAGGCTAGTGATGCTTTTTATTCCTGCTACATTTCCTATTGTGACTGTTGGCACCACAGCTCTCCTTAGCATACCCAAAGGAGAAAAGGATCATTCCTCGAACTGAGAATGGACAGTATCTAAAACTGGCATACATAAAGAACAGGAAGGAAGGAAGGAAGGAAGGAAGGAAGGAAGGAAGGAAGGAAGGAAGGAAGGAAGGAAGGAAGGAGGGAAGGAAGGAAAAGAAAAAACAGACAAAACTTGGTGAACTGGCATGCATAATCATGAGGAACATCATTTCTCAGTTTGACTGGTTTTAGTTTTCATAGAACTCTCCTCCACAGACATTTTTAATTTCTGAAACTGTGCACTTTACACAACAATTTCCATCTTTGGTAATTTTGTACCATCAAAACATCATCATCCAATGACTATTAAAATATGTGTTTTCAGAAGATATCACAGGTATTCAAAGAGTTTATCACCTTGGATTTTAAAAATCTTATATTCTATTTTCCCTTAGATAAAAATAAGTCTCATTATTCACTACTTCAGTTATAAATAGTGAATTGAAATGTTTTTGCTGACTTGGAGATACATGCTAAAGAAATGAATGGAGACTTTCAAGGGCACTGAAGTAGCCTAATCACATACACTCCCCGCCTCCCCATAGTCCATCCTTCCCATTTTTTTAAGCTTTAAATTATGCAGCATGTCAGTGTCTGCCCTTCAAGCCAGATCTAGTATAAAAATACCAGAATGAACAGGGAACTTACATTTTCTTCCTTACATTCTTTACAGCTGAGCTAAATATTCTTTTGGTGATGAAAATAATATAGCACAGGGGTTCCAAAGAGGCATTTTGGTGGCTAGCTGTGGTTGTTGTTTCCCATTTATTGAAAATAGATAATTTTTTTCTCTGACTATGTATTCATTATAGTCTCCCTCCCTCTGCTTCTTGTAGTTCTTCCCCATCTACCCTCCTATCCAAATGCATCCTTTCCTGTCTCTTATTCCAAAACAGGCTTCCAAGGGAATATAATATAATATAATATAATATAATATAATATAATATAATATAATATAATTCATCACATCAGAATAGGGCAAAATAAACAAACAGAAAGAAACAAGCCCAAGAAGGTGGTATAAAAATCAGAGACCCACTAATTTGCATTCAGGAATCTTATATAAATAGTAAACTGAAAGTCATAATATATACACAAAGGACCAGTATGTTACAGAGAAGAAAATATGTAAAAAAAAAAAAAAAAAAAAAACAGTTTTAAAATAAGAAAAGCTGACATGACACCATAAGTGTTGTCTTAAGTGATGGAGCCTTGCCATCAATTTGTGGAGAGCCAGCTATCATCTTGTCAACAGTAGGGGTTGTTTAAGGGTTCCCATGGGACCCTTTTGGCCAACAACTCAAATAGATTTAATCCAATCCCAGTACTGGAAGCTTTATTTGGTGAAAAGAGATGACAAGTTGGGACTCTGTTTCCCCCATTATTTGGGGATTTCATTTAGATAACCTTCATATGCACATATTTTAGGACATCTCTACTGTACTATATTTTCAAACTACCCCTCAAATGGCCCTTAATTTTAGCTTTATCTTCCTGAATCCCTTCCCTCTTTTCTCTCTTCCTTCTACCTCTGCACTTAATCTTCCCAGTCTTGCACCCTATCCATCCATAAACTATTCTATTTCCCTTTCCTAGAGAGTTGTATCAGCTCCATTACCCTGAGTATACTCAATCTCTGTTCCATAGATTACTCCCAGGTCATCACCGACTTAACTAATATCCATATGTAAGGGAATATATAGCATATTTGTTTTTCTGAGTCTGGACCACCTCCCTCAGGATAATTTTTTTTCTAGTCCCATCAAGTTACAAGTTGTCTTAGCAAGGGTTTCCATTGCTATGAAGGGACAACATAACCAAGGTAATCTTATAAAGGGAAACATGTTATTGGGGTGGCTTATAGTTTCAGAGGTTCAGTTCATTGTCTTCATGGTGGGAAGCATAGCAACATGCAAGCATAGTACTGAAAGAGCAGAGAGTTCTACATCTTGATCCAAGGGCAACCAGAAGGAAGCTCTCATCAGAACTGGGTGGAGCTTAAGCCTCAAAGCTCACCCCCACAGTGACACACCTACTCCAACAAGGCCACACTTTCTAATAGTGCCCCGTACCATTGGCCAAGCATTTTCAAACCACCATACACGTTAACCTCATGATCTCACATTTTAACGGCTGAGTAATACTCTATTTTGTAAATATAAAACATGTCCCTTATCCATTCTTCTGTTGAGGGAAATCTAGATCATTTCAAATTTCTGGATATTATGAATAGGAAAGCAATGAATATGGTTGAGCAAGTTGTATCTAATATAAAATAAAGCATCTTTTAAGTATGTGCCCAAAAGTGGTATAGCTGGAATTGAGGTAGATCAATTTCCATCTTCCTGAGAAACTGTGACACTGATTTTCAAAGTGGCTATGCAAGCTGGCACACCCATAAACAATGAATGAGTGTTTCCTTTATCCACATTCTCACCAGCATATGTCACTTGTTTTATAATCCTTAGCCATTCTGATGGGTGTAATATAAAATATCAAAATAGTTTTGCATTTTCCTGGTGAATGAGGATGTTGAACATTTCTTTAAGTGTTCCTCAGCCATTTGAGATTCCTCTACTGAGAATTCTGTTTAGAAATATAGCCCATTTTTTAAGCTGGTTATTTACTGTCTTGATATCTAGTTTTTTGAGTTCTTTAAATATTTTGGATATTAGCCATTTATCAGATGTCTTGTTGGTAAAAAATCTTTCCCCATTCTGTAGGCTGCCTCTTTGTTCGAATGACAGTGTCCTTTGCCCTACAGCTTTCCAGTTTCATGAGCCATTTATTGTTGATCTCAGTGCCTGTGCTAATGGTGCTTGATCCAGAAAGCTTTTTCCTCTGCCAATGAGCTCAAAGTTACTCCCCACTTTCTATTCTATCAGATTCAGTGTATATCCATCTATGTTAAGGCTTTGAACAATTTGGAGTTGAGGTTTGTAAAAGTTGGTAAGTATGGATCCATTTGGATTCTTCTACATGCAGTGATATACTCTACACAGCACCACTTGTCCATTATGTATTTCTGGATTCTTCATATAAAACGAGGTGTCCATAGGTGTGTGGATTTATGTCTGGGTCTTCAATTCAATTCCACTGGTCATAGTGACTGTTTCAATGCCCATACCATGCTGTTTTTATTGCTATAACTGTATAGAACAATTTACAATTGAGGATGTTGATACATCAAGTAGTTTTTATTATTCATGATTGCTTTAACTATCCTGAGTATTTTGTTTCCATATGAAACTGAAAATTTCCCATTACAATCTATGAAGAAATTTGTTGAAATTTTGATGGGAATTTCAATGAATCTGTAGACTGCCTTGCTAGGATGGCCAGTTTTAATATGTTAATCCTCCCAATCCATGAGCATGGGAGATCTTTACATCTTCTCCTATGTTCTCCAATATCTTTCTTCAATGTCTTAAAATTTTATCATACAAGTCTTTCACTTGCTTGGTTAGTTATCCCAAGAAATTTTATATTTTTGAGGCTATTGTAAAAGGTGTTAGTTCCCTGATTTCTTTCTCAATCTGTTTGTCATTTGTATATCAGAGGGCTACTGATTTCTGTGGGTTAATTTTGTATATAGTTACTTTGCTGGAAGTGTTTTATCAGCTGCAGGAGTTTCCTGATAGAATTTTTAAGGGTCACTTTTGTATACTATCATGTCTTCTGCAAATAAAGATACTTTGACATCTTCCTTACCAATTTTTAGCACTTGGTAAACTTCAGTGGTCTTAGTTGCTCTCACTAAGACTTCAAGTACTATACTGAAAAAGGATGGAGAGGGTGGACAACCTTGCCTTGTTCCTGCTTTTAATGAAATTTCTTTGAGTTTCTTTCCATTTATGTTGATATTGCATATAGGCTTGCTACAAACGGTCTTTATTATGTTGAGTATGTCTTTTGTATCTCTAATCTCTCCAGGGATTTTATGGTGATGGGGTATCTGAATTTATCAAAAGCCTTTTCTGCATCTAATGAGACATTCATGTGGTTTCTATCTTGCAGTTTGTTTATGTGGTGGGTTACATATATTGATTTATGTATACTGAACTATCCCTATATCTTTAGGACAAAGCCTACTTGATCATGGTAGATGTTCTTTTGGGTGTGTTCTTGGATATTTTTTACAAGTGTTTTAGTATTTTTGTATCCATGTTCATGAGGAAATTGGTTTGTAATTCTCTTTGTTGGATCTTTATATGGTTTAGGTATCAGGGCAACTATGGCCTCAAAAATGAATTGGGCAAAGTCTCTTCCGCCCTTCTGTTTCTACTTTGTGGGATAATTTGAGGAGTACTAGCATTAACACTTCTTTGAAAGTCATATTGAATTCTGCACTAAAATCATCTGGCCCTGGCTTTTTCTTGGGGGGGGGGCAGGATTTCTATTTGCTGCTTCTATAATTTGAACAGACTTTTAAATTTCTTGTGTGATCTTGACTTAACTTTGGTAAGTGGGTATCTATTTAGAAAATTATCCATTTCTTTTAGATTTTTCTAATTTGTTAGAGTATAGCTTTTTAGAGTATGTCTTTATTATTCTCAGTGTCTGTTGTTATGTCCCCACTTTTCCTTTCTGATTTTGCTAATTTGGATATTCTATCTCCATCTTTTAGTTAATTTGGATAACTGTTTCCAATCTTAATCATGTTCTCAAAGAAACAACACTCAATCACCTTACAACAACCTAGGACCACATGAGAAGACAGCTTCAATTAAGAAATTGTCTAGATCAGGCTGGCCTGTGGGGGAGTTGTCTTGATTTAACAATGTGGGAAGACTCAGCCTATGTGAACATCAGCATTCCCTAAAAAGGTAGTCCTGAATCATGTAAGGGTAAGGGTTGAGAAACTGAGCTATACACAAGCAAGCAAGAATCTATACATTTATTTGTTTCTCTTTCTTCTTGTTTGCAGATGTCCTGTGAACAGCTACTAGAATTACTGACTTAACTTCCCCTCAATGACAGATGGTAAACTAGATTTGTAAGCCAGAAAAACCTTTTCCTTCCCTAAGCTGATTTTCATCAGTCCTTTATCACAGCAGCAGAAATAAAACTAGACCAAATGTCAAACACTAGTTTTACTTGATTTGCTTGCATGTTTGTGTTTCTCAAAATCAGTATGTTTCTTTATATATTCTAATTTATCATTGGAAATGTTTCCAAAGATAACCTTCTATTCAACTCAAATTCTTTACCATTGGAAGCCAGAGTCCAGTGATGGTACTGTCACCTACCTGGGTGGAAGGGGAATGAAGCAATTGTCTCACTTAAGGAGATTAAAAATATCTCATTATGACCTTGATATTTTACCCCATTGAAACCTACCAATTCTTTAAGCCAGGCTTAAAGAATTCTCCATTATAGTTTTTGTTTTTATATTCTCATGGAAACAGGAAAGTATCTGTATCAGAGGGTGTATCTTGAGTTACTAAACTTTTCACATCATCCCTAACATGAACTATTTTCTTAAGTGAGTGGAGTAACCAATTTTATGCCTTGCTATCCACCAATCTGTTTGCTACTTTCCTCTTTTCTGTCCCCCACCCCTACCCCATCAATGGAAATAATACCTATAGATTTATTCTGGAGGGGAACAAAATGAATGAAGATTAGAAGACATGCAATAAACCTAAAGATGAAGGCAAGTGATAATTATTCCAAAAGATCATTAAGAAACCTTCCTATTTCTTGATGGCTGGAGAGATGGCTCAGTAGTTAAGAGGACTTGTTAACCTTGCAGAGGACCAGAGTTTGATTCCTGATTCCCTTACTGGGCCATGCATAATAGCCTGTAACTCTAGCTCTTGGGCATCTGGCTTCCACTGGTACCTGCATACAGGTGCTACCCACATGAATGAAAGGGTTTTAAAAGAATGGCCTAAAAGTATCAAAGCTGGCAGATAAATTCCTCCCTCCTTTGCTGTTCATCTTTTGGAGAATGTCACAGCAGATGATGATGTGAACAGACAGGAAGCCATGTGAAGCTCTTTAGGCTAGTGCTCCTAGTCTGAGGACATGCAGTGTTGTAGGAGAGAAAACTCATTACCAGAAAAGAGGTGTTTTGTATGCATCAATCCCTGAGTTTGATATTCACAACCATACAAATATACATATGTAAACACACATATACACACACAGACACAGGTCCAATGGGAATCAATGCAGACATCCCACAGTTAAAAAAAAGCCAGTGGCAATTAATGGAACAATAGTCCTCATAAATGACCTTGGGAATTCTGTTCTTATGTGCTCAATAAGAAATCATGTTACTGTGAGACTGTCAAAGAACAATTTCATTTTCACAGTATGTTATGGCTAACTTCACGTGTCAATGGATGCACAGCTATCAGGGGCAAGTGATAAAACCATTTCTGGGTGTGTTTTCAGGGGTGCTGCTTCCAGAAGATGTGAGCATTTGATAAATGAGCAAAGAGTTTCCTGATATCCAGTAAGGGTGGGCATCACCTACTCCATTGAGAACTCCATTTGACTCCACTGAGCCAAAGAGCAATGCCAGTATTTGTTCTCTCTTTTTTGATATTATAGTAGCACTCTCTCTCCCTATCCCTACCCCCCCGTATGTGTGTGTGTGTGTGTGAGAGAGAGAGAGAGAGAGAGAGAGAGAGAGAGAGAGAGAGAAGGAGAGAGAGAAGGAGAGAGGGAGAGAGAGAGAGAGAAGGAGAGAGGGAGGGAGGGAGGAGAGGGAGAAAGAAAATAAAAGCAATTTCATGTGAAAATTCAAGGGTTGTTTTGATTTTGCATGTGTAGCATATGTGCACGTTTCCTGTGTAATTCTGAAAAATGCTTGCAACCTATAGGAAAAGATTAAAGTCTTCTATAAAACAAGCTGTTTGTCCCTGGACGCTCACTTATTGTGTGCCATGTAGACAATATGGCTTTCCTACTTAAGCTGGAGTTAAGTAAGTAAGTAATTTTCCTTCATTATACATTTAGGTAGTCTGTTTCTCAATCTATTTTGGAAAAAATGTAATCCTAATTTTTGAAAAGCTCACTTTAATAAAAATTTTCATATTAACTTTTGATAGCCATACCTTGCATGTCCTTTATGCAGCTGAATTCCCAGCACACTGAACACCATTAGGCATGGAGTTGGTGCTGCATGTGTAATCAATAAATGAATGTCGCAGATATCAGTAACGGAGGAATTATAACACTCTTTGGTTATACTTTTATGCATTGTCTCTAATTTCACAAATTGAAACTCAGAGTAGAAAACTTATTTTTAACATGTTACAGGTGATAGCTTCATTCTATGATCAGAACCATTTCATCTGGTAAAGTACAAATAGATTTAACTAAAACAGATGCTAGCTGGTGTGCCAGACTTATAAATGAGGTTAACCTGTGTCTCCTGTCACTTCATCTAAAAACAAGTTGATTTGGACCGAAGGCTTAATCCTAAGTAATGTAATATGACTACAATGAACTGTGTGGAAATATATCTACCATTATGACTTTCAATCATTTTGTGTATGACTTAAAATCAGAAGAAATACATTATGGCACAGATCCAAAAGCATGCACTAATGCACAAAGCCACCTACCACTTACCTCTAAGTTACCATACTCTGGTATTTTTCTCCTTGGCATTACCCTGGTCTCCGTTGTGTCATCCCACTGAAAAGCAACAGTCATGGAGAATAGGGAAATTTGTTTCATAAGCCACAGTCCAAAAAAAAAAAAAAAAAGGAAACTGAACTCAAGAGGAATTTAATCAAAACTCAAGAAAAGTGTCAGTGAACAGATAACTTCATTATAAAATTTAAGCCATATTGTGCATATGTCAATCAGACATACACACATCATGAAATACTGTCACAAAATCCTATATGTCTCACATCTTCACAGATCCTGACATTCACTGGTACTACTAAGAAAGATATTTCATGCTTTGCTTTCTGGTTGAAGACATTTGTTCATCTAGAAGCATCTCCATCTTCAACTTTCTTAGTATCTTTGAGCTCTGGGACTAGCAGTTATTTCCTGTGTTCTCTCAGAACTTAATGTTTTCTTTGATTTCTGATTTCCTACACAACATCGCAGTTTACTTTTATGAGTTTGAGAAAGCAGGGATGAAGGCTAAAAAGATAGCTCACCCATTCCAGGCCAAAGCTCACAACCAAAACTACAAGAGAAAATAGGCATGAGATTGTGTGGTTTCATATGTCTTCATCACAGTACCAAATGTATGCTTGTTAAGTACTTGGCTAGATGAGTGAGTGAATCACAAAAGCCTCTGAGTCTCTGAATCAAGATGGATGCTGTTGCAAATGGAAGTCATAGGCAAGCCTCTCAGTGGAAAACAGAGTTATTAACTCTGCAGCTTTATGGATAGAACAAATGACAATATAAGATTTTTTTCTTCATGTTTCCTGAAACTCTCATTCATGAAGACACTGAACCAGTTTTCTTTTGCTATGGGGACATGTAAAAAGACAAAAATGATTCCTTTATCAAATCATAAAACAACTTCTTGACATTTTTATTATCAGAACTCTGACATTTCACAAATGGGAAACCCTTCTCACTACTTATTTTCACAAAATACTTGTAGTAGACTTTTAAATGAACTAATTTGTTATCTGTTGCACCAGACAGACAGAATGCCGAAATGAGTAGCACTCCACACCCACAGTGCAAGAACTCCACAGGAAAGTGGGAGGGTTGGGGGAGCTTTGCTGAAGAGACCTTTGTCTGCCTGCTGTGGCCATGGTGACCACTGGCCTTAAGAACTGTGCCAACCAGCAGGGACAGTGGTGGTGCACACCTTTAATCCCAGCACTTGGGAGACAGAGGCAGGCAGATTTCTGAGTTCAAGGCCAGCCTGGTCTACAGATTGAGTTCCAAGATAGCCAAGACTATACAGAGAAACCTTGTCTCAAAAAAACAAAAACAAAAACAAAAAAACAAACAAACAAAAAAGAATTGTGTCAACCACAATGCCTGATTGTCAGGAAGTAAGAGTAATACTGGGCACTAGTCGTAATGGCCATGGCCCTTGACATCATGAATAGAAGACCAAATTTGGAAAAAGAAAAAGAGATCTAGCTCCTTGGTTAAAATGTATCTACCATTTTCTGATGGGTGTGTCTTGAGGGTCATATAATACATTTAAATGTCCTCTCTGATGACTAACTGCCTCCACTTCTGTACTGAATATCACCACAAGAAACCCCTGTAGTAATGATATTACCATCCTTCCAAATAGAGACCAGCAGCCTTCTTTGCCCAGCTCTCTCCTGCTTACTTCCTCTTGGGCATGGCTTCCCTCAGCTCTGTTGTGTCAGGCATTCCCTATATAAAAGCAAGGGTGAGACTCCTGCTGACCAGGAGCTCACAGTGTGATTGGAAAAAAAATGACTTTGAAAAGATTAAATGTTGTATCACACATCAGCTAAGCAGGTTAAGCTGGGCATGGCAGAGTGGCACACACCTAGAGTCCTAATACTTGGATGGTAGAAGCATGGGAATCAGGAGCTTGAGGCAACCTTGGGTTAATTTTGTCTTTAAAAACAAACACAAACATAGCAGGATTAAACTCATAGCTGAGTTTGATTGGCCTAAAAGTGTTTGATTGTTTCTCCACAACAAAATAAGAAGCAATTTGAAGGTATTTGTTTGAATGAAAGTACCTATTTACTAACCCCCTTTTTTCTCCTTCCTTCTTCCTCTGTCTCTTCCTCCCTACCTTTTTCCCCTCTTCCTTTTTTCATTCCATCTTGGCTTTCTTTTTGTGTGTGTTTGTTTTCTTTTTTTGTCTTAAAGAGGAGAGGAGGACAAGAATTCCCTTATTGTCACATATATATATATATATACATATATATATATACACATATATACATGTATGCATATATACACACACACATATATACATATATACATATATGTATATATACATACATATATGTATATATATACATACATATATGTATATATATACATACATATATATACATATATATATATAAAATATAACAATAAGTATATATCCCAGTGTTTAACTATAACAATAAAATCCCCTGAGGAAATGAGTGAATACATTTGAAATGAAGACCATGTGCTATAAGTCAGTGTGAATTGCACCTGAGAGCTCAGGGCCCACAGGGTAAGTCATAACACCACAGGCACAATGGCAGTGAATCTGCCTCCAGAATTCAACCAAACACCTTCAAGAACTATCAGTGGGGAGTCATGAAAAGCTCACAGAAAAAGAAATTCAGAGAAAATTTCGGACCAAGACAAACTTACAGAAAGGGTCAAACAGTCTAGGGCATAATCTTTCCTTTGGCCTTGGTTATGGTAGAGAGATGGGAGTCCGAGGAGCAGTGTTTATAACCCCCTCAATCCTGAAGAGGCATGAATGCCAGAAGGTGGAATGATATATAACCCCTATGGAGGCTTTTTTATTTTGTTTGTTTGTGTTCTTAATAATATAAGATACCCACAAACTGAATGATTAACACTCAATACAATTTTACTTGAAAATATGACTTAGAGCAGTGGTTCTCAACCTTCCTAATGCTGCAACCCTTTAGTACAGTTTCTCATGTTGTGGCAACCCCAACCATGAAATATTTCATTGCTACTTCATAAGGTCTGTAGCCAGGATCAAATTAAAAATATTATTTGATCTGAAGAGATTAATAGAGTTTTCTTTTGCAACTAGCATCTTGTTAATAAATTATTTCTTCATGAAATGAGATATTTGTTTAGAACTATATCGTTGATTGTAGTCTTTACCATTGCTCATTAAAATCTCTAATAGTTCCAATTATTTACCATTATACAGTAAAATTGCCTTTATTAGTATTATTATTGCTAATTATTCCTATTTTCTAGCCTGCATTGCCCCAGTAATGTCTTGTTCTGATTTCAAAGCATTTTCTATTGGTCAGAACTAAACATGGAGTAGGGAAAATCTGCAAGTGGGTAAAGGAACAGCCAGCATCCTGATGTGCATGCTGCTCACTAGTGAAAGTCTTCTGCTCTCAGAACAGCAACAATCAAACATAAATGTTGGGACGAGAGAGATGTCTCAGTGATTGAAACCACTGTGCTCTTGAAGAGGGCTCAGGTTCAGCTCCTAAAAGCCATGTGGCACTGCACAGAAGTCTGTAATTCTAGAAGATCAAGCACTCTCTCCTGGCCTCCATGGCACAAAGCATGAACATGGTGAGCAGACACACATGCAGCAAAACATTCACACACCTATTATTTCAATATTTTATTTTAAAAAGCACAATAACAAAAGTGTACCAACTAAGCAAGGAATGGAGATACCCTGTATTCTGCAATAGAAAGCAGCAGGGACATGTGCAGACTTGCTAGATACTGACATGGGAACTTTTAAAATGGCCACATTCTTCAAGAGAATAAAATGAAAGAGAAAACTAAGCTATATAATCATTTTGCCTCAAACACTTTTCTCTCCTTCTCATGGACCATCTCCTTTAAATGTGACTGGATATTTTCTGCAGCATCCTTAGAATTATTTTCCCTTTTTATTTTCAACATTTATTTTACTTTTTTGAGGGGATCCCTCATACTTAAATATTGATAATTAACAAAGAAACAGTGCTATAAAAATGTTACTCTCCAGTAAAATGTATCTGTAATATCGCAAATTTTATTTTAATCACTGTTTGCTGGTTTCAGCCAGTTTGTTTTGAAATACCGGGAATCCTTTGTGAGAGCATTCCTTGACATTAATGCTATTAGCAGAGCAGCCCAATCTCATAACCCAGATTAGGTCTGGAAGTAATTAAATACAGCAGCTTTTGTGGCAATTTCTCACTATATTTGCTACTTTGTAAGAAACTAATTATAAAAATTAGTTCCATCTATCATTGTGAACGGGGAATTAAAGTGAGTTTATGTATGCACACACTATTCAATTTCTATTTGCTTAGCATACACACACACACACACACACACACACACACACACACACACACAAGTCTCTTAGGACATTTTGCATTATATGTCTGGAACTTTCAGCCATCCAGAAAAAAAGAAGGCTGAGAAATAATGAAAAAAATGTGCCTAAAGAATCCACATAAAAGTTTTGGGAGACTTGAAAATGGGAACACCAGACACTTAAAAGTTATTGAACCAGAAACAAAAACTCCTTCCTGGCAGGTGCTCATACATCAACATACCATTGGACAAAACGAAGGCACACAAACAGTGTCTCGAGTCTACATGAAATCTATCTTCTAACTCAAAATAAAACAGCTCATCTCCTTTCTTACTTAAGGGGGAAAATAAAAGAAGGAGGAAAAGGAAAGAAAAGAAGGGAAGGAAGAAAGAAGGAAAGAAAGAAAGAAAGAAAGAAAGAAAGAAAGAAAGAAAGAAAGAAAGAAAGAAAAGAGAAAGAGAAAGAAGGAGAGAGAAAGAAAAGAAAGTCAGACAGACAGACAAGTTGGTAATTATAAAAGAAAAAAATTAAAACTGCAGAAGGTATTCTAAAGTCTTCATCGTCTGGGCCCCTGTTCCAACACCTCTACCATGCCACACTGTCATAGACTGCTTTGCTCACCTCTAGTGAATTACATTATGGGATGATTTCACATCGCCTGTCATATAATTGCTGTAATGATGACTTCTGTCCCAGACTGGCAGCACATATGTCAATGCTAGGTATTTCAGAATACATTTATTAAAGTACTCTCATCACTACCTAGATAAGTGTGGAGGGAAAATGTTATGACTCATGAACTCACATGACTTATAAAAATGACTGAGAATTTGAGCAAACTGTTTCTGTTGAGGTCTTGTCAGAAAATAAGGGCAGACTCATGAGAGATTTTCAAGATAAACAAACAGAAGAACATGTATAAGATTCTGGGCAAGGCAAAAGCAGTCAGTAAGTATTACACCACATGTAGGAAGTCCAGAGGACTGGACTGCAAGGGGGAACATCCTGCAGGAAGATGATGCCTCAGTTAGCAGACAGAGTCTGCCCTTGGTCCTCCTGCTTATCTGCTGTGGCCTCAGACTGATTACTTCAGCAAAAAATCAGAGGTCAAGGGCAAGGAGCTAACATGATGATGGGCTATCCTCTGCTAAGGACAGTGGGGAAAGAAAGAAGAAAATACATTAATGAAAGGGAGGGCAAGTGGATAATTTCCACCCTTTCTACTTGCAAAAGCCTAGGAAAGATAATAGGAAACACAACACACTTTCCATTACCATGCAATGTGGCTTCTGGCTTCTGTTAGAGCAATGTATCTCGTCTTTTCACATCCAGGCAAATGATACTCCAGCAAAGAACATTTGAGAGGCACATATAAAACACTAGGTTTAAAGGGGAAAAAGAAAACTCTTTGGAATGTAATCCTATAAATAAAAATGATTGTAATTACTTTCAAAACAACAGATTCATTAAGATATTATCACATGACTATCATTTTTATGTCCTTTATATTTACCACCCATTATCCTCTCACATCTCCCCTCTCATTTCCATTATATTCACCACTCATTATCTTCTCACATCTCCCCTTACTACTTGCATCATTTACTTTCCTGTTGCTGTAATAAAATATCATGACCAACACAACTTAAGGATGAGTTTATCCTGGCTTATGGCTTCAGAGGGATAGAGTCCATCATAGCAAGGCAGCAGAACCAAGAAAGGGCTGACCACATTTTTAACAGCACACAGAAAGCAGAGAAGGAACAGGAAGTTGAGCAAGGTTTACAAACCATCAAAGTTCTCCCCAACTCTGATGTAATTCTTTCAGCAAGGCTCCACCTCGTAAAGGTCCCATGTCCACCTCAAATAATACCACCTACTGGGACCAAGTGTTAAATAAACAAGACTATGGAGACAATTCTCATCAAACCATAACACTGCTCTCCTAAATAAATGATGGTCGTCTACCTTCATGTTATATGTAACATATATTTATGTAGTTCTTTAATTAGAATCCTCATAGTAGAAAAAACAATATACATTTTTCTCAGTTTGGATTATTTAGCACAACATGGTAATCTCCAGTTTCATCTATTTTCCTGAAAATGATATAAACCAGATGATAAACAACTTGGCTGATTCCATATCAAATACAGGTAAGAAGGTAGAATAAAGGCTTTAAATATTAATTTATATTAAAAATTTCCAACACTTAAAGCTGTATTTTTAAAAGTTTGTTTATTCATATATACTCATTGTGTGTGTCTATGTACACTGTCTGGTGAATGGATCTAAGTGTACAGATGCTTAGACCAATGTATACATATGTGGAGGTCAGAGGAAGTTCTTAGGTGTCTTCCTCAAACTCCTTGTTACTGCCTTGAGGCAGGGTTTCTTACTAAATTAAAAGATCACAGTTTTTGCTAGGCTGTCTGGTCACCTGTTCCCTCTACCCCAGTGTCTGCACTGGAGGCAGGCAGAGCCATGCCCAGCTTATTACATAGGTGCTAAGATGTCAACCTCATGTCCTCATGCTGGCACTGTGAGTGTTCTTACTGAGCTATCGCCCTAGTACAATTTTTTTTTTTTTAAATATTGACTTTTTATGTCTGAGAGGATTAGTCAATTTCCTGATAATGACTTTTTAAAAGGGTTCACAGAGGGGGGCCTGGAATAGCTCTTCAGGAATGCAAGACCTAGCCCAAGATCATGTAATTAGCCTCTGACCCTGCACAGTTCTGATCTCTCCACCACTGAAATTCTAGTCAACCTCTGAAGACACAGCTTCTGTCCAGGAGATTCTCTTCACAGTCCTACCACAGTTTTGTGCATATTTTTGGAACCTATTAACTAGCAGAGCCCCAATCCAAAAGCTCAGATAGTACCTTGAGCCTATAGGAAACTGCCTCATCTCACTCTACCTGCCTCTCTGAAGTACCCACCAATCTATTGTAAATTCACCCTTACTATGACTTCCTTTATGCTGTAAAACTATAAAAAAAAAAACTTAATGAAACTGCCTCTATGTTGGAACATGAAATTTAGAGTAACTGAAATCTGTATTCCAGTCCCATGGTCACTCAAGAAATGCCTCCAGAATATAAACTATCTCTTATCACCAAGTGAAGTTTTCTTAGCATATATTTTACATTGTTGGCGGAGTGCTGTTATGCATGGGGAAGTTATGCATGGTGGCAGAAGCCTGAGGTAGCTGATCACACTGTCACCAGTCTACAGGAACTACAGAGCAGACAAGAACTTGGGGCAGGCTATGAAACATGGACTGCCCAGTGACTTCTTCCAGTAAGGCTCAGCCACCTAAAGGTAACCTAACCTTCTGCCACAACACCCTCCACTGGTGGCAAAATGTACAAACTCATGAGCATGTGAGGGGCAGTTCACATGCCAATCAAGGTAGCATCCAAGTGACTGACAGTGATGAGGGCTGAGCACACTGGTCAGAAGAACAAACCAAAATGGTGTGGGGATTTTATCACACTCTGAAAACAGCTCTAATCGAAAATGTAATACCTATTTCCAGAATTTTCTCCTTAATATTTTTAGACTGTGGTTGGCTTTGGATAGCTAGAACTGTGCAAAAGAAAGCTATGGGTAAGGCAGGATGAGTGGGGCAGCACTCTGCAGAGCGACAGAAGTGTACACCAGACAGAGATGCATTCATTCGTCTCTCAGCTATATAGTTATTGCATATCTTAGTTATTGCATTTCTAAATTATACCCAGTAAGAAATAATATCAGCTCAAAATTTTAAATCAAAATATTCTGCTGAGATGTGGAGGCTCAGAGCCATGCATTGGACTTAGTACAGGGTCCCCAATAAATAAATAAAGCTAGAGAAAGGACCCAAGGAGCTGAAGGATTTGCAGCCCCTTAGGATGAACAACAATATGAACTAACTAACTAGTACCCTCCGAGCTCTCAGGGACTAAACCACCAACCAAAGAGTACACATGGTGGGACTCATGGCTCCAGCTGCATATTTAGCAGAGGATGGCCTTATTGGTCATCAATGGAGGAGAGGCCCTTGGTCCTGTGAATGTTCTACGTCCCAGTGTAGGGGAATGCCAGGGCTGGGAAGTGGGAGAGGGTAGGTTGGTTAGCAGGGGGAGGCAGAAAGGGATAGGAGGTTTTCAGAGAGGAAATGAGCAAAGGGAAGACCATTTGAAATGTAAATAAAGAAAATATCTATTAAAAATATTCTAACAGTATTTGATGAGCAAGCTAGGACCAAGAGTAAACACCACAGGAGCTAGCTGCTTCTTTCTTTGATTAAATCTCCTCTACTACTGCTCATGACAATGCTGGTGATTGCTGTTCTATTTTTGGGAAGAGTAGTATTGGAAGCAGGCCATGACAAGGCCTATCTACTACAGAAGTACATATTAACAAACCCAAACCAGCCAAAGTTTATGAGCCACAGGGCTTCTTTAACTACATACATCTAAATTAAATAAATAAATAAAAAACACAAAATTGACAAATGCAATTAGAAATATATTAAATAAAGAAAATATCTTAAAAGAAAAAGACATATATAAGGTACCACAGTTATAAGCAGATTCAGATTAAAGACTTTTCATTCAATTGTTCTTCCTGAAAAAGAGGCTCTTTCATAAGCATGACTAGTGTTCAGCTTAGACTCATTACTGACTTTAGAATAAGATTTTTTTTTTTTCTGAAACCTGTAGGCCTAATGACTGTAGTTAATTCCTCTGGCCACTTCCGAACTTATTTTATTTAGCAGAGAATGTTATACAGAGAGGCTTAAAGCTGTATTAGTAATTACAATTAGTAAATTAAGACAGGGCTTCATTAATGTGATCAGTTAACATTTTCTGGCCCTGCCTGTAGACCTGAGCTAGCATTGATATCCCAAAGTACAAGTTAACTGTCTAGTACTATGATAAATTATTATGACCAAGGCAACTTAGAGCAGGGTTTATTTAAGCTTACGGTTTCAGGGTTCCAGTAGGACTAAAGTCCATCGTGGTAGGAGGCAAGCACTGCAATAGAGGCAGGAAGCTAAGAGTTGACATGCTCACCTGCAAACATGAAGCAGAAAAAGATCAAATTAAAGGTAGATGATGATGCCGGGCAGTGGTGGCACATGCCTTTAATCCCAGTACTTGGGAGGCAGAGGCAGGCAGATTTCTGAGTTCCAGGCCAGCCTGGACTATAGAATGAGTTCCAGGACAGTCAGGGCTACACAGAGAAACCCTGTCTCGAAAAATCAAAAAAAAAAAAAAAAAAAAGCTGATGGTGCTTTAAGCTCTCAATGCCTAACCTGGTTACATATGTACTCCAGCAAGTCCATACCTCTTACACCTTCTCAAACAGTGTTAACAACTAGGGACCAAGTATTCAAATACCAAAGCAGATGAAGGACATCTCTTACTCTGTGGTATGCACCACAGAGTGCATACTTAAAAGTCAGTAGCAGAAACCTACCCCAGCATGTCACATATATGGCCTCCATGTTCCCCAGAGCCCTGAGGTAGGCTCATGGTGAAAGTGGTGTCTTATTTTAGTTATGTTGCTCATTCCTGTGTTTGAATGAAATGCTATTTTAATAAAAGTTTCCTAACACTGGACTTCCATTTTTCGTTCTAATTTACTACTTACTGGGAATGTACAGAGTGTGACCAGCATGTAGAAGGTTGTACCTGGCATTCTCAGCATACAGTATATACATCTTTTCTTGTTTGTTTGTTTGTTTGTTTTTTCGAGACAGGGTTTCTCTGTGTAGCCTTGGCTGTCCTGGAACTTACTCTGTAGACCAGGCTGGCCTCGAACTCAGAAATCTGCCTGCCTCTGCTTCCCAAGTGCTGGGACTAAAGGCGTGCCCCTACCACTGCCCAGCTCATTATACACATCTTACACTGACATTTTAACTTGTGCGATTCCTCTCACTTGATTTTCCACCATCCCATGACGGTGCAAATATTTGTGTGTCTTAAATCAAAGATGAGTCTTCCTGTCCATCTCCAACTGGTCTTTACAAACATCATACCTGGCACTTTAAAAATACACAAAATCTGATTTGCATTACACTTAAGTGGGCTTGGAATCCTCCTAAAGTGTTTCTTGAAATTAAAGTGTTTATCATCTTTCAGCTTCTAGATGAATTTTTCCGAATTCCATAGAAAACTGGTTCCAAATCCAGAGTGCTTTCTTCCTATGGGAAACTGTCAGAGGCATGCATAGTTAGCTACATAATAAAAAATGGCTACTGTGAAACAAATAATTACTCACTGTGGAGCTGAGATTTAACATAATACTGGCTTTGAAAAGGTGAGTGCTGCTCAAGGTTCTCTGCACTGTCCCAGCCACTTGGAAATGAAGCTGTTTTGGACTTCTTTCTCATCCTGGATTAGATCTGGTTTTCATTCTGATGGTTTAAGACTTAATGCTTCCCATGGCCTTGAGGCTTTTTCAGAGTTGTGTCCTTTGGGCATTCAGTTGAAAGGAAAGTTTAATGGGGCTTTCCCTAACATCTATGATCTAGTGACTCTTACTTCTGTCTACCACATTATGAAGTTAAGTTGAAAGACTAAGGAATGTTAGTGTTTCCTGTGGGATACAGTGGCATTTAACTACACTTATCTCTACTGCTCTAATCCCGTACCTCACTTGCTATCATACCACGTGACTTAGTATTCAGTAAGTGGATGAACCAGTGACCTCTGTAATTCCTAACAGCTACGACCAGAAACTTTAAAACCCATCATACAGTTAGACTAAAATAAAATCACAAGGCCAAACACTATAGTCTGGACTATAAAATCTAAACAAATCTGGCTTAACTATATGTTCTGATATGAATGCCCAGCACTTTTCAGAGTCTAGCATAAATAAATAGATTCATTTGAGCTTAGACTTTCATTTACTGCTTGGCCAGTATGCCTCAGGATAGTGCTGCCAGTCACTAGGTTAGTCGAAGCAGAAGAATTGCAAACTGAAAGGCTGCATGCACAATTTAGTGATAGGTTTCCTCAGAATCAATAAATAATATAAATAAGGGAAAAAGAAAAAAGTTCGGGGATACAGCACAGCCTGTGAGGGTCCTGGTTCCACAAGTACCAGGAAAACTGGTCATTTAAGAGCTTTGAGTTCGCAAACCGATCACATCCGCAGTGCTAAGAATGATGAACATCGGTCCCCTTTCGGGGAAGCGCCAAAATGTTTACCACTGGCATTTTTAAAACGAAAGGGCACATAAAATCCTGGCGCACAAACACGCAATCGCGAGTCCTCTCCCGGACCCAGAGTACAAGTGTGGCTTTCTCCTAGTTCATTTCCAGCGCCAATGTGCCCCGGAAACCCTGTGGCGAGACTGACACGGCCGTCGTCCAATGACACAGCAGGCTGAGGCGGGCCCTCACGCTCACGTCCAATCGGCTCGCGCCTCGGAAGGTCAGGGCGGATGCGGCCGCCATGGAGCCGCTTGTGCAGCAAACGGAGCGCTTCTCCGAACTGCTGGCCGTGTCGTGTGGGACGCTGGTGAGCACGTGGGACGCCGCGAAGGTACGCAGGGCGCTGCAGTGGGCGCGCTATTTGCTCCACGTGTACCGACGCTTTGCGGGCCGCAGCCGCGTACGCGAGGCGCTAGAGAGGCGGCTCAACGCACCGGGAGGGCCGCTCGGGCTGCGCAGCTTCGTGGCGCTGGAGTCTGGGGACGTGCGGCTGGCCCTACGCCTGCTGCGGAACCGCGCTCTCGCGCCCGCCGCCTCCCGGGCTCTGCCGAGCTTGCTGTTCCCAGGCCCTGCCGCGGACCACGAAGACGATGTGCCGCAGTCGCGCTTGGTCCTCCTGGCGCGCCGCGGAAGCGCGCTGCACCTGCTGTTCCGCCTCGGTGGGGACGCGCCTCGGGGCGCGCTGCTGCGCACGCACGCGGAGCTGCTGTACGCGCGCCTGCAGGAGCTGGGCGGTGCCGACTCCACGGCCGCGCGCAAACTCCTGGACACGCTGTGGACTCATGGGCCGCGGGAGCACGTGCTCAGCGTGACCGCCCAAGCGCTGCTGCGCGAGGCCGACCCGGAGCCCGCCCAGGCCACAGACGTTGCCGGTGCGGATGAGACACAGAAACTACTGCACTGGCTTCTAGAAAGTCCCGAGGTATTGGCCGCTTTTTGCCGCCATCTGCCAGCTAAGCTCCTGGCCTCCGTGGCGGGCTGCCATCACACACTGTCTCGCGCCTACCTGGACCTGCTCACAGCGTGGGCCACGCGGCTGCAGTATGATCTGCAAAAGGGCGCCTGGGTCCCCACACAGATGGAGGACATGCCCTGGGAAGAGCTGTGCCCAAGGCTGCAGAGCTTGTGCCATGCCCAGCCATTTCTGCAGGATGAGGTGCTGGTGACCCTACGCTCCTGCAAAGCCTTGGATGGAGACTTTGAGGTTCCAGGAATGAGCATCTGGACAGACCTCCTGCTGGCCCTGCCTGGTCCTGCTTGAATGTGGGATCATGCTAGAGTAGATTTCTCAGTTCCCAGGCTGGGCATCCTGTCCCATGGAGGGAACAGCAAGCGTACCTCTCACCAAAGCTTCTATGTACTTCTTGCTACTTCTTGACTATACAGTTTACAAATTGTCGGTGTTCTCACCAATTCCCTATGTACATGATCCCCAAACCTTATTATTTAAGGTGCCAATTTTAAACAGTTTGTAATATAAATATATAATATGCACAATAAATATACTATAATATACATATATAACATATATATATATATAGTTGTTTCTGTTCTGGTGATGAATGCAGGACCCTGCCTATGTTAAACAGTGTTCACCACTGAGCTACATCCCTAGCCTTCAAAGTATTCTTAAAGCCATTGGATTTTCAGCTTGTTTTGTATAAAGCTAATTTGTAAGAATACTAAAAATAGGTGCACTTTAAAAAGGAAATGCATCTTTAAATTTTCCAAGAAGGATACTTTTTGTCTGTATGATTTACTGGTTTCCTGACACTCTTCAGTAGTACAAAGCTCTGTTTAACAAGCAGCATGTGTTGGGTACCATCAAGTGTTAACTTCAAAGCTGACAGGGCTAGAGTTAAAGCCCTAGACTTGCTCTCCTTAACCTATTTACCAAACTTAATGTGCATTAAAGTTGCATTGCTAAGAAAGTTGTTTGTACAGGTCACTACTTGGTAATTCAAAATAACAGCAAATTAGTTTAAAGCGTTTCTTGAGTACACACTTAAGTGTTTAGAGCACAATAAAGGTAAACATATCCCTTTGGGTTATATGATGAAGGAATCTAGTTAGTTAAGAGAGTCAAGACCACTTCTGCCATTTATCAAGTTAATAGCCTTAACCAGGCGTCATCACTATGGTGTTTAAATGTCTGATTCTGTTTTTCCTCATGGTTGCTTGAGGGAGACTATTTCCTACCTTCAAGTGATTGCTCCTGTGTTCAACATTTGCTTCCTCACCATTTTCACCATACTCCTGATGTTCCTAATCTCTCCTGTTACTGGCTGGGCCTATACGAGGTTTATGCTGCTCACACTCTAAAGCTCTTTCCTGGCTGTCTCCATATCAGTTTGTGCTGCTGTGGAAACAGTTGGTCTCTTAAGTCCTGTTTCCCAGGACCGAAACGCTACCCCATGGTTTACCTGCAGGGACTAGCCAGCCTTGGGAATAAACTTTCCAGATCCCTCAGCAGTTTGCTTTGGAGCACCTTGTGAGTAAGTAGAAGTAGGACCTACATCAGAATTTTCCTTTAAATAAGCTGAAGTCAGTGTGCTGAATTAAGTTTCCTGGGACCATGGCACATACAGCTTTCCAGGTTGAAGAGACCTTCCTAGAATCTATGAGGGAAGAAATAATGCTTTTCTTTCTATATGCATCGCTTTTTAGTCAAATGCTTATTTTTGGAAGTGGGTATCTATGTAATATCAACAGTACCTATGATACTAAGTAGTATTGGCATGGCTTGGTAAGTCAAGGCCTTGCTATATAAATTTATAAATTGTACAGATTTTTATTTGACCTCCTTCCTCTCAAACCTGCCCACCACATATGCATATATATGTGACATATCTCATATACTTTTTTATGATTCTAGGATTAATTTCTAACAATATTTTCATTTTAGACTTATTTTTAAGCGTGCATATATATGTCTGTATGAGGATGTTTGTATGTTAGTATAGATGCCCTTGGAGGCCAAAAGGGAGTTAGAATTAGCTGTGAACTGTCCAGTGTAGACACTCTGCAAGAGCGGCCACTCATTGGTTTTCTAGAGTCCCAAGTCCCTTAAGAGGAGGGCAAACCTTACTGTGCTGATGGAACTTTGTTTCTTTGTGTGTTTCGCAGTGTTTCTCTTTGACTTTTGCTTGCTTTTGGCTTTGAGCTGGTTTTCTTGGGGTTTAATCTTGGTTGTCTGTTTGACTTTATCTGTAATCTATATCTGTAAGCGACAGGTTTGTGAAGGTATTCTCTGGGAAGATTAACTCAAGGAAAAGACACCCCACTCCCCAACACACACACACACACACACACACACACAGTATCCTTCCTACTGTCTGGATGTATACAGGTCAGCAAGAGAAGCCATTGGTTTTTGCTGCTTGCCTTGACTCTTGCTCATGAGTACATATTGTCTGTATGAGTGTCTCTTGAACAGTATGCTCAGTGGGGAAGAAGACCACTTCCGACTTGTTTCTCCTGGAACAACTGGGACTCCAGACTGCAACTGACACTCATAAGTAGCCAGTCACTATGCTGGTATGAATGGAGACAGAGCAACATTACCGGGGCATCTGTCTAACAAGTGTAAACCACTTTAGAAGTGATTTAAGTAGAGCTGATCTGAACAAGAATCAAGTCTCAATATGTGGTGACTTTCTCAGATTTCAGCCCAGCAACCAGAGCTTTCCAGAGTTACTTTACACCTCAGAGTTGAATCAATGTTCACCCATGTCCTGATTATGTCTGAGGGTAGCCTAGGCTACATAGTGAGTTCAGGCCACTGAGAGATAAGTTCCAAGCCAGTCTGAGCTACATACACAATCCAGGCTAGCCTGAGCCACAATATACAATCTCTGGCTTCTCCCCAAAAAGGATTTTGTTGCTGAGGATTAATTCTCAAGTGTACAATTTCTTGCTTTCACATTTTTTTATGCTGATGCTGTATGCCAGAGTTCAAAAGTAGAAACAGGTTATAAACAGAATAACTACTCTTCTAAAAACTGGATACAAGATATTCATTATTGACACAACTTAATTGATGTAAACACTTTTGGAAGCAAACATTGATTTTTCTCAGAAATTAATTGGAAATGATCAATTACTCTATCAGAATAGTGGCACCACCTCATTTATCAGATGCTCATTGTCCTGGTAGGCTAAGGATACCCTTTTGACTTAGAAATATGGTCGCCCTAAGGGAAAGAGCGTAAATCATTACAGTGATGGCTGTCTCCAGCTGTCTCTGGGAGCATCATTGTTCTTAATACTGAGGTTGGGGTTTGACTTGAACTGACTATGTGCTAAATTCCTATTGTGGTTCTATCCTTTTACCAGGGAGTGATATGAATCCCAACCTAAGATAAATTCCACACACAATGGCTATCAGGTCCAAAGGAAACCCCAGTTCAAACTCCAGAAGTCTGTCCAAATATACAAAAATGACTTCTTTTAGCAGATGGGAACTGGTTTCACCAGTTCATTAGGAATAGTGGCTTTCCCCCAACCACCAAAAATCTTCCTATACTCCAGGTTTGAGATAATTTCTAAATACATGGGCTGCCTTTTGTAGTTCAGTGAATTGCGGTTTCCTATGGACCTCACTATGACCACAAGGATATAGGTACAGTGTGAAAACTGAGTTTACATTTTATATTTATGTAGAATTTATGTAATACACATATACTGTATTTATAATACAAGACTCTATCAAAAGCTGAATACCATCTATGGTAACCTTGAACCAAGGATTTATTCTGAAATTGATTAGTATAATTCATATTAAAAGGAAACATGTTCCAAAGACAAATTCATATCTCTGTTCATAATATCCTTACCTTATGACACCACATTCAAGTGGGAAATATTTACTCACCTGGCAAGCACTTTGTCACTGTGTTGTGATTTGATGTTCTAAAATTATTAATGTCCAATCTTAATAATAAACAATCTTTGGTTTTTAAGTGATCTTGCTGGGTTGCCCAGGATGATCTTGATCTTGGGGTTTCTTGGCCCAGTCTCATCAGCAGCAGGGATTACAGATGTGTGCTGCCATACCTTGTTTATGATTTATATGTATTTATGTTATGAGCCAAGTGTCTCATATTTTAAAGACTATATAGAGAAAGCAGAATGTAAAAGACATGTTTGTTTTAGGTAAATACTGGATCTGTTAAGCCTGGTGCCTGCTCCATGATCTCTCAGGTGGTCGTTGAAATATTCATTACTTCGCTGAGCATTTGACATAATACCAATAATTTTGGTAAAATATTCTGTGTGAGGCAATGCATATACTTAGAGTATTGACCCAATACCCACAGGACTATAAACCTGTGAGCTGCTGTTAGTTTTCACTGAACGTAGATGCAATATCAAGAGAAAATGGCTCTATTTCTTTGCAAGTCCCAGACACATTCAGTACCTTAAAAACCTTAGATGTTCTTTTTAAAGTTGATCTCACCAATGACCCCGGCCAGACTCTGCAGGACACTGAACAAAAATCAAGACAAGTACAAGAAAGAGGTTTGCTGGGAGAAGACGGGCTGGTAGGGTTTGTAGGGGAGGATGAGAAGTTGGAGAGGGTGTAGTATCCACAGTGCACATGTATGAAATTGTAAAAGCAAAATCTACCAAAAATGATAACTGAATTTGAATCTACAACTGAGCTTTAGTCTCTAGTATGTTAATGATTAAAATTTAAAATAGCAAGACCATGCAGATTATGAGTGGTTTTATCATGTTTTCTGTAAGTAAAGAAATCTCATAATTTAGAATACTTTTGGCAGAAAAAAAATTAACTTTTCTACTTTCTGTTTTAAAATAAACAGAAACTACAAAATGTTAACAATAGTTTAGACATGTACTTGGTATTTTACCTGAGGAGAAACAACCATGAGTTGGGTAAGAGTGAAAGCAAATGTGTATTGCATTCTTTCTGCTCTTGTTTCCCTAATAATTACAAAAACATGGGTTCCTGACAGGAGCAGTTTGGACTTGTATTTGAAACAAAAACTAAATGGCAGGTGACTAATGAGCAATTTACAGCAGATACATGCCATAGTCTACTGGTCAGAAGATGAAGGTTGCGTATGGGGTTGCTATGGTCACCAAAACTCATCTAGACCAGCCACCATGTTCTAATTATAGCCAGGAAGCCTTGAACTCTGTATAGTGCAAATTGGCTGGTGTAGATTCAAAATGATTTCATTGTTGTTACAGACATTAGCTAAGGAGAGATATTTGAAGAATTTATACTATAGCCAGGTTAACCAGCTAGTTCTACAAATAGAATATCACCATGTCTGTCACCACATTATAAGTCAAAGACATTATTTCAAGGGGGAAATAGCTTGTAAGATCTGTTTTTTTATGTTATAGGAATTAAAAGACAGAAAAGGGAGACAGTTTAAAAACTTGTTTGATGGCTTTTAAACTAGTTTGTATCTATAGCACCATTTCTGGGAAAGCATAGACTGTACTCCCTTAAGGTCCCATCTTATTTGCATAGTCCCAGAAGAGTTGAAAGGATGTCAGTTTTTAAATGGAGCAACAGGGACGCAGGTATTCAAAACCTGCTTTCAACACTTTGTTGAATGGAGCTTCTTAGTGGCATATTACATAAGTGGTGCTCCATCTGACCGTGCATTAGTTTTGGGGGAACTAATTTAACCAGAGATACAATTTGAGACACACCTTTTCTGCTGGCCTTTAAAAACTCTGAGGTATTTTCTTCTTTTCTAGGTTTCGCATGGAAACTATCATTTGTACTGTTTTTCTTCCACGGGTAAAATGCCAATTCCCACAGCTTCCAGACTTTTCTTTGACTGTTCTTTGCAGAACTTTGATGCTGATGTAGTTCTATCCACTTCTGTCCTGTTTCAGTTACATTTCATATTTGGAGTCTCTCTGTGTGTATGGGGGTGGGGAGGTTTGGTCTTTTTGGCCAAGTAAGAAGGAAAAATTCCACTGTTGAGTTTTAGAACACTTTTTCAACATCACTTACTTTCTCCATCCCAGACCCTAATGATGTGGTGTTGGAGCTTTGCTTCTTTGGGATCCTCAGGTCCTTGAGTTCATAGACTATATACCCAGTCCACATCTAGTTTTTTTTTTTTTTTTTCCAGTTGGGTAATCTCTGGGTTTGAGAGCAGTGATTCTCTTTGGCCTCTTTATTCTGCTCTTGCCCTCACTCACTAAACTTAAATTCAATAATGTAGCTTTTATTTTTTTAAAAAAATAAAAGATCAATTATATGAGAAGAGGAGAGAGAGTCATGGGGATGAATGTGATTAAAGGACATTATAGACATGTATGAAAAGTAATAAGTGAACAACATTTTGTATGATTAATATATATAT
>NW_022196904.1:42716187-42721514 GCF_008632895.1 Mastomys coucha | reverse complement strand
AGTATCTGAAATTTCTTAGACCATTTTTGGAATTCTTGCTCTAAAATCTCTTGTTGGGTAATCACAGCATGTCCATTATCTCTATGTTAATCTCTCTGGGCTCTTTTTACTCAGTCATTTCCTTGTGACACGTTTATTTATTGTTCTACTCAAAGTAAGGAAAATTCCCACCTAACTCCACAGAGGTTATTTAATAGGAGGTGTTTGAGACAACATTTTCATACAATTCTATTTAAGAACTTGCATGTTAATGTATAAATAGTAAATGTGATATACGAAGGCCTTAATTGAGCTATTATTTCTTCAACTCTTCCTTAAACTGAAGCAAAATTGAGCACACATTACTTGAGCTCAGCCCCTTAGTGATAAAAACCAGAAGAGGGCAAAGCCTGTGTTAAACTTTCTTTGCTTTTTTATTCAGATATGACAGTGTTTCTTTTTCCACAGTAGTGGAAAGCAGATGAGCTATGATAACTATACTAGTTACAAACTAGCAATACTAGTGGATAGTTTTTGTAAAGAGAAAAGCTGGTCTTTCTAACTTGGAGAGAAAATTAAAGTTAAAATTGTTTTCAAAAGAGAATTGACAAACTTTCAAAATATGTTTTCAGTCTAGAGTACTTAAATATTGGATAGATGATTAAATTCTCAACACCCCATTTAACTCCCAGTACATATGGCCTATGCAATGACAAAATCACAAGTTACAAAGAAAATGTTGCTTTATTGAATCTGACTCTCCCAACTATTTTCATAGCCTATCAAAATTAAACGATAAAAATTATCCAAACTATGAAACAACCAAAAACAACAGAAGAGCCATATATCTTCAGCTACAAGAAACATTCCCATGGAGAGATAGATTCAAATCAGACTGGATGCTTTGACTTCGAGTCACACTGGTGACATTGTACTTGATTGATAGCACCTTCGTACAGGGCTGCATGCTGGGCTCAGTGTTTGCTGATTGATTTCTGCCAGCTCCGTCTATGTGAAGGAGAGCATGTTCCTGAACTGCACTGCACTTTTCCACTAGAGATATTGCTGTGTGGGTCACCTGCTGAAAAATAGTCACCAACGTCTGCATAGCTGGCCTGTTAGTTCAGCTGGACTTCTGGCTGAGCAGAGGGCTTTAAGAAAGACATTGGTAGGTGTGACTATCCACATTTTACCTGGCATATGGCTCCTTGTTGAGGAAAAGAAATCCCTCCTGCTGATGTGGTTCAGTTCGCATGTGTATAGCATAAAGGAGTCGGCTCAGATGGTAGATCTATCTATACAAAGCAGTCACTTGCAAATAACTTAAGAAATAAGTTGCTTATATTAGTTCCACATTTTATATAAAATGCAGAGCATACTGCCTGCCAAAGTTATCACATTTATCATTTAGAATTGTAAAGATTATGGGTATGCTTTCTTCCTTTTTATTTTTCGTCTAAAAACTGAAGCCAGAGAAGCATTTTTATAATGGGAATTCCATGTGTACTAGCAGAGATGGCTTCGATTCCTGTTAGCACTGGCCTGACAGACTTGGAATACATTCCCAGCTTTGGTGAAAACTATTGATGCTGACCCCCTCCTCAGCATCTCTGTCACAGGGGGACAAGGCAGGGACCCTCAGACACTAATGTCTTTCTGAAGACTTCAGGGATACCTCTTGTCTTTCACAACTCATAATAATCTCTAGGTTTTCAGAGTTCAAAAATAGCTCAAATCCAGATGAAGAGCCAAAATGATGAGCTTGCTCTCACACCTGAGTCATGTGTGTGTTACCACCAGTTTTTGTTATCCAGAAGTGCTCAGTCCTAGCAAACTGATGTATATACTTCATGTAGAAGAGAAATTTCAGATTATAAATTCTAGTACTTTTTTAAAAAGATTTTTAAAATGTATTGAATGTATATGAGTGCTTTATCTGCATGTGCACTTTTCTTGCCAGAAGAGGGCATCAGGTCACACTATAGATGGTTAGGAGCCACCATGTGGTTGCTGGAGATGGAACTCAGGTGCCATCTCCTCCAGCCCCCTACCCCCAGTATCCTTCTTGTTCATTGCCTTGTAGTTTTAAATTGTGTATAAATTACCAGCTCTGTTCATCATCACCACCTCATTAGCTACTTTTAATGCTTACATAATGCTCTGTAATACCAGACTGTTATATATTACAATTCAGACTAAAATGTATAAATGCACATACCCTATATCATCTTAATGACAGTGAACTTACTAGATTTCCATTTTATTGCTATTAAGATAACACATAGCTCTTTTCAAACTTCTCAATCTGCTTATGCTTTAGGTGTCAATCAAACCCATATACATTTATGAGTGGATACCTATGTATATTGTAAAAGGGCTAAATCAAGCCGATGAGCACACATACTACTTAACATTCAGATGATGAAAGTACTTAAAATTACTGAGTAGTGTTTAAATCTGTAGGGCGTTCTGTTAGCTGTAGTCAGCATAGGAGCTTTGAGCTCTGTTATCTCCCTGGGAGATTATGCTTTTTGATACCCTCTCCAGTCTCCTAACTTCAGTATATGTTAACCAGCACTGTACTATTTCCAGGAAATCAACCTTTCATACCCCACATAAAACGAGTTTATGTGACACTTCTGCTTCTCTGCTGGCTTAATTCATTTAACTCCATCTAGTGCCATGCTTGTCTTGTAGGAAAGCATTTCAGTTTATTAAAGGGCAACTAATTGCATATGCATACATGTACGTATCTTTTTATTTTTCAGTCTCTTCATATGTATATGTGAGCTTTGTATTTAATTAATGTAAAACTTCTTTAATTTAACTTTTGTGTTTAGAGGAACAAAGAAGATCCAGTTTTGTCACCCTCACTTGTAAATTACTGAAGTTTTCCACACTGCTTTATGTTATTGTTTGTTTGTTTGAGGCAGGATATTATGTAGCCCAGGCTGGCCTCAAACTCACTATGTAGTTGGTTACGATATTGACCTCCTAGCCCTTCTGCTTTAAGGGTTACAGGCCAGACATGAACTATCATACCTGCTTATGCTGTTCACTTTTCATCCTAATATCCTGGAAATATTTATAGACTTTATTCTATTTGATCTGTTGTTTTAGTAAAGTCACTTTTTAACTTTCTATGTCCTTTTAATGTAATTCGATCTCTGGTAATCTTCCAGGGTTTATCTCTGACATCAGTCTTATTCATTGGGTTTGGGGGATTACACCTTTGTGATTTTAACTTTTTTGGCAAAATTGTATCTTTTTTTATTTTAAAGTCTTTTTACAATTATTTATAATGCTATAATTTATAATTATATCATTTCTGGATAAACTGTTCTTATGTATTTTGAGATTTGCTCTGATTGAAACCCTTGGCCCTAGAATATATTAACCAAATGAAAGGTACCCACCCACTCCTGTCAATCATGTTAATAGTGAATATCTGCTTGTGAAATCCTTGTGAGTATTCATACACATACATTGGTTGGGTTCTTAGGATTCTGCTGCTTGGAGATTCATATAAAACCTACCTTATGGAAATAAATTCTCAAAATTTAAGGGGGGAATGATTAATAACTTTGTCCTGGGAAAAGCTAACACATCCTTTTCTTCAAATGTCAGTGTTTCAGTAACAAACTCTGAAAACAGGATCTGGGCATATATATATATATATATATATATATATATATATATATATATATTTTACTTGTGATTCAGTTATGCGCAATTCTGAGCTACATTCAAGTGCCTGACTTAAGGAGACACTTTATTTTTACCTCAAAAGCCTCTATGTTTAGCTCTTACCTTTTCTGCAGTCAAGTTATGAAATATGAATTTGCATATCTACCTTGGACATATCTCATCATGTCATTGACTCAGTTTGGCATCATTCATAGCCGGATATCCATTTCAGAGAGTGAGACTGTAAGGCAGCAGAGTGGGGAGTTGCTATATCATAAATACTAAACACCTTTAATAAATATTTTTTATGGCAAGTTACAGTTTTTGCCTACCTTGCTCTGGTACACAATGCTAGATTTTTACCTAATTTGGTTATAGTCGGTCTTTATTTCAATGTTAAAGATACCATGGAGTTGCTGATACCTCCAGCTGCTTAATTTACTGGTTCTGCACCTAAGAAATGTTTATGGTAAAGATGCCAAAGAATAAAATCAAAGGGCTTATGTGGAAAAGTACCTCTGATTCTCAGCAAACACTGAGTCGGTCCATTGTCTTACAATGAGAAGTTGTAGGTCCTCAGTCACACCTGAAAAGTTCCTTTAGCTAGCTCTGTTTCCTCGGCTGTGGGATAATTTATGGTCCAGAGCAGTGATTCTTAACCTTCCTAATGGTGTGACCCCGTAATGCAGTTCCTTACGTTGTGGTGAGCCCCCCAACCATAAAACGGCTTTTGTTGCTATGTCATAACTGTAATTTTGCTACAGTTATGAATTGTAATGCAAATATCTCTGTTTTCCAGTAGCCTTAGGTAACCCGTGAAAGGGGGTCAGAGGGTCCCTGACTACTTCACTGTAGTCCCTTTTTCCAGAGTTCAGTAAGAGCACATCCCCTTCCTAGGTCAGTCCCAACTCTGTTGCTGGATCCCTTGGAAAATATCTTCACCCTTCCACCTAACATGAATCTGACCTCAAGGTGTCTCTTGTTACCAAGGAGACAGAAGGCACAGGAGAGAGTAGCTCTGTGATTTCTATCTTCACATACTATCTGCACACCTTTGGTCCTTCCAGGGGAACAGGTTGGGGTGTTGCATCTTCCCCCTTTCTTTTTTCTTTCCTTTATCTTGAAGCAGATTTTTCCAGAAACAAACCCTACACTTTCATTAATTTTTTTTTTATTACATTTGTTTCCTCACAAAGCCCTAACACACAGCTAGGCCTCTACATTTGTTAGTTTTTGCAAGAGGTTGGAAATGTAATCCCTAGGCCTTCCATACAAGACATGGCTGTATGTACACCTGTAAGCACAGCACTGGGAAGACTCAGGAGGATGGCTGGAGCCTACATTCTATGGCCTGCCTCCTGACTCGGGAGCAAAGTAGAGGGTGAAAGAGCAAGACATCTAGTATCCCCCTCTGGCCTCATCAAGGACATGGATATAAGTGCCTGCACATGCATGTACTCATACACACACTCATAGAAACACTTGCACATATACATAAAAAGGAACTTAAGATGTAGATTTAGTAATGTACCTAGTATTTGACTAGTAAACACAGGTGCTTGAGCTCATACCCATGATTCCAATTCACATCATTTCTTTTTTTTTTATTAGATATTTTCTTTATTTTCATGTAAATTTCTCCTTTCCCAGTTTCCCCTCCA
>NW_022196904.1:42712985-42713249 GCF_008632895.1 Mastomys coucha | reverse complement strand
GAGTACAGGGTCCCCCGTGAAGGAATTAGAGAAAGGACCAATGGAGCTGAGGGGTTTGCAGCCCCTTAAGAGGAACAACAATATAAACTAACTAGTACCCTCGGAGCTCCCAGGGTCTCAACCACGAACCAAGGACTGCACATGGAGGGGTCTGATTGTTCAGGCAGCATGTGTATCGTAGAGGATTGCAAAGTCTATCATCAATAGGAGAGGACCTCGGCCCTTTTAAGGTTCTGAGCCCCAGTGTAGGGGAATGCCAGGGCC
>NW_022196904.1:42702003-42712446 GCF_008632895.1 Mastomys coucha | reverse complement strand
TTCCTTTATTGTTGAGAATAGTTTTGGCTATCCTGGGTCTTTTGTTATTCCAGATGAATCTGCATATTACTCTTTCTATGTCTGTGAAGAATTGAGTTGGAATTTTGATGAGGATTGCATTTAATCTGTAGATTGCCTTCGGTAAGATGGCCATTTTTACTATATTAATCCTGCCAATCCATGAGCATGGGAGGTCTTTCCATCTTCTGAGATCTTCTTCAATTTCCACATCATTTCTTACTGATTAAGGTGCATCATCTCATAGACATAATACTGAGGAGAAAGCTAGACCCATGTTTCTGGGAATGTGCTCAGAGGGGAAAGATCATCTGAATTGGCTATTACAGATATGGAGTGTGTGCTCTAGTCTAGAGCTCTTGACTCAGGATCTAAGGTTTTAGTATATTTATCATTTACATTGTTTTGACAATATGGTGTTATATATCTTTATTTTTGGTGGAAATTCACTTGATTGGTAACTTATTTCGTAAACTTTCATTGAAATTTTTAGGTAAACTTATCAGTTAGAAATAGAAATACTAGCTAGGCGGTGGTGGGGCATGCCTTTAATCCCAGCACTTGGGAGGCAGAGGCAGGCGGATTTCTGAGTTCGAGGCTAGCCTAGTCTATAGAGTGAGTTCCAGGACAGCCAGGGCTACTCAGAGAAACCCTGTCTCAAAACAACAACAACAAAAAAAAAAAATAGAAATACTGATGCTTGCCCGTAAGGTATTTACAATTGGATCCAGAGGAGACAGCCAATGAAACCAACAAGATCCTTAAACAAATTGTGAATACAATACAACTAAAAACTGTGGAGTTGCTTATAGAGTGAAGAGGGGTCTCCTGTATAGAAAAGTCCACATCTTTCTTGTGCCTGCATGTTTGTGTGTGCTTAGCATGACTACTCACAAACATAGTAGGCAATCTTGGAGATATAAGGCCCAAAAATGACATGTGAGCTAGCATATAGACAGCATGTCCTGATTCTGGGCTGACCAGGTATGTACCATAATTTATAAAAGAGAGATAAACAGACAGAGACAGAGTGCTCATTTCCAACTTCATACCCCAGGTTAAAGGGGAAACTTAAAAATCCCATTTTAAGAGAGAAGAAAACAAAAAGCGGTAACTCAGTAGAGCATTGGTGTTCGAGGAGGTAACAGCTCCCTAGCCATTCCTACACTTGTTTTGAACTCCTATGTGGCTTCAGTAGTATATCTGCTACTTCTAGAACTCTTTACCTAAGTAGGTCAAGGATCCATTCAAATGTTATCCTGTTGAGTGTGAATTTTATCTTGGACAGAATAAGACCATTTTTTCCATTTTATAGCTAAAATCTTGGATTGACTTGTGTCCATAAAAGCCACCACATTAACAGTTGAAGAGTGACGCAGTTTTACTCTTTAGTACTCAACATCAGACATCTAAAACTCACGATAACCATTGCCTTGCCAGTGCCCCACAAATTCCCTCTTGCAGTTTCATACACAGCAAAGCCTTCTAGAAACAAATGCTACTACTTTGCCACTTTCTATAGCCTTTTGATATTCCAGTTAAGCAAGCTTTATTCATTCATTCATTCATTTACTTACTTATATTATTTATTTGATTATTTGTGTATTTATTTGTTTCCCCGAGTGAGAATCTTGACACATAGCCTGGATCCCCTTGCCTTCCCTTTCTGAATGCTAAGATTACAACTATGTGCCTCTATAGTCATACTAAGCCCTAATAAATCTGTTTTGGAAGAAAATGGATTTGAATCTAAATATATACCCCATCTTTTATCTTAGCCAAAATTTGTAACTTATTCTTAGCTGGAATCTGGGTCATAAGAAAAGCAGTGGTATATAGCACACAAGGTAGAAAGGAAAGGCAGAGAGGCAAAGGGTTGGGTCAGCACTGAAGAAATATGACTCAGTTCACATCCTGGTCATGGTAAGCATGCTCAGTCCGGTGAGTAGCCAACAAGTAGTAAATATGGCCCATCAATGTCTGTATTCCTCCCTTTTTCCTTTCCTTCCTATAGCCCACCCTGCTCTGTGTGTGTCCGTGTGTGTCTGTGTATGTGTGTGTGTGTCTGAGTGTGTCTGTGTGTGTCTGTGTCTGTGTGTGTCTGTGTCTGTGTGTCTATGTGTGTCTGTGTGTGTGTCTGTGTGTGTTTCTGTGTGTGTGTGTCTGTGTGTGAGTCTGTGTGTGTGTGTGTCTGTGTGTGTCTGTGTATGTGTTTCTGTGTGTGTGTGTCTGTGTGTGTATCTCTGTGTGTGTCTGTGTCTTTGTGTGTGTGTGTGTGTGTGTGTGTGTGTGTGTGTGTGTGTGTGTGTGTGTGTGCTAATTACTCTTTGGAAAGGATACAGGACTTTTCCCCTCTAAAAATGGCAAGAGCCAAGAACTCTTTCTTCATGGAAGGGCTGTGATAGCTTGTCAAGTGTCTTTTTGCATTTCAGCCATAGGCACTTCTGTATGATCACCTGCATGAGTGTGGAGACTGAATTAAAGATTCAGAGTAGGAATATTAGGAAGCTAAAACAGTGATCTCAAATTTTAAAGAGAAAAAGAATCATTTAATGTGAAGAAGTACTTCTATTTTTAACATTTGAATATTTTAAACAGAATTTAATCTGTTTTCACCCATAGAAAGATCAGGGACACAGTTTTCTTGTAAGTAATGCATTTTAAACAACATCTCTTTCTTTCATCAGATCCTAAATTAAATAACAGAGCCTAGCTTGTCTCTTAGCATGTAAAGCAATTTAGCATCATGTTGCATGCTTATAAAAATCTGTAGATAAACTGGAGAAGTAGCCACAGCTTTTGCCCTAATTTACCTGTCTCAGAAAACTGCAAAACAGACTTATAAAATGGGACGTGTTGGCACAGTTGAGCAACAGGGCACCTCACCAGCTTCTGGCTTCTATGCCATGTTGAAGTTCAAAAATGAAAACTACAGAAAATGTCAGTGATGGGCTGGGAAGATGGCTCAGTGGGTCAACTGCCGGCTGCACAAGGTTTAGGACCTTCTTGTCCACATAAAAGCTGGGTACAGCTTGTATAATGCAGCTGTAACGCTGTGGAATGAGGAGGTCCTGAGACAAGGGTTTCTAGAGCTCATGGGCCAGCCAGTCAGTCTAGCTGACCTAGTAGCTGACCAGTCTTCCCTTCTCTCCTCCCTGGGGAACCTCATCTCCCCTCAGCCTCCCATAAGGCCTTCCATGGGTATCAACCAACTTTGGCATATCAAGTTGCAGTAAGACTAGATACATCTCCTCCTAATGAGGCTAGACAAGGCAGTAAGGGCTGGTAGTGAGCTCCAGGTTCAGTCACTAAGCATGATTCTGGTTATTTTCTGGTGCTTAGGTATCAGCACAAGCTTCACTGCAATTAAGTAGTCAGCAATATAGAAACCTAGGGCAGTGGGAACTCCCAGGAATCTAGGAGGGTTACCCTAGCTAAGACTCCTAGCAATGGAGGATATGGGACCTGAACCATCTCCTGTAATAAAGCAAGAGTTACAGTGGAGGGATTGGGAAACCAACCCAGCCACAAAACCTTCAACCTACAATTTGTCCTGCTTATAAGATGTGCAGGGGTAAAGATGGAATAGAAAGTGAGGGAGTGCCCAAACTGATCCATCTTGAGACCCATGATTTCAGCCATGACCCATGACCCACCACTGACACTGTTAATGATATTCTGCTATCTTTGAAGCTAGTATAACTGTCAACAGAAACACTTCACCCAGCAGCTGATGGAAACAGATGCAGAGCCCCACAATCAAGCATCAAGCAGAGACTGGGGAATCTTGCAGGAGAGAAGGAAGGATTGAAGAGGCAGCAGGGTAAAGGATACCACAAAAAAAAAATCAACCAACCTGGATCTATAGGAGCCCACAGAGACTTAATAGCTAATCAGGGAGCATGCATGGGACTGACCTAGGCCCTCTGCACATATGTAACAGTTGTATAGCTTGGGATTCATTGAGACTCCAACAGCAGGAGTAGAGGCTGTTTCTGACTTTGTTGCCTGCCTTTGTGACCTTTTCCCCTTACTGCCTTGTCATATCTAGTCTTACTGCAACTTGATATGCCAAGGTTGGTTGATACCCATGGGAGGCCTTATGGGGACTAAGGGGAGATGAGGTGAAAGACTGGGAGGAGAGAAGGGAAGGGAAAATGCAGTTAGGGTATGAAGTTAACTAGCTAGTTAATTATTTGATTAAAATTCAGCTGACTCTGCTTTCTGAGCACCCTTCTCTTTGCCTTTCTTGCCATCAGGAATTGTGGGATTTCTTTATCTGAGCTTTTCCTGCTAGAAGATAACAAATACTTAGTCTTCTCCTGGTTCTCTTTTGTCTTTCCAGGCTCTGGCATGTAATAGTTACTCACTATGGACTCTTATTTTTTTATGAAAATGTTTGTTTTATTATTATTATTATTTGCATATTTGTATTAGATGTATTAGTGTCTGTGTGAATATTTGCCATGTCTTTGGGGGTATCCTTGGAAGCCAGAAGGATCCATTAGATTTCCTTGGAGCTGAAGTTGCAGGTGAACTGAAAGCTATTCAATGTGAGTTCTGGAAATCAGGTCCTTCGGAAGAGCAGCAAGCACGCTAATATAACCATTGAGCCATCACATATCCCCTATCTATTCTTTAAGCATGAGCCTTACTTAAAAACAACAACAACAACAATACAGTCTTTCCTCTTTGGCCTAACTGCTCAAAAGGCTGCTCATTCACACAGTGAATCACTGAATTATCTAAAATATTTAAATAGAACAGAATTAAAATATTTTCAGGAAAATCATTTCTAATCCTAACACATTTATTATGCTCCAGAGACATCTTCAAAATCCATCTGTAAAGCATATCATCTTTCCCCTCATACTGACTGGGGAAGACAGGAGGTTCATGCAGTACTTGAGTATTAGCTACATCATACATACTGACTGAGCAGCTGCCAAGCAGAAAGTAAGGAGCATGTGGACATTTTACCTGAGCTAAGATTCTAGCCAAATACCCATGTTCTGACCACTTCATCATTCAATAAGCTCCTTTACTTATAGAGCAAAAAAAAAAAAAAATGTGCAGCACCTACTTCATAAGGTAATGGGTAACATGGGGGGCTCTTAGCAGAACAGCAAGCAGAGCAAGGCCATCCTTAATGCTAACTAGAACTGCTCTTGGCTTTGTAATTCCACATGTCCAGAGAAAGTCAATCCTAAATCATTCTCTTGGTAAAATGCAGCAATCAAAATTTTATGATTTGTAGAGAGGCAAGTACCTGAAACAAGGTCTGAGTTTAACAACTCAAGGTTCATATACTGTACAAACTAGTGACTGTGAACTGCTTTTCTGTGAGGTTTGCTTTACTCACCTCAACCCTACTTGGAGTCTCACTTGGGTTGCCTATGTGTAGCCATTTGAATTCAGGCTTCCAATCTGTTATGCTATTTAGGGAAAGAACAACTGTAAGTGTAAATGTGTGTGTGGGGAGGGTGTTGTTGTTCCTTCGAGGAAGTGAAGAGATGAGAGTCTTACTCAAGCTGTTCTAATACCTGGCTTTGGCTAAGCCCCAGAGTGTTTCTTTCTCTGTACTAACTATACCTAAGGGTAGGGCTACGCAATTCTATTCTCTGTACACACTAATCTTTTGTGAGCCCAGACCTTGAAAGCTTCAGCTTCCAGCCTCCTTCTGCTAACCTAGGCCTAGAATGTTTCAGCCTTTGAGACTTATTGCTGAATAAAGTCACACTTTCTAGGTCTTTCTAGACTCTCAACGGCTGGTTCAACCCAGCTATTCTGGCTCAAACTCTTCTCCAGGCTGACTGATTCAAATTGGCTTCTCACAGCTTCTCACTGAATTGCTCTGCTTGAAAGGACTATCTCTGAACTCCATGAACTGAACTGCTCTGAACTGAACCAAGCTGAATTAAACTGAACTCTCTTTTCCCTCACTGTTCTTAAATATCCTCTTTCCTGTCCTTGTGTGAGTTGCGTATATTATATCTCTGACTCATTCAGTTAAATCTTTCTCACTTTTTCTGCCCCTCAACTAGACTTCACTGTTTTGGATTAAAGGTTTGTCTGTATTCTACCCAGAGAAATTAAAGGTATATATATATATATATATATATATATATATATATATATATATATATATATTCCAGCTGGATCACATCTTTGTGTACTGGGTTAACCTGGTGTTGTGTGTATTCTAATGCTAATACTGGTTCCTCAATACCTGCTTGCCCCCAGACAAGATAGTCCTCACCCAAGTGATGCTATATGACTTTGCCCCCAAGTTATTTCTAATTGGTGAATAAAAATGCCAATAGCCAATAACTGGGCAGAAGAGACATAGCCACCTATGTCTCTTTAGAGTTCCTGGGCTTGGGGGATCAGAGAAGAACCATGAAGGAGAGAAAAAAGGAGGAGAAAGCAAAGGTCACCATTGGTTAGGAGTCAAGAAAACATGGCAGCCAGGGATGGCCAACTGGAGTTAAGAGCAGCCCAGATGAAACATAGTAAGTAATAATTCAGGGTTATTACAGAAACATAAAACACAAAAGACCTAAAATAAAACAAAACCCCTTTCTTCTTACTATACAGTATAAATTTTCATATATTTTTACATTTGTTTATGTTTGTGAGTGTCTGTGTGCCTATGTGTGTGTGCGCACACACATTTGTGCACTCGCATGCATGCACATATGGTATGTGCATATGAGCTAAAAGAGGGGTTCCAGTCCCTGAAACTGGGGTAACATATGGTTGTGAGCTTCCATGTGGATGTTAGGAACTGAACCTGGGTCCTCTTGAGGAGCAGCAAGCATTCTTAACCACTGAGCCATCTCTCCAGACCTACGTTAACTACAATTTTGCAAAACTGAAAAAGATTTGAGAACTCTGCAACCACCATTATGTGAGTAGGCTGCTGGACAAGCATGAAAGACACGAAGGAAAGCAGCTGCATTTGTCCAGTCAAGCTCTGTATGACATATGTGTGACATGAGTGAGCCCACCTGGACCAAAAGCAATACACAGAAACACTGAAGGATCATATGTCTGAGGGACTGATGGTCATAGAGGTCTAGAGGGTTGGCTCAATTGGTAAAGAAGCATGCCAGCCTGAGTTCTGTCACCAGCAACCATGTAAAAGAAATGGGATGTGCTTGGCATCTCAGTGCTGAGACAACAGGTAGATCCTTGTAGCTTGTTTGGTATCCAGCAAGCTGAGCCCAATGGGTGAGATGCTGTCATTCAGTGAGACCCTGTCTCAGAAAATAATGTAGAGAGTGGTTGTAGAAGAGAGCACCCACTGATAGCCTTTGTTCCTCATATGCATGCACACATACAGACATAGATGTGAAAAAAAAGAGAAATATCCACAGTGAAATCTATGCTTAATTGAAATATAACTGCATGAGCATGAGACTTTCTGCACTTTACTGCACCATTACTCTGACAAAGTAATACTATGGAGGAAAGAACTTGTCATTATAGAAATATGTCCTTGTATCATCATGATTCTGTGCACATTGACTATTAAATACTAGAGAGGATAAATATCTCCACAGTTTAGAAGGAATGTAAATGATGTTCCTGGCCCACTTTTCTGGCCATTGTCATGCTTAAAGGATGGCAGCTGCATCATGGGACTCTGTGCTTGCAGATCGGTGTGCTTCATGTGGATGACAGTGTTAGGGGACTATTGAAGTGAGAATAGAGTGAAACTGCTATTGTTAGGAGGCATCTGTCACTGAGAGAAGAATCGAGAATGAGAGATACCAATCTAGGCTTAGCTCTCATACAATATAAAGCCTTACAAGCAAAGGTTTTGTTTTTTTGTTTTTTTCTATGTGGACAGATAGCTTGATAAAATAAAAATGAATTTGTAAAATCATTGATTCAGAGGTGGAACCCTAAGTTGAAAAGAGTCATGGGAGCAACAATTAAGAATAATTAAAAGCTGGGTTAACAGAGAAAGAAGGCTTTTTGGTGTGTCTGTGCCCCATGGTGGCCTTTGAACCTTCAGTACTAGATAAAGGACAGAGTGTGAGGTAAATGAGAGGCAAGATTTTCTTTTTCTGAGAGTTTTAAATCAAATGCAGTCCTTATGTCTCTTCTGATTGCTATTCTTTAGGTTTCACGACTGCCTACACCTTCACATAGAACCAAGCATGTATGTTTGTCTCTCAGTATGTGTATCTGTGTATCCATGTCTGTATATGTGTGTATATACTGTGTCTGTAGTCTCTCTAGGTGTGTATATATCTATGTGTATTCCAGTGTTTTCCTTTTCATATGAATGTCAATAATTTTATTAGTGGCTCACTAATAGTTTACACAATAACTATAACTTAATCTTTCATACTAGCTTATCCAAAGACTCTATTCCAAACAAGTTCACATTTTGGACATATTTTGGGGGCTAGAATTTCCACATAAAACTTGAGAAGGACATGTTTCAACACACAAAGCTGAGATATAGTTTCTTTTGCTTTGGCTTTCTGATGAAAGATGACTTGTGTATGCTTATAGAATATTCTGGAAGAGAATAAGAGAATGCTGATGCAAATGGGAGGAGGATAGTGAATGATAAAACATAAGCTATTTCAAGATAGCATCATTTTAATTTCATATATAGTAGCACACACACACACATACACACACACACACACACACACACACACACACACACCTGCACAATTTGAGAATAAACAAAGATACAATAAGATACAGAGCTTGCAGGAAAAAGTGCAGCCTTCTCTCCACTGTAAGGGAACAAAGGACCATGTTAATGTAGGTGTCAATAGGAGGGGCTCATTTTGCTGGGAAGAACAATCTTGTCAGTGTGCTGGCTTATGTTCTCTCACTGAATAGCAAAATGACATTTACATCCAAATGTAAGGCTGAAAGTGTGGCAATTGGAGAGAGGCAGACATTAAAAAAATACTGTTGTAGAAAACAGGAAAGGAAATCAGTAGGGACATATTGTTTTAAAATTAAAACAAAGACACTGCATGGGACTGGTTAACTACGTCTTAATAGCTTGAAAATAGGAAAACACAAAATAGGAAATATAAATCCAACAGAATGAGCTGGCAGGGAAGGAGCCTCATGACTTAACAGGGGAAATAGCACAATGTCACATTCCACATAAAGTGATTTTCTATAGCTAAAGGCATCACGTAGCCTGACATACCCCTTTTCACCTTGAGAATATGTGCAAAAGACTTAAAGATGTTCACTGTTCATTATTACTTTTAGGGAAAGGTCATGAGTGATACACATAGACAAATACACACACATATGTACACCTACCCTTTCATACATATATATAGTATACACACATGCACACATATACACACATTCACACAAATAAACACACACACGGACACACATACACTTGCTTAGCTGAAGCTTAACGTGGTTAAGCATTTTGCTATGAATTTCTGGCTCTAGTTTGAAATTAGAAACTCAGATTCCATAGAATTCTCACAAGAAGACAATAGTGCAAACAACAGATGATTTGGCTGGATGATAAGTCATAGTGTTTCTGTCCTTCTGAGGTATGTGATAGTCTACAGTACTCATCAGAGCACTTTCAAGTAACTTCTAATGATTTATACTGAACTTAAATTAAGATTCTTTAGAAAAACCTATCTCAGATTCCAAGGTTTTAACTGAATCACATCTTAATATTTTGCAAAATAATAATGATGATGATAATAACAAATAACTTATAATCACTTTAAAATGAGTAAAGACTAAATCATATACACAGGCAATTACAGGAGAACTATGTAGGACTTTGAGTTACGGGAAGTTTTTTTTTTAATTAATTACTGTCATTCTGTAATATCTGAGACTAATTTTAAATCCTGTCTCCATTACAAGCTTGCATAGTGTGTGTTATTTTTCTGGAGAAGAATTGAAGCACAAAGCCACACAGAAGGGATGAGTTTTCCCCCTTTGGGATTTGGCCTAAAACAATCTGATTATTTATAACGCACCAAGTAAAAATTAATGCTTACAGATCCCTAGGGCATCTCCCTGAAACTGTCCAAGATCCTTCAGTATTTCAACATCCTGGCTATGGAGGAAGTGTGGAAAAACTGCTGTATAGTGAGTCCAGATGGCCAGGCCTCTCATCAGCCTACTCATGAGAGTGAAGAAAGGGTATTCAAAGTTCAAGTTTAGGGGCTGGAGAGATGGCTCAGTAGTTGAGAGCCCTGACAGCTCTTCCAGAGGTCCTGAGTTCAATTCCCAGCAACCACACAGTGGCTCACAACCATCTGTAACTGGATCTGATGCACTCTTCTGGTGGGTCTGAAGAAAGGGACAGTATACTCACACAAAATAAAATCTTGAGAGAGAGACAGAGAAAGACAGAGAGAAGGAAGAAGAAGAAGAAGAAGAAGAAGAAGAAGAAGA
>NW_022196904.1:42687985-42701909 GCF_008632895.1 Mastomys coucha | reverse complement strand
GGAGGGGGAGGGGAGGGGGAAAGGGAGGAGGAGGAGGAGGAAGAAGGTTCAAGGCCAGAGGGCTGGAACCTGGACAACTTAGCAGGAACAGGGGTTATTAATATCAGATATTTTGTATATCAGATTCTTAATTATGATTCATAACATAGCAAAATTACAGTTGTGAAGTAACAACTAAATGATTTTATGGTTGGGGGTGACCACGCCATGAGGAACTGTATTAAAGGGTCACAGCAGCTAGAGGAAGCCAAGCGAAAGTGGTGAGTGGGAAGATGGAAAGCAGGATTTGTATGATAATCAGAAACAGGTTCAGACTCCTCTTAGACATTTGGACAGAATCAAAATGACTAGCTAGTATATCATGTGTTGTATGAAGTTCTGAGGAGGATGCAGGCTAACAGAGCAGTAGGTAAAGCGGACATGAACTCAGACATTCAATCTTAGCTTCACCAATGCTTGCCGCTTGGTGATCTCAGGATATACCTGAACCTTTTGATCTTAGAAGTTAAATTAAAATGGTAGTGATAAAAGTATAGTAGCAATGTCCCTCATTGAGGAGTGGAAAAGGTTACAAGTGCCAGAATTAACTTTCAAGAGAGATCGCTTGGCATATAGCAGACGGATAAGAACAACTGTTCTAAGCACCACACTTAGTGCTGGGCACACAGTTCTTTACTTAATTATTAATCCAAGTTTTGGTTCTTCATTTTATAGAACATGACCTCAATAGAAGAAAATAATGCAAAAATGATTTGAAACTTAACTTACCTGAAATGGTGTGGTAGTTTGAGTGACAACACACACGCTCCCAGGCTCAGTAATTTGAATACTTGGTCCCTAGTGTGTGGCACTATGTGGGTGGTGCAGCCTTGCTGGAGTAAGCATGTCAATGGGGATGAGTTTTGAAGCTCATAGACCCATCCTACCTCTTTCTGTTTCATGTTTGTCTTTGAAGATAGGATCCCTCAGAGGCTTTCTGCTCCTGCACATATGCTTGCTGCTTGCTATCATTCCTCCTCACTATGATGGACTCTTATCCCTCTCCAAACATGTGCTGGAAAGATAAAAATTATTCATAAAGCATATTTCCTTAGAAAATGAATACAAGTATTATCTTTTTAAATTAAAGACCTTGAAACACACCCCTACAGTGTTCTGTGATTCTACAGTTCACACTTAGATATCTGGGTGAGCATTTGGTTGATCCACATCGTTTTTCACTCATCTTACTGGATCATAAACTCTGAGAATACAGCCTGTTTTCCTTGCTGATTTATCCCTGGTTAACACATTACATAGAACAGAGTGAGGCCTTCATCAATACGTACTAATCATCTGAAGGAAGATATTGTGAAGGGCATAATAAAGAGTAGATTTGAGTCATCTTTGCAGTGGAAATAGAGCACAGATATGCATGTGGCTTTGTGATCAATGGCTGCATTTATTAGTCAAGTCTCCCTTGAACTTCACTGTGAGCTTATGAGGATGCCTTCCCAGAGAACACTGTCTTTCATGAAGAAAGCCAATTATATTTTACCTGTCATTGCAATGCTGCTATACTAGCAGTATGCAAATGTGACCTGCAAGCCAGATATATGCAATTATGATATATGCAAATGTGATATATGCAAATATGATCTATAAGTCTGGTATATGATATGCTGATGCTGGAAGACAGGCTGTACAATCTTAGTGTGTGATTCCTTTAAAGAATAGAAAGAACAATGCACCCTGATTCCTTATAGGCTTCACATACTACCCTTATTTGAATTCTGATGGTGCATTGTACTAAACCAAGAGATAAAAGATGAAAACATGTGGGAGTTGCCTGTCCTCAATACACTTCACCTCCATAGGAGAGAAAGCATTACTCTAATTCAGATTAGAATACATGAATATGTATGTTTACATATATATACATATATATGTATATATATGAGTCTAAATGTGAATAATTTTGAATTTTTATTCATTCATGTATTTTGTTTGTATGAGTGTTTTGCTGTATATTTGTGCACCACATGAATACAATGCCCATGGCTAGAGCAGGGTATCAACTACCCTGGAACTGGAATTTCAGATGACTCTGAGCCACCATGTGGGTCCTGGAAACACAGCCCAGGTCCTCCACAAAAGCAATAAATGTTTTAACTACTGAGACATCTCTCCAGGTGCGTACATGATTTTTTAAAAACAACATTTAGGTCTCTAAATTAACTAAACTAAAAATCAGTCTATGTATTTGCTTATGTCTATTTATCTGAACAATATTTTATTTTATTTTATTCAACTAGAGACTCACATACCTCAGGCTAACAATTTACTGCATAGCCATTGATGATGACCTTGAAACCTCTGCATTATGCTCCCTAAAGCTGCAATTATAGGTTCGTAACACTATACTAGTTCAAATGTCACTAGGGTTGGAACTCAGGGCTTTGTGCCTCATAGGCAGGCAATCTGCTAACTGAACCACATCCCCATCCCCATATAAACATTTTTATGATCATTTTCCATCCACCCTGCACTTAAATAATGGCATTAACATTGCATGATCCCTGGGGTTAGCCAAAGAACCCCCAGCTAGCCACTCAACATAGTAGTCTCTCTAGTGTCGTTGCATCCATATAAGACTACAGAAAAGTAGAGAGTTATTAAAGCATGATGATTTGGTCATGGCAAAAAAATGAAGCAGCTGGGGAAAAATGAGCCATGGACTCTGGGGACAATCTAACTAGTGTCCACAATAAAGCTTGTTGTAAAAGCAACATAATTCATTAGGTAAATTTGCTGTAGTCCATGGTGTTCTACGGAAGCCTGGTAAACACCTGCTGAGTACTGCAACCAAGGGATAATAAGGAACTTTAATCATGGAGATTGCTGATTTACCAATTTATTCCAGAAGCCTTTTAGAGAAGTATTTGTTTGCTGTTCATTTGGTTTGATGAAAATGTAAAACCCAATATATGAAGAATTATGAGTTCATTTTTATTTTCTTTTTCATTTTCAGTAGACTTTCAGCACATAATAATTCACAGAGCATTTTCTTCTAATTAAACTGGACTCAAATTTCAGCCGAAGAATACAGAATACCCTTACTGTTTTATTTTAATCACAACTGGACAGAACCTTAGCTTGTTTTTCTTTGTAGTCTGGGGACTATGTCCAGAGGGTTACCAGGAAGGACAATGGCTGTTTTTATTTAAATGGAAAGTTCTTGTTTGGTGACCTTGTTCTATAATATTTTTTATATGTGTGCAATTTAAGCCTTTTCCTGAGGAGTTAGGACTGCACACCGTAGGGTTTCTCTCTGGAGACCTGTTCTCCTGGCCGGATAGGTATGACAGGTTTAAGCATTAAATAGCTTTAAGCTTGTCAGAGAAAGGTTATTAAAAATGTCCCTGCCTTTCAGGCTCCATGCTCAGTAGGAGACCAAATGCTGTCCTCTGGGGCCGTCTTTCTATTTAGTCATGTCATTTGGCTCTTTGCCTATAGCAAAAAGTGAGACACCATCTGTTATTTCTCACTAATGGCTGTCGGCTCTGAGCTTGCCTGGCTCACTGCTCACCCGCTTCCCACCAATGGCTGGACACAGTCTCGCTAGCAGATTCTCTGCAGACAAGTGTGCTTTATTATTAATGGGCTTAGAGAGGGAGAGGTGCTTACAGACTCTAAAGCACAGTTTAGATTTAAGCTGTTGTCATTACTGTGTGACCACGGTGAAATCTATATCTTTTGTTTTTGTGTGAGGGTGATCTGGATTTTATGTGGAAATAGCCATTTGCTGATAATAACAGTTGCTCATATTAATTGAAGGCACGTATAAGTCAATATTTCATTCTTGGGGAGTCACATAAAGTAGGTACTTTTATTCCTTCCTTCTAGATTAGCCACAATCACAATGGAGTTATTTTCCTTATTAAATGCCACAGGAGCTGAAGGGTCTACCTGGCCCAAGCCTTCCTCTAGAGCTGAACCTTCAACTGCTTCACCACCAGCTCTTCACAAAGCCTGTTCACCCATGTAACCACCAGCTCTTCACATGTCCAATTACCAAACCACCAAGCCTTCCCAAAGCCTGTCAGGCTATTGGGATTCTGATCTGAAACCTCCATTTAAAAAGCCACTGTATGCTAGGAGCAAATTATTACCTCTTTGGAGATTTTCTGTGCTGGCATTTTTTTAAAGTGAAAATATATTTCCCTTTCAATTTATTTTTAATTGGTCCTCATCTCATATAGTACACCCTGACCACAGTTTTCCCTCCCACCCAGTCTCTCTCACTCTCCCCATCCTCTTCCCCTCTCCCCCCATCCACTCTTCCTCCATTTCCCTTCAGAATAGGGCAGCCATGGCATATCAAGTTTCAGTAAGACTAGGCACTTCCCCTCAAATTAAGGCTGCTGAGACAACCCAGTAGGAGGAAAGGGGTGCCCAAAGCGGCCCAGAGTACGAGATAGCTCCCATTCCCACTAATATGCAAGAGGATATATTTTCTATTCAGCTTCAGGAACTACCAAGTACTTGGCTGGCTTTGCTGTCTGCCTGCTAAATATTGTTCTTAGTTTACACAGACTCCAAGCACAATGACAACCCTAAAGTTCAGGCACTTGCAAACAGCAACCATTTAAAAAATTGACATTAATATCAATTTATAACCAGGGAATATATTTTTTTAATAAATATTCAAAGAGTACCAGTGCTTTTGCAAGCAAGTTGTTATATAGCCACAAGGAACTTTTTAAAAACTTGAAACAGTGCCTTGCTCGGTAGCCCAGACTTGCTTCAAGTTCCATATTAGCTCTGGCTAGCTTTGGCCTCATTATTCTTCTGCCTCAGACTCCCACATGCTGGTATTATCGGTTTGCACTTTCATGCTATTCAACAAGCAATGTTGCACCAGGCTAGATCCTGTGAAATGACTTCAGCGAGGAGGACACATTTTGTAGTTGGATGTATAACACCATTGCATGCTTTTAAAAATCCTTTTTGTTTGTTTGTTTTACTTCTGGCTGATAACATTACAAGCATTGAAATGGCAAAATGAGAAAATTAATCTTAAAAAATAAAATTCACTTTCTTCGTAAATCTCAAAGAACAACAAAAAAGATTTCATAAGGGTTTACTGTGGCTAATGCAGGACTGAAAAGATGCTTTCTTGTACTGTTGGCAATGGGAGTTTTAAAAATTGTTTCATTACACAGCGTGTCATATTTTCAGTAAGTTAATACCATTGAACAAAATGTTTCACTTTCAAACATTTTTCAAAAGCACAGCCTTAAAAATGTATGGGTCCTTTTGGTATAAAAAAGTAAACAAGTCATTTAGTTTTAATATTTAATGTCAGTCATAAATGTCTCCAAATCTGATGTTTATGTGGTTTTTTTTTACAGCAGTTTAAAATGGAAATTGGTTTTGCAGTTATCACATAGTTATTTTTCTACTATGTCTTGAAAAAGACTCAAAGAGTATATTATCTGCACATTCCAGAGATTCTCTAATTCTCCACACTCCTCCATTTCCCTGGGGAGAGCCTGTCTTCACAGTTGTCCAAGGCAGATGCTCACAAGCTTCACTCATGTATCCATTTGTTTCTTCTCCAAATGCCATTAACTGCCATCTCTTTTACATTTTTCCTCCAAGCCATTCCCCATCTCACCTTGTATACCCAGTGGCCATCATGATCTGCCATTGCCTTTGTACTGTTTTAGGTGGTAGCTTCCCAGCTGACTATCAGTGGTTCATTTCTACATTTAGGACAGAGAAATCTTAATAAAATATAAACTGGGTTTTGTAAATCAGCTCCTGATATAACCTCACAGGTTCCCCACAAGGAACAATGAAATTCCCCTTCTCTGTTGGGCTTTTAAGACCTCTGTGATCTGGCTCCTGCCTGTATCCCTCCATGTCTCTAAGCTTTAATAGCAATGGTCACCTGGCAGCTTCCTGAACTCTAAAGCGTTATGGTGTGTGTGCTTTCTTCCTTTTTCTCTTTTCTGGAGTGTCATGATTTAAATGATCCTTGTGTCTCTGAGACTGTAATTAATCTAATTTCTTGCAAAAATATTCTAGCTTTATCACATACAGATATATACTTAAATCTATAATGAAAAATTTCTTACCCAGGGTCTGTGGTGCATTGTTCTGGAAAGAGGCCAGTGCAGAATGTGTCTCTTGACTCTAAAGGTGACCTTCCATATCCCTGCTTCTTCGGATCACCTAATGTTCCCAGTGTTGCTTTCTCCCACATTTTATCAGGGTTGGTCTGTAGGAACAAGAGTACTACATGGGTAGTGACAGCCAGAAAACCCATTGCAGTTTTTTCTGTCTCTTTGTGGGTCACTCACTCTGAGGAAAGCCCATTGCCAACCCATGGCCGCTCCTATGAAGAATATCACACAGCTCAGGACCAAGTTTTTCTGCTATAGTCTGCACAGAATTTCATGAGCTCGCTTCTCTAAACCAGTAGTGAGCTGTCTGGGATGTGTTTCCTCTCTCCTCAGGCTTTCAGCTACAACTCTTTCAACTGACAGTTCTCTTGGACCTCTCTGTGACCTTGAACCAAAATGACTCAGCCCAGTGATGTTTAGATTCTTCATCTTGACTTCAGTAAAGGCTATTTGTTTTAAATTCTTAGCCTTCAAACAATTATTTATTATAGCAATGAACAAATACCATAGACCAAGATGCTCTCATCAACATCTGTGAGGTAGAAGGACTAAGAATCCTCAGTACTCAGACTGCTCATCCTGCAGTCAGCTTCTATCAACATAGATTAGAGATGTGAGTCATGTGAGAAGAGCAAACCTTTTTTTTTTCTTATTAAATACTCAAGCCACACCTACCCAGTGATGGAATATAATACAATATTTTTAAAAGGTTTCCTGTTTAAATAGAAGTTTGCCTTTTTCTGTAGGTTGAAATGAATATACTACATAGGGAAGCTTCACTCCACAGAAAGGCAATGAGGTTCATCTTAAAAGATCTCTGGTACTTGGGCTTATTTGCTAGGAAGGGAAAAGAAATCTCAGGTTATATGAGACTTTCAAAGAAATTCTGTAGAGGAGACAACATGGAAACATTGCATTCATGGGAAGGTACTTGTTTTTCCTCTCTTTCAACAGAATTTAGGCTTGTGTCTCATCATACAAGAGTTGAGGGAAAGAGGACTCCAAGCATTTCCAGGTCCTCAATGAATAAGGACTTTATAGGCTCTCACCCCACCGTGTGTGTATGTGTGCCTGTCTATCTGTCTATCTATCTCTAAGTCTGTCTGTCTGTGAGAGTGAGAACAGGGGGGTGTCTGTGTGTGATATGTGTGGGCACTTATAAAGTTTCTGTTTTCAAAACAAAACAAGATAACATTATGCACTATGAAGAACAGTTTGACTCTTCACAATGTGTCATTTATAATAATTTTAAAAACCCTCTAGTACTTCTGCCTTATTTAAAACCACAGAGCCAAAGGGAATGAATTAGACTAAAAGAATGGCTGCCTCAAGGTAGAGTCATTCCGTCTGCACACACTCTGTTCTCTTACCACACACCATCTTCATGAAGGTTGGAACCAATCATAGGCAGTCACTAGACAGTCAAATTCTCCTCCAATATACTTTCCTGCCAAGCAGGACAAATGGGAAAAGTCAGTTTCTGAAAGTGCACATGCTGTGTCCCTAGGGACCTCTTAGTCTATCCAGGACAGGTCTATGAAGGCAGTTGTCTAACTAGGAAAGACCTCAAAACATTCCTTATCTTTGGAAGGAATTCTTAATTTTATTTCCCTTCATTGGATGTTTACACCTGAGGACCATTTCTTATTATTATCTTTTTCTTTTCTTTTAATGGGAAGTAAGTGACTCCAAAATCCTCTACCTTGAGATGGCCTTGAATAGAAATCTCTTCTTACACCTTTGAATCATCTTTGTAAAACTCTCATCAAGTTGTGATCTAGTCTGCATCTAAGCAGTTATGGAGACAGAGCTAACTGCTTTCAAAATGCTGAAAGAAGTTTTCATTTCTTTTGATTTAAAAAGTCATTCCAAAGGCACAACTGCATCAGGTTAGGCCCTCTCCTTCTGGACTCAGCATCTGGAGCACTTCCTTTTGCCAGCCTCACATTGTTTGCTCCCACTGCCACCCTTCTGGAAGCCAAATCTTCCATTTCCTTCTACTCAGGCTGCCCCTGCCCGTTCTTCATCTCCTCTTCCTCTTTTTCTCGTGCTCCTCCTCTTCCCTCTCTTTTTCTTCCTTTCACCTCTTCTTCTGTTCCTTCTCTTTTCTTCTATTCCTTCTAGTCCCCCTCTTTCTTTCTTCCTCATCATTCTTCTCCTTCCTCTTCCTTTTGTGTGTGTCTAGTTTTTTTGTTTGTTTTGTTTTGTTTTGTGTTTAACAGGTGCTTACTGTAGAGCCACAGTGCTGATCTGGAATTGAGGATCTCTGCCTCTGTCTCCCAAGCACTACAGTTATAAGTGTGTGCGCCCATCCTCAGTTGGCCTCTCCTTGACTTAAGGCTTCATTCAGTGCAGGTACTTCTGAGAGTCTTGAAAGTTCCCCCATCCCTTACCAAGTTAGTTACTTGATGGTGGTTGTTCAGAAGTCAGTTTTCTGGTCTCTACCGTCATGGATTTCTAGTAGGACTCCCCCCAACCCCCATGTATACTTTAAGGACACACTCTGAGGATGTGATTCAGTGAGTCAGAAGCCTTGCCTGAGTGCTAGTATACCTGAATTTATATCAATAACATTTATGTAAAATGCCAAGCACAGCTGTGTGCATGCTCGTAATCTCAGTGTTTAAGTACAAAGACAAGGTAGATCCCAAGTGGAAGCTCCTTGGTCAGCTAACCTAAACAAAACTGTAGTCTTCTACTTCAGTGAGAGACCATGTCTCTAGGCAGTAAGACAGAGAGGAGAGAGAGAGAGAGAGAGAGAGAGAGAGAGAGAGAGAGAGAGAGAGAGAGAGAGAGAGATCCTGTTTTAGCTGCCACATGTCCACGAATGCCTGCACACATATGTGTGCATCACACACACACAACATATACACAAGCAACTAAATAACAGACATGCTACATGTTTCTTTCATTTATGGTTGATCTCAGTCTGTATCTTTATATTGTGACTGGTAGAAAAATTTTCATGTTCCTGCCTTGATCAAAATGCCCTAAGTTAGAGAGCTTGAACCACAACCTCTGTTTCTCATAGTGTTGGGAGGTAAGCAGGTGAAGATTGAGGTCTACAAGAATTGCTTCCTGATAAGCTATGCTTTTCTAAATTATAGATGGCTGCCATGACAGACAGGCAGCTCTGATGGCTGATATTCTGGTTTGGGCACTGATCCTCTCATAAAAGTCCCCTCATAAAATGTTCTAAGCACAACTACTTCCCCAAGGTCATCAACTTACATCGGAGAAGGGGCACAGCTTCCACATGGGAAGTTAAGGAAGACACGACCATCCAGTCTGTAATATTCCCCTACCAGATTGTTCTAGGGACAGAGAGCCCTCATGGCCATAGGCACAGCATTACTTGAAGCCCAGCCCAGCCTAGAAGAAGAGAAAACAAAGGTACCTAGAACCCACAGTGGTTTGTGTCAGATTTTCTTCTGACTGGAAGCAAGTAACACTCAAGTAGGAGGTCCAAAGGAGTACAATATTGTGAAGTCAAGAGTAGCACAAGTTCAGTAAAACTGACAGATTTGTTCAGAATTCTAGCTCAGAGGTCTCAAGGAAACCACACTCCCCACTTTTCAAATGAAAATGGGAGTTATTAACGGGAGATATGATAGTTCCCACTGAGATACATGCCTAACCTGAAAGGTTCATAGGAAGTCTGTGCAAACAGAGGCGACTAGATCATCCAGATCAATGACGTTCTGTGTTAACCTAGTTGTGGACTGAGATGCTGGCTTTCTGACTTCCATCAAACTACTCAGAGACGGTGGGGTGGAGAGCAGGGGGAGGGGGAGGGAAAGGGGTTTGTTCTTGTTGTTGTCTTTTGTTTCTTATGGTTTTTGTTTTTGTCCAAAAGGAGATATCGTATGACATGTAAATAAAGAAAATATCTAATTAAAAAAAAATCTACTCAGAGCTCCTTACAGGGGTCTGGAATGCTTCAATGATCAGGGGAGGAATCTTAAACACTAACATTAGTTACGCTGATTGATTTATGAGTCACATACTTAGAAAATATATATAGGACAGAATAAAAGGGGATACTATTATAAGGTGTCTGACATGGAAGGCCAGACTGCAGCCTAGCCAGGTGTGTCCAGTCTTTAACACTTATTCCCTCCAAACTCACACCTCATCTTCTTGGTTAAGTATTTAGGAAACTCATAGTTTGTAATTCTCTGAATACTTTCCTTAGACCTTTAGATTTGGAAGGTAAGTTTCTAGGAAAGAGGATAAAAACACAAAACAGATCATGTGTAAACTTCCTTTTCATTCTTTGAAAACTCTCAGATAGTTGTTGACCCAAAAGCCGAGAATGCAGAAATTAGATGAAAAATGAGCCAAACCAACAACAAAAAGTAGCTATGCAAAATGAGACATATTCCTATGCTCCCTGGAGGACACCAGGAAGTGAGCGAGCTTTCAGAATCCACTTTCAGCTTCCTCTCAGCTTCCTTTCTCATTATTCACAAGATGAAGCTGATCAAAAGGGTTCCTGAGGATGGAGTGTTGCTGATGATGGAAATTGAATTCATGATTTCACTATTTCTCTAGAGGAATATGTAGAGGCCTCTGTCTGAGCCTAGGAAAAGCAGAAGAGAAGTTGCAATGGAAAACTGTATTCTACCTTTCCTGCTCCACCTCTAGTGCAGAAGTGTGGGGTCTTAATGGTTAATAATGACAAGAGCCAGAAAAGTGAGTCCAATTCCTAATCTTCATGCCCTACCATTTTGAAAGTGAGTCAACCTCTCTACACCTCATTTTGTTCATGTCACTTCACAAGATCACTTTTAGCTTTTAGGCCTAAATGAATTGATTACATGGGTTTTGGAATGGTTTCTGGTACATAGTAAGTTCTGTGACTGTTTCTATGACCTAATAGAGCAGTTCCCTGACTTTTTCTACTTCAGCTGCATCAAGAGCCAAATATTGTTTCTCATAGGATGTGATGATATATCCTATAACCGGCCAGACAATTGCATGAGACTCAGCTGGAAGATGAGATGGCTCTGAGAGATTTGAGCCAATGACATTCATAGGCACTTCCTTACTTATCTCCAAATCCTCCCCCAAATCCTCCGTGCTTCAATTGATTTGTAAACACAGTAATAGCCCAAAGCCCTCTCAGTTTTCCCTCTTATCATCCTATGATCTATGAAGGACTGTAATATGCTGTCCTTTGTATTGTAGGCTTTGTAATATACAATGAGGATATTAAGCAAGATCTCTCTTTAGTAGATGGATCGATGGTTACCAGTTACCCACAAAGCGAATAACTAGGTAATCTTTGCAGAAGGCACTGGTGAAATGCAGTGACTACCTCAACTACATTCTTGATCCATCTTCTCTCTGTTTTGGAAACTCCATGTTTTTCAGGGATCCTATGCCATGTGCTGACACTGGTTATTTACCACTGCCTTTAAATTCCTGGGGCAAGGGGAGTGAAGTGCAATTCAATCAAAATCCCCAAATACATGATCAAATACATGATCTTCTGGAGACACCACTCCAAAATCCTTATATTCAACCATGATACAAGCAGAAATCAGATGAACAATGAACCTGTCCAAGCAGGATTCTGAGATGAGACTCAATGGACTCAACTTAGAAACCTCTGCTCCTTGAAGAACTGTTCCAAATTTCATGCTCTTATTTAAGAATTATTCATTTTCTGAATTTCACAAATTTAATTACACACTATGCAGCTACCCATATCAAGACTGAATATGTAATGTCATCTCCCAGATTCCCATAAACCATGTTAGAGACCTGAAATTCCTAGAAAATGTGATGATATCTTTTGGGGATTAGGATTAGAAAACAGGCTCCTTTCAAAAGAAATTATGTAATTATAAGGTCAGAGTCTTTTTCAAAACAACAGGAAGGAAAAAAAACTTATACAAAGTTATTTCCCATCTCTTCCTTTGAAGTTAACCATATTAGCTGGAATGGGTTATACACCAAGAAACAAGTTTAGCTTCGTCTCTCAGAGCCATTCACCATGGGATTTTTCTACATCACAAAAAGCGCTACTATCTGCAGGTTTGGATAGAAATTCCATCTAAACTGCCTGGCTGACATTCACCCTCCACCCAAATCTAATCCATCCATAAACTTGGTAAATTGAAAATGCAGAACCCACTGAAATGTAATCAGAGTCAGGGCCTTCCAGGATTTGGGTTTGCAGGCAAGGGTGTGTGTAAATAAAGAAGAGGATAATCAATCATGAAAAAAAGCACTTCAGGTGGGCTAACCTAGTTGGCATTCTGTGAAGATGGGGAATTCATCAGTCAGGAGGAGCCAGGAGGAGCCCTTCATCATACTATCCAAACAGACACTAAGAACCCGCCTTCCCATCTGGACTTCCTGGTTTGATAAAGATTAGTGTTTCTTTGTGACAAATCAGCAATAAAAAAAAGTATGACTCAAATGTGAGGGTACCTTACATGAATAATTTTAGTTGGTGTCTTATTAATTGATGTTTTATCAGTAGCATTTGACAATATGTCTATAAAAATGAAAATGACCCCCCATGTCCCAAGAAAAACTATGTTTCTTATATTTGTTTTGTTTTTTGAATGGTGTTGTTTTTTTCTTTTTTTAATTTTTATTTTTTCATTTTTTTGAATGCCATATTAACAGGAATCATCATTTTGGTCTGCTGACTTAACTAGAAGGCATCATCTGGAGATTGTCCTGTATGCTTCTAATTACTTAATTAGCATTCAAATCCAAGGTTTTAGAGAAGAGTTGGAATTATTTTAAGTTATGAGGTAGTTAATTGCTGTCATGACACCTCCGATGCTGGCATGCAGCTGCTATAAAGAAACTCATCAAAGATGAACATAGCTTGAAGTAAAATTTTAAAATCATGACTTTAACACTTTTATATTATTTAAACTTATTTTAAAAGAAATTCCAGATTTTTAAATTATGTGAATATTAATGCAAAAGTAGAATTTGTCTTCTACAAAAATGGCTCATCTATCTACTTAACCATATTTAATTTCTTCAGGATAAAGTTATTTTAAATAATCTATAAAACCTTGTTGTCTTTTGCAGGACTATATAAAAAGTGGTTATGTGCTTGGATGTGTCTCTGTATTGTTGAACAGCAGAGACTTTCACAGTAAGTGGCCAGTGTGATAGAAATGGGGCACACGGGTGTCCAGGGACAAATATCTGAAGTATTTGACATTGAGTAAAAGCATGTCCCCTGGAAATAACTTTTATTGGTACCAGCTCTGTAGGGTTTATTTCATCCCTATTGCAAAAGTTTACCTTTATCAAAATTAAAATTAGCCATTAGGTTATGATTCATAGGAATTCAAATCAGGAAAAAGTGTTTTAATAGGAAAATAAAGAATCAATAAAGGAAAAACGAAGATGCATACAACAGCTATACAGATAAAAATATAAATGCAATATTGACAAAAGCTTGGGAATTATTAAATAAGAATATGTAAGCAATATTCACTAATAACTAAGAAATACAACAGAAATGGGGAGAATGTTCCTTAAAATCACTGATTTAACAGTTAAATTGTATATTTAGTGTTATGAACTTATGGAAACATCTGTCCATTCATGGTCATAGAATACATTGATATTCATACATTTTATAAATAACCTCGAGGGCTGGAAAGAGAGATGAGTGGTACAGAAGTTGTCTAGGATACACAAGGCTTGGGGCTTGATTCCCAGTATATAATAAAAATTGTAAGAGGAAGGAGGAGGAGAAGGAGAAGGAGGAG
>NW_022196904.1:42682730-42687975 GCF_008632895.1 Mastomys coucha | reverse complement strand
AGAAGAAGAAGAAGAAGAAAAAGAAAAAGAAAAAGAAGAAGATGACAATAATAATATAAAAAATTAGGCAGGTTATTCAAAGCTGCAAAATACTGTACATAATTTATCTGGCTAATTTTTTGGTTTGTAATTTATCTCAAAGAAATATTTCTAAAGAAATAGATACATACAAGTACACCAAGCTTAAAATCATCTATAAGAGACATCACCATCAAAACCATCTATACACAGGTTTTGTTCTTCAGTTAATAAGGATAGTAACAGTATCAATTAACAATATTTATAAGATAAGTGATGGTAAAAATTGAAATTATATTTTAGTCACTATAAAAATAGACATGAGGGAAATCACAGAGATATGAAGTTGTTGCTGCACTGGGGAAAATGAATCATAACTGATATTAAGGTGGGGCTGATGACTGAGAGATTTGTTGCTTGAGTTTCCATGTAAAAACTAATTGCTTCCCTGAGCCACAGTGTTTTGCAATATGAAGTGACATTCACCTCATGAGTTTGTTGCCTGTATTACCTGATCAAATATGTGTACAATATTTAATTTTGTCTCAGAACAGAAATGTTCTTATTGGCAGTCCTGGCATCAAAGGAACAATACAATAAATTGAATAACCACTTGTTATTGCAAGCTCTGGAGCAGGATGAGTAGACGTGGACAGAGATGGCTTGAGCAGAGTGCTTGTCACAAAAAAAGGCTTCCGAGAAGACAGCACTTTTACCAAGGAAGCAGGTGAGGAGGACTCTGTGGACATGAGGAGCACTGAGTGCCCTGATGTGGAAGGTTGGTGGTATTCTGGTAACTACTACTTATGTGCTATAATGATTTCTTTTGCCAATAACATCTAACTAGGAGACATTGGCTGCCCATTGACTTCAAACATCATTTCCCTTGGTGCATTCAAATAGCAAAAATTTTAAATGTATAAAATGTAATGGACAAAGAATTTATTTGGCTAAGAATAAGTGTTTACATTTCCTACATTGATGAGCCTGCTGAGAGTGACCAGGATTGGCAGGTCTTGTTAGTTTTGCTAGGCTCATGGGATTAACTAAAGATGGTTGGCAGGGAGCTGTGCTCAAATGCCTCATATTTCCCTGGTGAGCAGTTGGCATGGTTGTCTCATGGTCCTGGAAGAAAGGCAAAGAAAGACTCAATAGCCCCTTTCAAGCCTCTGGGCTCAGAGACCAGACTCCAAGAGTTAGTTTCCCCTTAGAGTATGTCTCAGGTACCTTCCTTCATGCTACTTGGTCTTGTTCTGCAATCCTGCCCTTGCTCTGTCAGTTTCCCAGGAATTAAATCTAACCACTTGACCACATCTAAGGTAGGGTTTACTAGTAGGAGAGGTCCGAATTGTTGAGCAGAGGAAATGGAGAGACAAGGAGAAGAGTAAATACTGAGAGTTCCTACCTAGGATGTTCTGAAAGTCCATTATGAGGAATGACTTGTGTTTGCATTTTAAGCAACAATTATTATTTTATGTTAATAATGTGCATTTATTTCCTTTTATTGATTAATAAAAGCACAAAAAATGCTGACTTTAAGAGTATATGACATAAAACAAAGTGGAAATTAGGGGCAAAGAGTGAAAAAAACATATTCTGAATTACATAGTTAATAGTGATATGTTTGCATTACCTTCTAGGATAAATCTTTGCAAAATGATGAGAGACTAAAGTGAGAAAATATCACTCCCTGTAATCATATGAACTGGATGTTAATGTCAGATGTGAAGGAAAGATATCTGAGGGAAGTGGAGGCATTGACATTAGCAGAGCATCTTCAAGTCTTTGGGAAATGAACAGAGAAGAGATCAAGAGAGGGCAGAGAAGGATACAATTAAAGGACATTATACAAATGTGTGGAAAAGGCATTAAAGGCTCATTATTCTGTACAAAAAAGTACATGGTGAACAAACACACAAACACACACACATACTTATGATATAGTAGCAGGTTCTATGGAGTAATGACCAGTCGGCCAGTGGTGTTAATTGGATGTAGGCTACAAGAAAACTATCTGTGCCAACTTGGAGTTTCTGGTAATTCTGAAGATATGCTAAAAATTGATTTGAAAAGATCTCCTTATGGCCTACAAAGGCTAAGCAAGGAGACTCCCTTCTGAACTATATTGTTCTCTGGGAGTTAAGGGGTCCTCTCAGTCTTCCTTTATCCATGTAAGATACACCATGACTTTAATAAGCCATCTGTTGGCAGACTCATTAACTCTTTGGTCTGTATTGTGGTTGGAATGAGAAATGCCCTCCATAGTCTCAGGCATTTGAATACTTGGTCCTCTGTTGGTGGTGTTCCTGGTGAGGTTATGCAACCTTCAGGTTTTTACCATTGTTTTCAGAGTTGGTATACTGCTTCTCAAATGCCTAGTATCACCCAGGACTGTGAGACTTGAATGTACACAGACAAATTCACCATCAGAGAGAAATATTTATAAACTATGAGACTGGCAATCTCTGAAAACTCAGTGAAAGCATCCCCTGAAATCCTCAGCAGTAGGAAGAAGGACCATCTGCCTCTTTTGGCCAGGAGAGCCTGTATTTGAATCATGCTGCTAATTCCCCTTCAGAAACCAGTCAAAACAATCGTCTCCAGGCAACTGCTCTTTTAAGTGGAGTTTCCCCTGAAATGGCTGTGCTATATTTATTCTATGTATTATTTAAATCCTCAAACTGCACCCTCTGCAGTGTTTGGCTGAGGAGAGAAGCCTGACACAGATTATTCAGTTGAATGGACAAATTTTGGAGCCATCTGTGGCTCTTTTTTTTTTTTTTTTTTTTTTTTTTTTTTTTTTTTTTTTTTTTTTTTTTTTGACCCTCACATCTAAGTAGGCTTGATCAGTAAATGACCAGGTCTATATGGTGAACTGTATCCCAACCCTTCTTACATCTCTACTGCTGCCTTTGACTGAGATATTGTCTCCTTGCTGAAGGAAGACATCTCATAAGCTCCCAGTTTGACTCTTGCCATTTAAAATATCATTCTTTTCATTGCAGCTACAGGAATTCTTACATAGCTCTCTAATAGATTCCAATATGGCTGGAGCCAGTGTCAAAATGTCTCTGTGATATTATAACCTGTCTGAAGTAAATATGAATGAAGAAGCACACACATGACATCCCCCCCACACACACACATTGGAGTTTTATTCAACAAGAACAAAGTTACATTATTTTCAGGAAACTAGTAGACTTGTCATCATAATGTTAACCTAAGTAGGCCAGATCCAGAAGAATGAATACTCATGCTTCTTATCATATGTAGAATCTATAATTGTTTAAAAGATGTGAATGTAGATGGAGTAATGTTTGGGAAGAAGAAAGGAACTAAAAAGAGGTGAAAAATGAGACATGGTGAGTGACTGAGGCGAATATGATCATGACACATGGATTCATTCATGTATTAAAAGGACAGTTTGGAACCCAGTATTTTTGTAACTAATATATGCCAATAAGCAAAGCCATCTCTTTATGACTCAAAAAAAAAATAGATTATGGTGATAGACACCACAGACACAAAACTAGGTAACAATTTTCCTATTGGCTAAACCTATGACTATTTGAGAACCTTAGTTTATCTACAAAAATAAAATCCATATCCATTTATCCACCAGAACATGCCACTGAATGAGGAAGAAGAGATAGCCAACGACCATGCAGGTGTTCTTCCTCTCAGGATAAGAAGATGCTCTTCCAGAAGCATGGGATGCAGCAGTGAGCATAGCATTGACACAGGAGATTCCTTCTTGGATGAGCACTGATTGATGCTCCCAGTGGAGTGACCAAGGGCAGCAACACCAGGAATAAATCACATTGACCGCATGCACCTACCACATGATACCATAAGAAAGGCATGTAAATGCTTCTTTATAAGAACTAGTAATTCCAATCTAAACAGAATCAAATCCAAGTACCACCTATAAAATATCTGACTAATGCTTTTCAAAACACTTGAAATGACCCAAACCAAAGAAAGTCTAATGAACTGTCACAGCCAAGAGAAACTCACACAGATAAGAAGGGTAGGGGAGAAGCCCCTCCTTGGAAAAGATCCTAGACAGAAGAGGTGTCATTCAAACATTCAAAAGTGTTAGTAAAGCTTGATTTCAGTGCAGGGGTTTTGAAACCAGAGGCGCTGACAGCTGGGGAAATTGGGTGTGGCTCATGGGCAATATGCCCATTACAGAGCAGTGACATTTGTGGGATCTGTGTCTTATATCCTTTCTCTTGCAGATCACCTTTCTACAGTGATTTTTAAGAAATGTGTTCATATGTTTATGCAGGAGGTCATATGTGCATGTGAGTGCAATGCCTATGAAGGCCACAGACATTGAATCCCCTGGATCTGGAGTTAGAAGTGGTTGTGAGTCACTGATATGGATGCTGGGGGTTGAACAAATTGGGATCCTATGCAAAAACGGGATGTGTTCTGAACTGATCCATCCTTTCAGCCCACAGTAACTTTCTCTTTGTGCCTCAGAATGTCCCTTTTGCCCACTCATCTCACTGAAGCAATAGCCTTGATAGTCTCCAGACCACTCACTTTTTTCTTTTGCTGGTGTGTTTCTTCTCCAAGCGACTGTCCTTTTTAACAACACATCTGCACCGATCTCTCATTCACAAAGTTCTTGGTTTAAATGTCACCTCCATAGACAGATTTACATGGCCACCTTCCATGAAATTACGCAGATTGTCAACCTGTTTTATCTTTTCTCACCATCCAGAGTTTGGCGTGTTTACTGGCTCATGATTCACCTGTTTGCTCATTTTCATTCCTTCTCCCTAGAATATAAAAGTCATAAAGGCAAAGGGCCTTCTAATTGTCACTCGTGTCTCCTGGCTCTGGACAAACTCCTACTGAACTGTGGGAACTCATTGTAGTATCTGTTACTAAGTTACTAAAGTCTTCCTCCAGAGTTGCACCACAGATGCTCTCAGCCTCTGAAACTCTCTTCTGCCTTTATCTAGTTGCACCTGACCATTGTTTTCCAGATGAAGGAATGAGATCGATAAGTGTTTTATTACCTGCATAGTTCACATGATGATGATGATGATGATGATGATGATGATGACGATGACGACGACGACGACGACGATGACGACGATGATGATCATCATCATCATCTTGGGGCAGAGAGTAATCTATTCTCCAATCCCCCACATACAGAATATACAGAGATGGGTTTTGTCTCCCTTTGCCTTTGATTAGCTACACACAC
>NW_022196904.1:42681836-42682504 GCF_008632895.1 Mastomys coucha | reverse complement strand
TCTGTATATTTATATAGAAATTATATATATATATATATGTATGTATATATATATATATATATATGGACTTTCTATATATTCTTAATATATCTTGTGGGAGAACACTCTACTTCTCACGTTAGAAAGAGAATGAAGAAAAGATGAAATTAGCCCTTGTGGTCACAGCACCTGGCCATCATCATTGTAAAGATGAATCCCTTTAGCTACTCTGAAGATATCTAAACTTCTGTTTATTTACTTTTGGGTTAAACCTCAGAAGGCCTTAGGTCTTTGAATATAATCCACTTTTATGAAGACTCTCTAAAGCCACAGGTCAGTTTGTCTATGACTTTGCTTGTTCATCTGGTGTTCTCAAAGTCCACAACTCATCTGGGTGTGGTAGAGATGGTGGTGACTGCCAGGGCTCTGCTGGACCTTAAGAAATATATAAGCCCCTTCCCTGCAAGTGGATCGCCTAACTCCAGAGAGCACATTAAGCCAGAGACCCGGGCAGGATCCCCTGTTGTCTCTCGGGTGAGGTTCTGAGACTGGAGCACCCAGCCCAGAGGCACCTTAGGCCAGAGATCCGGGTGGGATTCGCCATTTTCTCTCGGGTGAGTATCTGAGACCTGAGCAGCCAGCCGGGAGCCACAGGCCCCACGACTCCCAGGGAAGCCGCAGGGCAGCAG
>NW_022196904.1:42658449-42675133 GCF_008632895.1 Mastomys coucha | reverse complement strand
GAAAATATCTAAAATTAAAAAAAATGAAAAAAAAAAAAGAAATATATAAGCTACAGAGATAAAAGTGCTCCGAATTAAAATGAGCAGCAGCACACAAATAGAAGAACAGGTAGCCATAAGAAGCTATTGAGAGCCAAAAGAAAGAAAGAAAAAAAGAAAGAAAGAAAGAAAGAAAGAAAGAAAGAAAGAAAGAAAGAAAGAAAGAGAGGAAGAAAGAGAGGAAGAAAGAGAGGAAGAAAGAGAGGAAGGAAGAGAGGAAGAAAGAAAGAGAAGACCCAACTAATGATTAGCATAGAAAAGAGAGGTAGCCTTGATTAACCCAGAGGGAAGGCCTGGGCTATGAGGGAAATATATCTTCTATGATAAACTCAGAAGGAAGACCTGGCCTGCGAGGGAAAGGTAATAAGCAAATAGGAACCATCTCAAACGAGTGTGTAAAATTCAGTTTGCAAACAACTGATTGACATTCATGAATATTTTGTGGATTTTTTCACATACACATATTCTAGAATCTGAGTGATTCTTACAATTTTTCCTCTTTCTGTCAGTTTGAAGGTCCCAGTGAATTCTATTGTTGTGGGAAAGAAAATGATATCCAAAGATATGTTCTCCAGGAACATAATGGTGTATTTTTTCCTTTTATTTATTTTATAGGTTAATTTTTTCCATTAATTAATTAAATTATTTTTCCACTTTACACCCAATCACAGCCCCCTTTCATCCAGTCACCCCTTCACACAAGCCCCTGCCTACACCTCCTCCTCTTCTCTTCCAAGAACTGGGTGTCACCCCCCTGGGTATCAACCCACACTGCAGGACCAGGCACATCCTCTCCCTCTAATACTTAGACAAGGCAGCCTAGATAGGGGAATGGGAATCCGCAGGCAGTCAACAGAGTCAGGAACAGTCTCCGTTCCAGTCGGGAGACCTGTGTGAAGAACAAACTACACTTCTGCTACATGTCTACAGAGTATGGGTGTGGGTACAGCCCTTGTATGATCTTTGGTTGGTGGTTCAGTCTCTAAACCTGAGGCGACTCTGTTGCAAATGTTTTCAAGATGATCTGGTCATGAGTGCACTCATATGTGTCCTGACACATTCCATTTTGAAATTCATTTTGTGGTGTTTTTCTTAAGAGTCACTACTGTGCTGTAGTCCCAGTGTGGTTCATCTTCCATTTTCTCTCAGTTCGCCACTAGAGTGCACCAAAATATTTATTACAAGCTCAGTGAGCCAGGGATTGTGCTTCAACAGTATATTTTCCTCTTTTCCTTGTATTTTATAATTTAGTCCTTAAATGATTTCATGTCTTTGAAAGACTAGGTACAGTACAGGATATCTCCATTGCAGAAAAATAAACAAATCCAGTTGTTGGACTCAGGTAAGGACTATGACTAGATTCAGTGGTTAAGTTTGCAATGAATCACAGTTTTTGCTGTGTAGATTTTGTGTTACAAGTTTGTACTGGGAGCGGAGGAGGGAGTCTGTTTGGCAATCATAATAGAACAGCTTGGAATACACACATCCCTAGTATAAAACTTGGCAGAAGGGACCTCTAAGATGTCAGTGAGCCAGAGCTCCTCTACAAATTCTCAGAACACTCTAGGAAACGTAAAATTATTGTCACTGTGGTAGTATTATTTATTCCATTAATATAATCTGTACTTCTAATACATACTGAGTGTGTGTGAGCTCTGGAGTGGTCCCAGCTCTAGGGTGGACCTCATGTGTGGACTGGCATGGGTAAGCAGGCAATCTGATCCCAAAAGTATTTCTCTCATAGCAAATCTTCTTGTAATGTTTATCTGGCCATGAATGGTCATTATTAATAACTCTGGTCATTATTTTGACCAGAGAAGTATATCCATGACAGGTTTATTTAAAATTAATATCCTACACAAGGAACAAACTCCATAGAATTTGAGACCTTGGCCAATAGTGACTTGCAATCATATATTTTACTGCTCTGCTATGTGTGTGGATAAACCTGAAATTTGAATTTGCCAGTTCATGCAGTCCCTCTAAATGACACACTTTGATATGTGACTATGTTTGGTTAGTTAGTGTGTTGGTTGGCTTTTTGGAGGTAAAATTATAAGGAAAGGTTAACTTCACATCTTCACATGACTGTCTCAGTTATTATGTGTTGAAAATTTCTATCTTTATTTCCTCTCCTCATGTCTATATGTCTGTTTCTCTGTCTCTCTTGGAGTACTTGCCTAGCATGCATGCCACTGAGAAAAGAAAGAAAGAACAGAGGGAGGAAGGGAAAGAGGGAGGGAGAAGGAATTGGAATTCTGGTGTCAAGACTTAAGGTGAAATTTGACAAGTAGCTGCTAAATATGCAATCTAAAATGGACATAGCTAAAAATTATGGATTGAGAAAGGCTATGATTTATATGATAAGGCAAAGATAAACCAAAACCATGAGAATAATAGAAACACAAGATTCAACCCCCCAAATTAACAGTCAATATAATTTAGAGAATAAAATGTTTAATTAGAATCTTAAGAGAAGGCATCTAATGGAGCTGAGGGGTTTGCAGCCCCTTAGGACGAACAACAATATGAACTAACTAGTACCCTCAGAGCTCACAGGGTCTCAACCATCAACCAAGGACCGCACATGGAGGGGTCTGATTGTTCTGGCAGTATGTGTATAGTAGAGGATTGCAATTTGATCATCAATAGGAGGAGAGGCGCTCGGCCCTGTGAAAGTTCTGTGCCCCAGTGTAGGGGAATGCCAGGACCAATAAGTGGGAGAGGGTGGGGTGGCAGGCATGGGGAGGGGGGAGGCAACAGGGGTTTGTTTTTGTTGTTTTTGTTTGTTTCTTTGTTTTTTGGAGGGGAAACTGGGAATGTAGAAATTTACATGTAAATAAAGAAAATATCTAATAAAAAAAAGAAAAAAAAAAGAGAAGGCATCTGACAAAATTCAAAGTCTGCCAGCAAACTGGGGGTTTAGGGAAGGCAGGATTCTGAATCTGAAGCGGATGTTTCTCAGTACTTTCATCAAACATTATAGATAGTGCAATGTTAGAATTTTTCTTTTAAAATTCACCTACACAATCAATTTGCTTACCATCATTTTCCAAGCCACCATAGTAATGATATTTAAAGGACAAATATTATAATTCAGAAAGAAAACTATTGTCATTTCTTATTGACATAAATATCAAAGGAGATCGGTTCAATGATTAGAGTCTTCAGGTTTAGGAATCAGGATGCTGTCTCTTTGTCAGACTAAAGAGTGAAGATTGGTTGCGTGTCTATCCTCTCTCCAGCTCCACTTCTTCTCTTCACTCCTCTCTCTCTTCTTCCCTTTTTCTTTCTTTCTCTTTTTCTTTCTTTCTTCCTTTCTCTCTCTCTCTCTCTCTCTCTCTCTCTCTCTCTCCCTCCTTCCTTCCTTCCTTCCTTCCTTCCTTCCTTCTTTCCTTCCTTCATGATCCACTAGCTTCAGCATCTTCAGTACAGGATTACTTCCATTCAGTCTGGCTCAATTGCATTTCTATACAGAGGAAAGAATATATACAGTTACTTAGAACTTACTCTAATGAAATTTGACCTATTAAAAAGCCATCCTTTCCCTTTCTTACACAAGTGACTAAAAATCAGAAGGCCATTAGAGCCCTCAAGCTATTCTCATCTAACAAAAGGAAAGGCCTTGATTGGAGGCTCATCAATTTTTGTTAAGCAAAGAGCTACTATAAAGGATAATTATATTTCCTAAAGATAGATCTGTCTGCAGGATGAAAATGAAAGTCTAATATCATTATAGTTAATTTCTCTGCTTCTCTTTTCTCTACAAATAACTGAGATTTGAAATATTAATATTTACCACAAATACATAAAACCTACCAAGACTCCCAGGATAAGGGGACACAGTGCAGGAACAATGTTCTGAAATGTACAGATAGCTTTTGTGTTTAAATTTACCAAGACTCACACAAATCTTTCACCCACATTGCCAATCTGGAATTATTTTAGAAATTTCCTTTTGATTAATTTAAAAGCATAATCGTTTCTGTTCAATACAGACATTCAATACATCACAGTCCTCAGTGAAATATTTAGCAAAGTTCATCTAGTGTGAGAAATTACTTGCATATAACTACACATTGTCCTACATTGTTTTCAGATCCAGTTTACTTGCTCTATATTATATGGATATATTTAATTATAGACTGTGGATGACAGTATGTCATTTTATTCATCTGGAATGTGCCCTAGCTTATTCTTTAGTCCCAGATGCTATCAGGACTAGTACATGCATTAAGGACTTAGTAGGAGCTATTGGAATAATGACGATACAGTTTTTTAAGGGATACAGGAAACCAACACCTTCCTTTTTTTCTTCAAGTGCTTTTCCTTTTCACTTGCTCCTCATCATGGCCTACAGCCTCACCATAGGCCAAATAATTATGAGTAGAGACTCCCAAAATTGTTAGATTAAAATAACCCATTATATTTATAATTTTATTTCCTTAGTTAACGTGACCAATATTAGTATGGTTTTTGTAAGTTCCTGCTAGGTGTTGTGCACCCATGTTGGTGACATACAGGCAAGATTCAATTCCTATTTTCTATTTCTCGTTTTCTTTCACTGGAGTGTGTACAGAGGACAGGACTATGAAGGCTAAGACCATAGCAGACATAATAATAACATAAAGGTCACTTGCTCATGACTTACATTGTCAAGCACAGCTTCCAAGAAGAAGAAGAAAGGCTTAGCTGAAGTTGAGAATCAACTTAGATACTTAAGCAGCAGCCAGACAGCTACTGTGAGAAAATACTCAGCAGGTACTAAAGGAGAAAGGAGAAGGGTGACATTGCTGAAGACAGAGACAAAGGCAGAGTGGACTACAGAGGGTCTGCATTTGGTATCACACTCAGAGAGCAAAGTATTATGTGGATTCATGAAAGATGGCAAAGTGGATGGATTATTCCTGAAAGACTTTATAAGGCATGGCCTGAACAGCACCTTCATTCACATTTCCAAACTTCAGAGCTATAAGAAAGTGAATCTGTCATTTTTAGGTCATTACACTTACACTATGTAAGGCAGCTTTTAATGACAATGCTAGGAAACCAGTGCAGAGCAATTACACTGTTGAGGCCCGTGCTGTGCTTCCCTTCTGTTGCGATGCTAAGACACTCCAACCAAAAGCAACCTAGGGGAGCAAAGGGTTTTTTTGGCTTTCCCTTTCCAGGATGTAGTCCATCATTGAGGGCAATCAAGGCAAGAACTCAAGCAGGAACTTGAAGGCAGGCTGGATTGATGTTCCATTTCGCTTTACCTCTAACCAGGGACCTTGCTCCCAGCCAACCAACAGCAAAGAATCCATGAGATTATATGTCTTGATGGCTCATTCTCTGAGTAGCAATTAACTGGTTTTCTTTTCTTTTACTTTTTTTTAAAATTTATTTTTATTATATATTTTTTATTTACATTTCAAATGATAACCCCTTTTCTGGTTTATCCTCTGAAAAAAGCTTCTATTCCCTCCCCCCTCCCCCGACACCAACCCACCCTCTCCTGCTTCCTGGTCCTGGTACTCCCCTACACTGGGACATAGAACCTTCACATGATCAAGGGCTTCTCCTCCCACTGATGACCAACTAGGCCATCCTCTGATACATATGCAGCTGGGGCCATGAGTCCCACCATATGTACTCTTTGGTTGGTGTTTTAGTCCCTGGGAGATCTGAGGGTACTAGTTAGTTCATATTGTTGTTCCTCCTATGGTTCTGCAAAGCCTTCAGCTCCTTGGGTCCTTTCTCTAGCTCCTCTATTGGGAACCCTGTGCTCAATCCAATGGAGAACTGTGAGCCTCTACTTCTGTATTAGTCTGGCACTGTCAGAGCCTCTCAGGAGACAGCTATAACAGGCTCCTGTCAGCCAGCACTTGCTGGCATCCACAATAGTGTCTGGGTTTGGTGATTGAATATGGGAAGGATTCACAGGTGGGGTAGACTCTAGATTGTACTTCTTTCAGTCTCTGCTCCATACTTTGTCTCTGCAACTCCTTCCATGGGTATTTTGTTCCCCCTTCTAAGAAGAATTGAAGTATCCACACTTTGGTTTTCCTTCTTCTTAGTTTCTTGTGGTTTGTGGATTGTATCTTGTGTATTCTGAGCCCTGCCTATGACCACTTACCTATTCACAGTGGAATGGGTCCTCCTATACCAGTTAGCAACTCCCACCTCCATAGACATGTCTAATCTAGGTAACTCTCTCTCTCTCTCTCCTCTCTCTCTCTCTCTCTCTCTCTCTCTCTCTCTCTCTCTCTCTCTCTCTCTCTCTCTCTCTCGGCGTTTCAAGACAGGGTTTCTCTGTATAGTCTTGGCTGTCCTGGAAGTCACTCTGTAGACCAGCCTGGCCTCGAACTCAGAAATCCACCTACCTCTGCCTCCCAAGTGCTGGGATTAAAGGCATGTGCCACCACTGGCAATTAGCAATTCTTTAATGATGGCTTTTCTCTCAAAGGACCAAAGCATTATTAGGTTGACAATTAAATCTAAATAGCATATATTCTTTTTGTCAAACTTGTATGTTGAAACTCTAACCCCTAACACCTCAGAATGAGATTGTACAGTAATAGGGCTTCTTAAAGGAATAATTAAATCCAACTGTCTGTTTTTTCCAAGATCTAACTTATCTGACTGGTGTTCTTACAGAAAGGAAGAAAATAAACTCCTGGATATTGTATACAGAAAAGAAAGGCCCCATGTGAGGACACAATGAATAGATAGTCACCTGCAAATCCAGGAGAGTGGCCTCAGGAAAAGTAAATACAAGAACATGTAGGGTTGTCATCAGACAATAGTAAAATATAAAGGGATATGGACATTTATTCAAGGGGTAAGTAACAAATTTATCACAGAATAAATGAACACTGTACCAGTTCCTGAGTGAATTTGTGGAATGGCAAATTCTTCCACTTTGACTGCTCAGTATAGGAGTGGAAGATGAGGCTATTTCCATAGGAGCCTTGAACACTAATCTTGAGAATGTCTTTCGGGTACTGAGAAAGCATGGGAGGCCTCTGAAGAGGGAGTGACATCCTCAAAGCTTCTGTTCAGGTGACATGGACTGAAAACCAAAAGAGTTTGAGTATGATAAAAAATGGTACAAAAAGAACTTAGATATTTACAAGTGACCCTGTTGCAGGAAAAACAATGATCCCACTATGCTATTTTCATTTCTATGTCTGTTTTTCTGTACTTCAGACATATACTCAGAAAATGTAAGTCTCAAATTTTCACCACAAAAAATCAAAGATATCTAAGAATTCTTTCTAAGTGTCTTCTGGAGAATATAGTTTCATATCCATGAGGCTCCATATTTCCAAACCCATGGAACTACAGACCACTCTAGATAAACTCAATAGATCACAAAGCATGGTGAGTGTGGAAATGTAAGGGAGGAAAGTAGGGAGTTGTCATGGCAGGGAGGGGAGGAGAGTGAGGTGTGAAAATAATAAAATGTGTGTGTGTGTGTGTGTGTGTGTGTGTGTGTGTGTGTGTGTGTGTAAGAACACATTTAATTCACTTTTTAAAAAGATCTGGAGTTTATATAGCATAGGTTTTCAGTTAGGAGCTGCCCCAAATATCTCCAACCCCCCTAAATCCAAGTGAAGTTCATGTGCCATAAATATGGCCATGATTCTCTATCACATACTTGGCTGATCAGTTGGTCACCATTGTTCTAGCAGGTTGCAAAGACAAGCCAGTGGCTTAAATCCACATTTTTCTTAGGAATATGTTTGGAACCTTGTAGGAAAGCAAGGCTCCATGCCCTGTGATGTTAAATATAAGCAGGAAGTGTTTAAAATAAGTGTTGCAATAACTCATCCAAGACTCACCACAAAAGCAACTTCCTGAAACTGCTGTGGGGGAAGTTAATTGTAAAAAATCATTCTTTGGTAGCTGGAAGATTTGGCCTGTGCATCATACTCTTAAAGAAAATCAAATTAAATGTGAACGAGGTTCTTCCCAAATCTGATTTTGGTTTTAGAATATTGTGGTGTGTTTCTGAACACAGAGCCTATGACTAATGTAGTCTATTCTTAGCATGTATCTGAACAGCCACATTCTCATCATGGAGAGAAATGTTTATCTTTCTATTCTCAGTGTAGGTGCCTCCATGCTTGTGGCAATGGCAAGTCATTGATGTACACACTAATAAGAAGCAAAGTAGAAGAAACACATTCTTGCTCTTTGTGCTGTTTGAAATCTCCCTTTCAGGACCTGGACAACCTAGGATCTTAGGGTAAACCTGATATTACAAAGAGCTTTTATAGCTAATTCCACAACACAACCCCAATGGATGCTTGTTCATGTGAACCTATAGAATACCTTTAAATTCCACTGTGTAATAAGAACTGCTATTTATTATTTATCTTTGAATTTCTTTACTCAAGTTTCTAGTATGTAACACACAATGTAAATACAATGGCCATCTTGGGCATATCTTGAGGCATCCACTAAGTTAAGCCTTCATCCTGGGTGTTTTAAGTTCAGTGCAGTCAGGAGCTTCCCAGAATCAGAACCATCTCACTTTAAGACAGATTGCAATCCACCATACACAGATGGTCATTTTAAGTATTCTGTTGATTCATTTCCCACAATGCTTTTCTTTGGAGAGCATAGTGTGGTGGTGGGAAATTAGAGAGCACATAGTCTCAGAGAAAGGTTTGAACCTACCGTCTCCCAACTGTGGTCTTAAATGAATTTCTTAAGGCTCCTAAATTTCTGTTTTATGCTTTGTAAACATTAAAATAACCACAATAACACACTACATGGATTTTTTGGAAGAATCCTGTAATCTGTATATTTGAACATATACAATGCAGAACCTGAAAGGCCATAGTTATAGATATAGAGATTTATGCTTGAAGAAATAATTAGGTTACACACACAATCCAACAGATTCCCTCTTCTCTGTGTTTCACATTTGTGAACAGAATGGATAGTTATTAAAGTGATAAAGTGAAGAGAAGCCACAGAAGTCATAAGAGGTCCTGTATCTTCATATACTGATGGAAAGGTACCAAGCATGAGGAATACATCTACTAGATAAAGGTTTTCTCATTAATGTGACTTTCAGGTTCTTCAAATATACACCCATGTAAAATGGCTTGAAAAGGTCTCCATTAAATTAGCTTGAAAGTTTGCTACTAAACCACTGAGTAAAATAATGCTCACAAAAGCAAGATTACAATCCTTTTATTTTGAAATGCTGATTTTTATATTTAAGTGATAGATTTCAAATTATAATGATAGTATTTACTCATAAATATTTAGTTATGACTTTGTTTTTTATTAGTGGTATTTGTGAGTATCTATTAGGTATCCAACATAATTTATTTAACTGGGTCCTCATCAGAGTTCTGAAGAATGGGTATTGTAGTTCTTTAACTGAAAAATTATGACTGATATACAATGTACCAGAAATTTCAGGACTTTCATGCCTGAGTCATGCCTCTCTATGAAACTCTAAGCTGCAAAGTTGTGGTTTCCATTACTATCATAGTTAATACTTGATGGCATTTGAGCACAAATGCCTAGGACTCCCATTTCACTCCAATGTGGACTCCTCATTTCAGAAACATTTATACCTTACAATATTATCATATTATTATCAAATTTATACTTTGTATAATCAGTATATATACATATATAAACCATTATTTTTCACTATCACATAGGTAAGTGAAATAAACCTAGTGAATCTATATAATAAGTGCTTATATATATTAAGTGCACATGTAAATTTAAACAGTGCTCCTATTCATCAAGACTGAAGTAATTGTATTTTTTAAATGAATATTTTCTCTTACTTTCCAATAAGAATATGTGAGAATCTACCAATGATTGGCCAAGTGGTTCAGATGGTTGGATATACAACTACTATGCTTGAAATCCTGGGTTTGATTCCCAGCACCTAATAAAATTGAGTGTGGTGATACAACACTTTTAATTTTCCATAGTAAATTTTAGTCATATAATGAGTTGGAAGCCAGCATGGGCTACTTGAGACCCTGTCTCAAAAATTTAAAAATGGGGGAGGGGGTTACATAAAAATGTATAGATTTTGCAAAGCTTTATAGAACCCAAAACTAACATAGTCTGGAGGACCATGTTAAATATAAACTGTAAATCATCTCTGGGGCAGGTTGACAATGTCTCTTAAGAGGTGTTTCCCACATGCAGCTTGATGGGCCAATGTGTCTAATTTGATATTTATAGGAACATGGGTAAGGGGTTACCTTCAGGAGCATGAACCACTTATGACAAAAAGTCTCTTCCCCCAGGGGTGGTAACTACTTACATACCTTCAGCAAGGATGTGTCCTCAAGCATGGTTGCAAAAGCTACACATGATTTCCTCTGCCCTTTCTCTTTTACCTTATGTGTTTCCCTCTTTTCACTGAATATTATTAAGTACAACCTTGTTACTTGTGTGGGTAATCATAGCTGCTCTGAGTTTAAGAAGGCAACAGCCATACTGTACCTAGAGGACAGGATTCTACAACACATATATCTTTGTCCATATGATTTTGTCCTTTGGTGATGAATGGAAACAGTTCAAGAATTGCTGGTCTTTGGCCACTAAGGCTCTCCTTTTTTTTTTTTTTTTTTTTTTTTTTTTTTTTTTTTTTTTTTTTTTGTTTGCTTGAGCCAACTATCAATCCCCACTCTTAAGCTCTGTTAAAAGGACAGCAGTTTTCTCTGTTCCTTTTGCAAAACTGAAATACAATGACTTGGCAAGTTAAACAGACACTGAATCCCTCTGCTCCAGCTTTGGAACTGAAAGAAAGATGTGCAATGTCTAGAGTAGAGCATGCCATCCAGATACCATGTCTGACATCATGCCTTCAAAACCATGCCTTTCCAAACTGTGGAGGCGATAAAAGGCAAATACAGATTGAGAAGTCCTCATGGTATAGAGCAGAATGTGAGACAAAAAACCAAATGCATAGTAGAAGCTTCCTGAGTAGAATTTTGGAGCAGAAAGAGGAGACTGTGGACACAAAATTCTATTTGGAGTTTGGTTCACAAAAGTGTGCCTATGTCAGTTTGTTAGTTTTGACCAATGAATGTTTGGTAATGTATAGTAGTGAATGTTCTATAGTGCAATATGGTAACTTGGTTGGTTGGTTTTATTTTTTAATTTGACACAATCTAGAATCTCATAGGAAGAGAGTTGCAAGAAAGGATCATCTACAATGGGTTGGAACATGGGTATACCTGTGGGGAATTCTCTTGAGTTAATAAATCTCAGTCCACTGTGGGTGGCCCCATTCACTGAAAAGGGAATCCTGAAGTGTCTAAGAAATCCAGCTGAGAAGTGAACAGGAAAGCAGCATGTATTCTCCTCTATTCTTGACTGTGAATGTGATATGGCTAACTACTTCAAGATTGTTCATTATGACTTCCCTGATAAAAGACCATAGTCTGCAATTATAAACTGAAATAGCCCCGCCTCTCCTCTACATTGATTTTTTTCCCCAAGATAATTTTATCACAACAGAGGCAAAAAACAGAACAAAAATAATAAAGGAATTAGGTAAAGGATGTGATAGGTAAAATACTGCTTCCCTGTCAAAGACCCAGGCTGTCTGTGAGCACATTTGTCACAGCATCTTTGCATGAAAAAGAGGAGTTTGCAGGAATCAGGGTCAGGATGATACAGTAGGAGAATAGTTTTTGATTTTGAAATTCAAAGAAGACTACATAAAAAGGTGTAAGCCTCTGACATCTGGAAAAGAACAGGCAGTCCTCTGGAGCATCCGGAAGGCACACAGCCTTGCTAGCACCACGTGCAGTGGGCTCTGCAGTCCTGCCAGCACCTTCACCATGTGCAAAGTGCACCGCACCAGATCTCTCACCTCTGCAACAAATAGTAACAAATTTGTGACATCGTTTATATGTCATCTAAGAGTTACAAGACCTCCGTGTAGCACTGTCTTTGCAAACAGCCCAAAGTTCTCCTATTCAAAATGTAACATTACTTTAAATGTGTTAAGGAAAGTCACAGTGTATTGACAGCATTGCAGCCCTTCAATGTTTCCTCAATCAACACAACTTTATACACTCACTTACATCTGGAATTCCTTTCTATGGGATCTGGTACCTTGGTCCTCCTGTTTGCCCAGTTTCCCTGAAGTCTGATACCTCTGTCAGATGCTATGTCTGGGTAGAAAGCATTTGCCATACTGTCTCCATCCCAGATCTCTGACCTCCGCTTCTTCCTTTCATGTTGCCTTGCTACTGCTGCTTAAGTGTGACAGTAGGTGCTACCACCTCCCACGAACTTTGATCAAAACAACACCTTTTTATGTAATATATTTCACTGAAGAGAGAAAGTTAGAAAAGTGTGGAGCTGTATTGCCATGGAAACAAGGCAGAAATGAAAATGTAGTCATTTCTTTCATGGGACCAATGGAGTACCCGCAAGCTATGCCACCAGTAAGCGAGCCTGAGCAGGCCTTCTTCTTACCCAGATTCCAGTCGGTGTTCTGATGTGGACTACAATGGCAGTATGGCATGCATGTCAGGTCACAGTACTCCCTTGAGAAGCAGAGTTGAAGAAATGAAAGAGTCCATCATGGGCCCTACACCCAAAGCTTTCCTTTGGTTCCTGTCATTTCTATTGTTAATGTTGGTACTAATTACTTAAATATGACTATTTCTAATGTAGCAGGTCAGTTAATTTAAAAAAATCTGTCTTCAGGGTACAAGGAGAATTCTCTCTCTGGGATTATTGATGCATGTCTAGGTGTCCAAATGGTGGGTTGCAAAAGTCACATTTGAGACACCTTGTGTGGATCTTGGCTCCATCTAGCTTGTATGGATCTTTGTTTTAATACTTCATACAGAATCTACATGTGGGCCAATAAGCCTTTGTGACCTATATTTGCAATTTGTCTCCATCTTTTCGGTGTATGTGTGTGTGTGTGTGTGTGTGTGTGTGTGTGTGTGTGTAGTGTGTGTATGTGTGTATGTATGTCTCTGTGTGTCTGTGTGTATATACAATTAATACTGCATAATAACTTTAATCAGTTGTCATTTATACTGATTTTTATCTTTTATTCTAGATCTAATTGTCTTCAAATGTATCTTGCTAAGAAATCCTGAGAACTTCCCAAGAACAGATTATTAATTGCTGAAAGACCCAGGATCCAAAGCTAAATCTTTCAGAGCTATATATCACTTCTGTGAGCACAGAACTCTAGCTAGCACCCAAGTATAATGAATACAAATGCTATCAGTTAGCAACTCTCTGAAACCACACTGACAGAATAGATCTGAACAACAGGTTAAATATCTGACTAGAAAATCAATACCTTAAGTATAGTAGTTCATCATAATATTCCATTCAATACTCTATCATACGATACCATTCCATACCAAACCATATCATGCTACCATAGCATAGCATATCATACCATATTATATCATACCATACCATTGCACACCTTACTCTACCATACTGTACTGTACCATACTATTCTATACCATTTTATTTTGTTCTATCAGAGTAGAAGAAAATATTTGAGTTGTTTCTTTAACCCTGACAAGGTATTTTTGTATCTAAAATAACCTTTGAGTTTGAAGCTCTGAAGAGTCCCTTGTCTTCAAGACAAATCAGTCTGCATTCTTTAACATTACCTTCTCTGGATCTGTATTAGTGAAGAAAAATCACCAAGAATATTTATTTTATTTTATTAACAATGGAGAACTTTTCCACTGAGATTAAGACATTTTTTCCCATTTTTTTCTGTGTGTAGGGCTAGGAGGTTCAGCTGGTAGTGCCTTATGCATAAACATAATGACCAGAGTCCAGTTCTGAATACTTCAGTAAAACCTGTGTGTGGAGTGTGCATCTCTTAGCCAAGTTCTGTGGATGCTGGGGTAAGGCAGAGAAAGGTTGATCTGCAAAGCTCACTGACCAGCTAGTATAGTCAAAATAGCAAGCTTCAACTTCTGTGAAAGATCATGTCTGAAGGAGTGATGGAAGAAGACACTTGACTTCAACTTCTGTCTTCCACTGGAGCATGCAAGAGTAAGTGACCTCACTGACATACCTGTGCACACACAGGCACACACTGCAATACCCAGTGAGTAAATAAACAAGAACATTTCACTTGCTGTATTTTTACAGGGAGAAGAATTTTATCTAATAATCTGCAACCACTCCTTTTGTTTGAGGCAGTCAGTGGCAGTCTTTAATATGATTTTATTTGTGTTTCAATAAAGCAAAGCCAGGATACAGACATAGAGATTTATACTCTGCAATCTTTCTTGAAGTGTGAAGGATGAGAGAGAAAAGGGATGAATGTGCACAGCCCCATCACCTCTGTCTGAATCTTAAAATGATACATCCTCCAATAAACATTAAATCTTATTATTGCTTTAAGGCAATAAATCTTCTGAGACATGGGGGAGGCAGAAACACCACTGCACTAATGAGATTACTCTGAAAATAAAGCGGTGGATTAGTAAAATCTAATTTGGAAGTGATGAAGTACATGTGATGTCCAAGTAATTATTCCTGCACAGTCGCATCCACAGGGAGCTGGAAGTTATTGGGCAGTGCACTGTGTTAATGATTCGGCTGCCTGACATTTGAGTGAATGTGCTGACCGTCTGCTGTGTTGCCTCTCCATTGTCAACATTCACAACTGGGTCCAGCAGCTGTGTTCAAAATGCTGCCAGAGAAAACCTGGAGCTGAGCATGTGTGTGCAAGTGTGTGTGTGTGTGTGTGTGTGTGTGTGTGTGTGTCTGTCTGTCTGTCTGTCTGTCTGTCTGTCTGTCTGTCTGTTTGTATGCATCTGTGTGTGAGTACATTCACCATTGTGTGTTTGTGTATACATGTGCATATATGTATAATATGTTTTATGTGTAGCTGTGTGTGTCTACATGTGTACATGAGTCTGTGTATGTGTATATGTGTGTACCTGTGATTTTATGTGCATATGTGTGCATATAAGTATGTCCATATGTGCACATACCAGTATGTTCATATGTACACATGTTCTTGTGTGTATATGTGTGTTTATATGTATGTGCACAGGTGTTTTGGGTCTGTGCATACCTTCTTAGGCTAGTACTTTAGACACTTTAAGATCTGGACCAAGGTGGAAGTGCTTTTGAAAGAGAATCATAGGTAGAAGTAGCACCCTAACATCTGGTGTTCCTATTTCAACACTAAGACCAGGTGCATCCTTTGATGTCTTTCTGTCTCCATTGGTCTTTCAAAAGCATAAATCTGCTGACTGAGATTAACTCAAGGATCAAGGGAAATATTTCTCATAAAGTCTTTACCTCTTCCGTTCTTGATTATGGAGCTCCCTTATCAGAACAGAAATGTAGTGGCTTTATGACAAAAGAACCCTGTGGCTTTAATACCTAACTAATTTGACCCCAAGTAAAATGAGTAAAAGATACTAGTGAAGTTCATGGATCAACCAAGCCTAACAAGGGACATGCGTGATGAAGAAGACCTCCTGATTTTCAGTGCATGGAGAGTTTAAAGAGTTATTGTTTATGTTTGAGGCCCCCAGGAGGTATCAGCAGCACCAGTGAGGGCTTCACAGAGAAAGAGGTGGGAGCGACTGAGAAGCAAAGCAGTGGGAAAGAAGAAGTGTCAGAGAGGAGATGGCTGCCACAGTGGAAAGAGGTAGCCCTTCATTCAGGATGAGAAGACCTCATTTTTAAATTTTATTTCATTATACTTATTCATTTGTGTTTGTGAGTTTAATATATGTATGTATATGTGTGTGTATATGGATATGTGATGCATTCACACATGTGCATATGTGTGCGCCTGTGCCATGGAACACATGTTAAGTTAGAGGATGATGACTTTTAGGGGTCAGTTCTCCCCTTTCACTGTGCACACCCATGGAATTTAACTGCAGCCATTGTAGACAAATGCTTTTATCTCCCTTCCAGTGCTGAGTTCGAGGTCTCATCTATTTCTTCATTAGTTGTTGAATCCCATCTTCTCCCATCTTTGTGCTTGACTCTAGCTCCTAAGTATATGACCTTAGTTCTTTCTGTTCTGAGAAAGAAGCTGCTAGAGTGTGCTTCTCCAAGTAGATCCTATTTAAAAGTATATCAGAGATTAGCAAGCCAACAAGATAGAAACATTTGGTGGGGGAGATTACTGATCAAAGTTAGGAGTGTATCTGAGAGGAGTTGGGGGGAGGAATCACATATGAATATGATTAGTATGCAAAATGCATGTATGAAACACAGAATTAATAAATGTATTATAGTAAAACTAAAAGTAATATGACAACTTTAAGAAAAAAACAATAAAGCAAGAACAAAAGAGCAGCCAAAGAAAGGGAGTAGATAGTAAAGCATGAAACAATTTAGTTGAAGATGTAAGAAGTCAGATGAGGGAACTAGCTCTTCTACTGAATGGGACTGACTCTGCATGGAGGAGGTGCCTATCGCACTGACACCCATACTCTGCATGGAAACAGCTAAGAAGCCAGATAAATAAATGTTCTTCCTTCCTTCCTTCCTTCCCTCCCTCCCTCCCGCCCTCCCTCTCCCCTCTTCTTTCCTTCCTTCCTTCCTTCCTTTCTTTCTTTCTTTCTTTCTTTTTTCTTTCTTTCTTTCCTTCTTTCCTTCCTTCCTTCCTTCCTTCCTTCCTTCCTTCCTT